>NC_092392.1:21060785-21364481 GCF_030028105.1 Mobula birostris | reverse complement strand
TCATCTTGATCCAGGTACTGTTTTCCACAGAATGTCTGACAAATCAAAATTGGCCATGTCTATGGTCTTCCCCTTCCCCCATCTAACCCAGCATTGTACTAAGACAAGGTCCCAACCTGCCACCATCACTGCCAGGGCCCCAGCATAACAAATGGTTTCAGAAGAGAAGAGGAAGTAGATGGACAGAGAGAAGAATGAAGCAAAAAGTAGAAACCAAAATTATGAGATAACCTGTCAGCAAGCAGCTGTTGAATAGTAAGGAAGGCCCAAAGTTGCTTTGTAAAATGAGGAAGAACATATTGGTGTTTAGCCAGGATTTTGTCAAGCTCATCTGTTGGGGACTCCACCTCCAAACGTAGGTCACTGTTTGCCTGAAAAAGAAGAGAATACATAAAATATAGAATTGTGTGTTAATCTTGTCTTTGGCTTATTCTCCAGAATTGGCCCATGTCCTGCTCCCATCCCATTCCACAAGAGGTCACAAGAGCATGTTACTGAATCATTCCTGATGTTTTAGAGGTTGTCTCATTATGCTTTTAAAACCACTGAAAATTTGAAGAATCTTACTTCATTCTGGGGCCCCTTGCCCAGATTAAGTTAATTTAATCAAGTCTATAATCAAATATTAAACCAAACATTTGCTTGAGGGATTGAGTTCAAGAGCTGCATCTCTATAAAACCTTGGTTAGGCCACACTTGGAATATCCTTCAGTACAGGAAGGACGTGGAAGTTTTAGAAAGGGTGCAGAGAACACGTACCAGGATGCTGCCTGGATTACAGAGCATTTCTTGTGAGGGTAGGTTGAGCAAGCCAGGGCTTTTCTCTTTGGAGCGGAGGAGGATCAGAGGTAACTGCTAGAGGTGCACAAGATGATAAGAGGATTTGATCAAGTGGACAGCCAGAGACTTTTTCTAAGGGCAGAAATGGCTAAGGCAAGGAGCAAAGTTTTAAGGTGCTTGGAGGAATGCACAGGGAGAACGTCAGCACTATGTTGTTTTACACAGAGAGCAGTGGGTGTGTGGAATACACTTCCAGGGATGGTGCTAGAGGCAGATATATTAGGGACATTTAAGAAGCTCTTAGAAAGGCACATGCGTAATAGAAAAAGAGAGGAAGGACTATGTGGGAGGGAAGAGACAGATCGATCTGAGAGTAGATAAAAGATTGACACAACATCGTGGGTCAAAGGGCCTGTACAGTTCTGTGTTGGATTTATTTCAATGAATCAGTTGTACTTCAGTTAAGGTAATTATTAATATAATTAGACAAGCTGAGGGAGGGTGGAATATCAAAGATTCTATGATTCAAAGCACATTTATTATCAAAGAATGCATAAATGATACGTTTAGACTTACTTACTCACAGGTAGCCACAAAGCAAGAAACCCAAAAAAACCCAATTAAAGAAAACAAAAATAGAAGACCAACACCCAATGTGCAAGAGAAAGAGAAAAAAAACACAAATCATGCAAATAATTGAAGCAAACGACAACATTCTGAACCAAAATTGAGTCCTCAGATCTGAATCCTGGAGCAGGCCCAAAACCTTGTTTATTAGTTCATCCTATTAGTGGGCACAGAGCACAAATTCTGAGGTATTTCCTTCTTCTCTGCTACATTGAATAGTTAACTGCTAAGTGAACCATCCTCTGAAAGAGCCCATTCTACTTATTTATAGCTTTGCTTCATGCAAAAGGGACAGAAGAGAGGCATCTAGAATTGAATGTCAGTCAGTTCGACTATTCCCACTTTAATATGTATTCAAGCAACACACATCAAAGTTGCTGGTGAACGCAGCAGGCCAAGCAGCATCTCTAGGAAGAGGTACAGTCGACGTTTCAGGCCGAGACCCTTCGTCAGGACTAACTGAAGGAAGAGTGAGTAAGGGATTTGAAAGTTGGAGGGGGAGGGGGAGATCCAAAATGATAGGAGAGGGCAGGAGGGGGAGAGATGGAGCCAAGAGCTGGACAGTTGATTGGCAAAAGGGGATATGAGAGGATCATGGGACAGGAGGTCCGGGAAGAAAGACAAGGGGGAGGGGACCCAGAGGATGGGCAAGGGGTATATTCAGAGGGACAGAGGGAGAAAAAAGAGAGTGAGAGAAAGAATGTGTGCATAAAAATAAGTAATTTTTGCGTTTAATATGTATTCAGTTCACTGTATTCATTCTCTGAAATCCTCTATTTCAACACAATGGAAAGCTAATGATAAAAATTAAACTAATTTGTTTTAAATTGGAAAGAAGCTCCATTAAAAGAAATTTCATAAACACAGAAATAGCTTGAATTTAGACATTTAGCATGTGATTACTAGGCGTGGAGCAAGATGAAGATATTTCCATACAATCTGTGACACACTGTGCAGCGATTCTCAGGTGTGTTACAGCTTCCCGGGAAGAACATCAAGCACAAGACCACTAGTGTTTTGTGCTGGGGATTATTGTTTCCAACTTCTTGATTAAAGCTAAATATTGTGAGGGCTATAAATCTGAAATTAAAAAGTAAGCAGTCAGCTGCAGGAGCTTCTTATCAAAACCAGTTAACTTTCTTATTGTTGTCTACCTGTGCCTTTACTTATCACTTTTCTTTGCATTTGTTGCCTTTTACCGTCTCCACCTTCACAGATCTTCTAGTTTCCACCTTTCACACCTTTTGCTCATTCCTCCCCTCTTTACCTGCCACATAATTGGCTTAAAATCCATTACAGCTTTAAAATTTTCAGTTCAGCTTTCATTAGCTCCCTCCATGGATGCTGCCTGATTTGCTGAGTATTCCCTAATTCTCATATGTTATTTCAAATTTACTTGCATCTATTAGTATCTGTAGTTACTTATCTCTGATTTTTTTTCTTGTGTTTATTCTTCCTTAATAACTTGTGAACTCTTGGTCACCCACAGCCCTTTCTGTTCTAGATAAGAGGATGCGCTTTGTGATATTGAATGATATTGATAAGAGCCATGCTGTTTCATGGACCTGGACTCCCTCCTCGCCACGCAAAACCATACTTAAGTGTGCAGCAGTCTGCCAACACACAGAGTCTCACCATTGGTGTGGAGGTAAAAGTTGATCCCAGGCATTCTGTTAGGTGTAAGTTTAACAGCGACAAATACACTCAGTGGCCTCTTTATGAGGGTACAGCTGCTTGTTAATGCAAAATCTAATCAGCCAATCACGGGGCAGGGACATAAATGCATGCAGGCATGTTCAAAAGGTTCAGTTGTTGTTCAGACTAAACATCACAATGGGGAAGAAATGTGATCTAAGTGACCTTGACCATGGAATGATTATTGGTGCCAGACAGGGTGGTTTGAGTATTTCAGAAACTGCTGATCATCTGGGATTTTCATGCACAGCAGTTTTTAATGTTTACAGAGAATGGTGTTAAAAACAAAAAAAAAGACACCCAGTGAGCAGCAGTTCTGTGGGCAAAAACACCTTGTTAACAAGAGAAGTCGGAGGAGAATGGACAGACTGGTTCAAGCTGAATGGAAAGTAACAGCAGCACTAATAACTATGTGTTACAACAGCTGTGTACAGAAGAACACCTCTGACCACACAACACATCAAACCTTGATGAGGATGGGCTACAGCAGCAGAAGACCACGGCAGCTTCCACACCTGTACCAATAAGGTGGACACTGAGTGATTGTAGTCAGTCTCAGAGTAATATTCTGCTGTTCATCATCAACTTGGCATCCTCTTCCAATTCACAATTAAGCATTTATAAATTGAATTCACCCCGTAGGGTTGACTGATCACTGCTGTTAAGACCCACCTCTCATTCATCCCATTAGGATTAATTGTATTTCTTAACCCTTTGTTTCCTATTATTAGACTTACTAGTATTTCAATTCCTGTCTTTTTTTCTCTGAATTTCACTGAAACCTTCTATTGAAACCTGTTTGGTTAGACTGTTAAGATCCATATGTCCTCACGTCAGTGAAGGAGGCTATTCAGCCCATCGAACCTATGCTGACTCCCTGAACAATCTCATTCCCCACTTTTTTTGTGAATAGATAAGGTAAACCAATGGAAATATAGGAAGCATTTGATAAGGCGCCATGGAAAGTGTCATTCAATAAAATGAGGGCACCTAGGATTATAGATAGTAGCGCGATTACTCGAGTCGAGTATGTTGTTCTCCTAAACGTTGTCAACTGGTGCATCCTCAAATGGCTCTGGAGGCCAATCCGGGATCTATGTATGCTGGAGCAGTGTGGGCACGAATACTGTAAGTGGCGGTTCTGGCTAATGGTTGGGCCTTTTGTCGCTTTGGGTTGGAGGTAACATATTGAATGGGTGATGGGCAGAAAACAAGAATAGAACACTCAACAATACAGCATAAGAACAGGACCTTCAGCTCTTCATGTCTGTGCCGAACATGATGCTGTTTTAAACTGCACGTCTGTCTGTACACCGTTTATATCCGTCCATTACCTGCCTGTTCAACCATCTGCCGAAATGCCTCTTAAATTGTTCTTGTTCTTGTGAAAATGCGGCTGAGGACAACATCCCATGCATTATCAATCAGGCCATGTCACTCAGGGATTTGTGCTAATATTGTTTTGTGACTATATGTGCTGTGTGTTACTGTACTGTATATACTGTATTTTGCACCTTAGACCTGGAGGAATGTCTTATGTAGCTGTATACATGTGTATGTTAAATAACAATAAACTTGAACTTGAAGTAAACACAAAAGATTTTGAAGATACCGTAAATCTTGAAGAACACATAGAAAATGCTGGAGCAACTCAGCAGGTCAGGCAGCATCTATGCAGAGGAATAAACTGTCTATGTTTTGGGTCAAGATCTGAAAGTCTCAAAGTTCTGATGAAGGGTCTCGGCCTGAAATGTGGACAGTTTGTTTCTATTCATAGACGCTGCCTGAGCTGGTAAGTTCCTCCAGCACCTTGTGTGTGTTCCTCTTACATGCAGTACTTGTATCAGATCAGCTCTCAGCCTCTGATGCCCCAGAGACACAACCCAGGTTTGTCTAACCTCTCCTTATGGTGAATCCTTTCTAGTCCAGGCAATGTCCTGGTGGATCTCTTCTGCACCTTCTCCAGACCACCAACATCCTTCCTGCCATGTGGCAGCCTGAACTTCATGCAATACTACAAATTTGACCTAACCTAAGTATTATTCATGACTCCCTGATCTTTATATTCATCACCCCAACTGCTGAAGACAAAGATGCTGGACGTCTTCTTTACCAGCCTCTACCCTTGGGATGCCACTTTCAGGGAACGACGGACTTGCACCCCAAGATCCCTCTGTACATCAAGAAGTAGGAATAATTGAATCTCTTTCGCTCCGAGAGGCTGTGACTGATGTGGTACCATAGGGATAGGCTTTGGGACCCCAGACGTTCGTGAACTATGTCTTTAGACGAGGGTATTGGATCTAACAGTGCTGATTATATGAAACTGGATGGAAGTGTGAGTTCTCAGGAGGACGCAGAGAGATTTAGACTGGCTGTGTAAAGTTGCCAGGGCGTTGCTGGTGGAATACATTGAGAAATATTTGTGAAGTCATCACTTTAGTAGTTAATCTCAAGTTAGTATATGATGACACATATGTACTTCGTTAATAAATTTACATTGACTTTGATTTATGTTAACTTTAGTAGAGAAAATATAAACCTGGAGGCTTTTTTTTGTATGATGTGAAACTGAAACATGTTGCTGTTCAGAGAGACCTGGGTATTACCAGACTCATTACCAGAAGCTACATGTTTTACAGCATGTAATATAGATGGCAAACAGTTTATTGAAGAGGATTTTAGTTCAAGATTAAAGGGATTAAAGGTAATTGGAATTCTGTGGGGCTCTGGTAAGGTTTCACCTGGGACATTGTGTTAGAGAGCATGCAATAAAGGTTCACCAGACTGACTGGTGCGAAAATTGTCCTGAGAGTAAGCAGACCCGGCTGATCCACTCAAGTTTAGGATAATGAGAGGCAATTTCACTGATTGAAATAAAATTCTCATGGAGACATCGGAGAAAGTGCATATGCGTGAATCTGGAGAAGCACACAACAATCTGGAGGAACTCGGCTGATTAAGTTGCATCTGTGGAGGGAAATAGACAGTTAACTTGATGAAGGGTCTTGACCTAAAACATTGACTATCCATTTCCCTCCACAGATGCTGCCTGACCTGCAAA
The DNA here is from genome assembly GCF_030028105.1 of Mobula birostris. Taxonomy (NCBI): domain Eukaryota; kingdom Metazoa; phylum Chordata; class Chondrichthyes; order Myliobatiformes; family Myliobatidae; genus Mobula; species Mobula birostris. The sequence continues at coordinate 21,358,315 of NC_092392.1, read as the reverse complement.
ATTAACCCCAACCCGCCCATACACCTTCCCTCTTGCCTGGCTTCACTTATCACCTGCCAGTTTATACTCCTTCCCCTCCCCTCACCTTCTTATTCTCCTTCCATTCCAGTCCTGATGAAAGCTCTCAGCCAGAAACATCTACTATTTATTCCCTTCCATGAACGCAACCTCTCATTATAGCATATGCCCCCTAATTCAGGCAGCATCCTAGTAAACCTCTTCTGCACCCTCTCCACAACCTTGACATCCTTCCTATATTGGAGAGACTGGAACTGAAATGCACCCAGATAGAGATAATAAAGCTGTAACATAATTTCCGGACTTTGGAACTCAGCGCCTCGACTAATAGAGGCAAGCACTCCAAATAGCAGATCTAGCAAGCTGACAGCACACTGCTAAGTCTAAATATTTGCTTTCAATTTCATAGGACAGTACGGCGCAGTACAAACCCTTCAGCTCACAATGTTGTGCTGATGTTTTAACTTATTCCACAATCAACTTAACGCTTCTCTCCCCATAGCCCCCCAATTTTCTTCAGCCAAGTACCTAAGAGTCTCTTAAATATCCCAAATGTATCTGCCTCCACTACTACCACTGATAGTGTGTTCAATGCACCCACCACACTGTGTTAACAAAACCTACCTCTGACGTCCCCCTATACTTTCCTCCAATTAGAAGAATGTCCTCTTATATTAGCCATTTCTGCCCTGGGAAAAAGGCACTGGCTACCGACGCTATTTATGCCTCTTATCATCTTTTACATTTATATCTCAATTACCAATTTCCATGAATTAGTTTTCACATAAATCCATCTGAAGTTGCTTTGCGATAAGGAAATTGTCAGTGATGGGGAACAGGATTCCACTAGAAACACACAATGCATTTAAAGTTCAAAGTTCAAATTATCAGTGTATGTACATCGTTAGCACACACAAGCCTGAGATTCATCTTCTTGCTGGCATTCACAGTAGAACAATGAAACACAATAGAATCAGTGAAAATCTGCACACAGGAACTGGCAAGCAACCAATGAGAAAAAGAAGACAATCCATGTAAATACAAATAAAAACAAATCTTCATAATAATAAATAAATAATCAGCCAATAAATACTGAGAACAAGTTGTAGAGTCCTTGAAAGTGAGTCCATAGGTTATGTTTATAGTGCACTCAGAATTAGTGAACCCCTCTCATTCTATATTTCCTTAATCAAAACTGATTTGTTATTTGTGGGTTTACATGTCTGCAATACAAACATCTTCATGGAACTCCACACAAAGGAATCTTTAAACCTTTATCTTGACCAGCTAAGTGGAGTGATTGGATCATGTTGTCTTAACTTATATTCACTCAAAACTCTTGAATTATGAACTCCATTCAAAGGCAAATTCAAGATCGATGGAGAGCATACTCAAGCATTGTCCCCTTTCCTATTAAATAATCATGAAGACAATTGAGCCCCGCTTACTGAACTTAGTTTCATCTTCCACTAACTACAGGCAGATGATAGAAACAGATCTGATTACGATTCATGTCCAGTCAGAATCAGAATCAGGTTTATTATCACCAACATGTGTTGTGAAATTTGTTAACTTAGCAGCAGCAGTTCAACACAATACATGGTATAGAAGAAAAAAAATAAGTAAATCAATTACAGTATACATATGTTGAATAGATTAAAAATCATGCAAAAATAGAAATAATATATATTTAAAAAGTGAGGTAGTGTTCACAAGTTCAATGTCTGTTTAGGAATCAGATAGCAGAGGGGAAGAAGCTGTTCCTGAATCGCTGAGTGTGTGCCTTCAGGCTTCTGTACCTCCTACCTGATGGTAACAGCAAGAAAAGGGCATGCCTGGGTGCTGGAGGTCCTTAATAATGGATGCTCCCTTTCTGAGACTCTGCTCCTTGAAGATGTCCTGCGTACTTTGTACCCAAGATAGAGCCCACTAAATTTATGACCCTCTGCAGCTTCTTTTGGTCCTGTGCAGTAGCCCCCCACCCCATGCCAGAAAGTAATGCAGCCTGTCAGAATGCTCTCCACAGCACATCTATAGAAGTTTTTGAGTGTTTTTGTTGACATACCAATTCTCTTCAAACTCCTAATGAAGTATAGTCGCTGTCTTGCCTTCTTTATAGCTGCATCGATATGTTGGGACCAGGTTAGGTCCTCAGAGATCTTGACACCCAGGAGCTTGAAACTGCTCACTCTCTCCACTTCTGATCCCTCTATGAGGATTGGTATATGTTCCCTCGTCTTGCCCTTCCTATAGTGCACAATCAGCTCTTTCATCTTACTGACATTGAGTGCAAGACTGCTCCTGCGACACCATTCCACTAGTTGGCATATCTTGCTCCTTTATGCCCTCTTGTTACCACCTGAGATTCTACCATCAATGGCTGTATCATCAGCAAATTTATAGATGGTATTTGGGCTATGCTTAGCCACACAGTCATGAATATAGAGAGAGTAGAGCAGTGGGCTAAGCACACACCCCTAAGGGGCACCAGTGTTGATCGTCAGCAAGGAGGAGATACTATCACCAATCTGCACAGATTGTGGTCTTCCGGTTAGGAAGTCAAGGATCCAATTGCAGAAGGAGGTACAGATGTCTGAGTTCTGTAACTTCTCAATCAGGATCGTGGGAATGATGGTATTAAATGCTGAGTTATAGTCGATGAACAGCATCCTGACATATGTGCTTGTGTTGTCCAGGTGGTCTAAAGCCGTGTGGAGAGCAATTGAGATTGCATCTGCCGTTGACCTATTGTGGTGATAGGCAACTTGCAATGGGTCCAGCTCCTTGCTGAGGCAGAAGTTCAGTCTAGTCATGACCAACCTCTCAAAGCATTTCATCACTGCAGATGTGAGTGCCACTGGGCGATAGTCATTAAGGCAGCTCACATTATTTTTCTTAGGCACTGGTATAATTGTTGCCATTTTGAAGTAAATGGGAACTTCCGCTCGTAGCAGTGAGATGTTGAAAATGCCCTTGAATACTCCCGCCAGTTGGCTGGCACAGGTTTCCAGAGCCTTACCAGGTATTCCGTCGGGGCTTTCCGCCTTGTGAGGGTTCACTCTCTTTAAATACATCCTAACATCAGCTTCTGAGACAGATCACAGGGTCATCAGGTGCAGCAGGGATCTTCACAGCCGTGTTTGTGTTCACCCTTTCAAAGTGGGCACAGAAGCCATTGAGTTCTCCTGGTCGTGAAGCATCACTGCCATTCATACTATTGGGCTTTGCCTTGTAGGAAGTAATGGCTTGCAATCTAATGGCTGAGTATGTAAAATTTTGCCCCAGTGGACGGATTAGTAAAATGGATTAGAAGATACCTGATCCAGACCCCTTTATCGAGTTAATGCATCCACACAAGGGAGTATTTGAAATTACCAGAGAAACAGCAGTGGTCCGTCAGTCAGAGGATCCTAGTGCTGGTTGATTGTAACTGCAGCTAAATGGTACGGAAGAGTTTTGAACTTAAGAACTGATGAGTAATTATTATAACATATACAACATTATTACTCGTTTCATTAAGTGTATCTTTTTTCACAAACAACCGGACATTGTATTAAGATCAACACACTGTTTAATATACTTACTGAGTTTGCTGTCACCAGGCTTTGTAAGATTGAAGGATCCTTGTTTGTCAGTCTTCCTGCGATAATTAGTTCAGAGCCACTGAAGTATTTGTCAAAGGTCTTTTGTGTCACATCGGTTACGTTTTCACCACCGTAGTGCATCTCAATCTGCCTCAACAGTGGAGTGGCGACCTCCTCATAGAAATCCTGTCATTGACAATGAGAATCACAGCCAGATAACTTGCACCTAAACTGGAGTGCAGTATTATCGTGCGGTGTTAATTCATTACTCTGTGACAAATGGCAGCTTTTTGGAAGCACTGATTTCAAGGTGATATTTCCATTGGAAAAGTGGATTACTGAGTGCCCCTTGGAACCATCCACAACCCGAGACTGTAAAAAAAACTGCAGCGGGTTGTGGATGCTGCTCAGTACATCACAAAAACCAGCCTCCTCTCCATGGAGGCAGTCAACATCAAAGATCTCACCCACTCCCTCTCCCACCAAGCAGAAGATACAAAAGCACACATCATCAGGCTCAAGGACAGTCTCTATCCCACTTTTATAATACCACTGAATGGTCCCTTATGTTTAAGGGGAATATGAAGGGGAATTTCTTCATGCAAACGGTGGTGAGAGTGTGGAACCAGCTGCCAGTGGAAATGGTAGATGCAGGTTGGATTTCAAAAATTAAGTGAAATTTGGATAAGTACATGGATGGGAAGGGAATGGAGAGCTATGGTCCAGGTGCAGGTCATTAGGACTAGGCAGAATAATGTTTAGCATGGACTAGATGGGCCAAAGGACCTGTTTCTGTGCCATAGTGCTCTATGACTCCATGACTCAATAAGACCTGTTCAGGTATAAATGGGTTTGGCCTTTTGACTGTCGAGGGGGAGATGGTAGAGTGTGGCATTCTGCCCCAATGAAACAATGGAAATCAAGTCCAAATAACCCAATTCTTGTCCATGCAAGTCCGAATAACCCAATTCTTGCCTGCATCCCTCTTCAAAATCATACAGGATTCTGTAGACGTTGGAAATCCAGAGCAATACACAAAATGCTTCAGGAACTCCGCAGGTCAGGCAGCATCTATGGATGGGAATAAACAGTTGATGGTTCAGGCTGAGACCCTTCATCAGGACTCATCAGTCTGTTTATTCCCCTCCATAGATGCTGTCTGACCTGCAGATTTCCTGAAGCATTTTGTGCACACCTCTTCTCAAAATCTTGAGAGTTAAACTTATGAATCCTTTCATCAATTTCTCCAATAAAATTATATTAATAAAACATGTGCTGCTGTATATTATGAATCTAATTAGGGGGAATGAATATAATTTATAATTTATTACATTAAAGAGGACTATGTTAGCAGAGTGATTCAGTTATTGGACTAATAAGCAAAGATCTGGACCATTGATCTGAAACATTTTGAATCCCATTGCTGACTAAGCAAATCTGGAAAGAAAACCTTAATCTGATATGGTCACTATGAAGCCATAGATATTCATGTAAACTCACAGGTCTCCTGAATGCTTTCACAGAAGGTTATTTGCCATCCTTAACCTATGCATAAATATATGTCTACATACAAAGTGGTTGACTTTTGTTTTCTGAAGCAGACCAGTAGGCAACTCAGTTCAGTTCGAGGTCTGTCAGGAATGGGGAATACTCTCAGTGGCCTTTTTATTGGGTACACCTGTACACCTGCTCATTAATGCAAATATCTAATCAGCCAATTGTGCGGTAGTAACTCAATGCTTAAAAACATGCAGACATGGTTAAGAGGTTCAGTGTTGTTCATAACAGATATCAGAGTTGGGAAGAAATGTGATCCAAGTGACTTTGACCATGGCATGACTGTTAGAGCCAGACGGGATGGTTTGAGTAACTCAGAAACTGCTAATCTCCTGGGATTTTTCAGGCAGAACAATCTCTAAAGATTATAGATACTGGTGCAAAAAACTGAACAAAAACAACGTTCAGTGAGCAGCAGATCTGTGGGTGAAAATGCCTTGTTAATGAGAGAGGTCAGAGGAGAATGGCCAGACAGTTTAAGTTGACAGGAAAGCACTTAATAAAATGGCCACTGAGTGTATGTGTATAAGTGCGTCCACGTTCAAAGTGGTTGACTTTTAATTGTTTTCTGAAGTGGGCTAGTGGGCATCTCATTTTGAGGTCAATCAGGGATGGAACTGCCCACAAGAAAGTAAGCAATATGCACACCCCTCTCACCATCTGTCCATGAAGGGAGAGGGGTGAGAGTCAAGGTAATTTTTCTAACTGGGCTCACAACAGGGAACGGAGAAGCTGAAGAGAAAGCTGAAGTGTTATTAGTAGGATTATTACCTTCAGTTGGCTGGATGCATTGACATTTGCCTGGATGCGCCGAGCTTCCCCTCGGTTTTCGAGGGCAATCCTCTCCAAGAAGTCATAGTCCACGTCAAAGCCAATTCCGAGGCAGAAGAGGGAGAAATTTTCTTGCATGTGTCTCCTGACGTTCTTCTGGATGGTGCTCAGTTTAATTTCACCTTCACATTAAAGAAACATAGTTCTACCTCACACGATTTTTTTATGTAGTGAATGTAAAGGAAAATATCTCTGGAGGCAACAGGGGGACCGAGCTAATCAATTGCAGGCTTACATCTTCAGTGACTCAGGTTCAATCCTGACCAAGGGTGGAGTTTGTACTTTCTTCCTGTGACTTGCTCTGGTTTCATTGAGTAAGACTGCATGGAAACAGGCCTTTTGGTGCAGCTCCCTAGTCCTATCTGATGGCATTTGGCCCATATACCCCTAACCCTTCCTATTCAGGGACCTGTACAAGTGTTTGTTTACATTGTCATTGTAACTGCCTCAGCAACGTGCTCTGGCACACCAGTTAAGATATGTTGGTTGATATGTAAATTGGCCACTGTAAATTTCCTCTGGTGTTTAGGTGAGTGGTAGAATCTGGAGGGAATTGATGGGAATGAAGGAAGAATAATAAAATAGAATGGATTAAGTTAGATAAGCAACACACATAAAAAATGTTGGCGAACGCAGCAGGCCAGGCAGCATCTATAGGAAGAGGTACAATCGACGTTTCGGGCCGAGACCCTTTGTCAGGACTAACTGAAGGAAGAGCTAGTAAGAGCTTTGAAAGTGGGAGGGACAGAGGGAGACTGGAGAGGGGAGAGGATCATGGGATGGGAGGCCTAGGGAGAAAGAAAGGGGGAGGGGAGCCCAGAGGATGGGCAAGGAGTTATACTGAGAGGGACAGAGGGCAATAGATAGATGTTTAATGATAGATAGAGTTAGATAGATGTTTAATGAGCCTGATTTTGTACTTTGTGAATGTATTATAAATCTGACTATTGGGCACTGCACTGTGAAACTTCCTGCTGACTCTCAAGCACATCAGCTTAATAGTATATCATTCAATGGGACAGTGTTTGCAGTTGTTTACTGTATCTGATGCTTCTGGTGAGACCCAATGTAGATTGAGGGACTGCTTTATCAAGCCCTTTCGCTCCATCCATCACAAAAGGGAGCCTTTCCCAGTAGCCACACATTTTAATTCTACTTCTCTTCAGTCCATGTTCTCCTTTACTGCCACAATGAGGCCACTCTCAGGGTGGAGGAGCAACACCTCATATTCCATCTGGGTAACCTCCAACCTGACAGTGTGAGTACGATTTCTCTACTTTCAGGTAATTTCCCCCCACACCCCATTCTCTCTTTTTCCATTCCCCATTCTGGTTCCCCCTTACCCCTTCTTTTCTCCTCATCTGGCAATCACCTCTTTTGGTTCCCCTCCTCTTTTCCATTCTCTGACAGTCTACTCTCCCCTCCTATTAGATTCCTTCTTCTTCAGCCCTTTACCTCTTCTACCTATCACATCTCAGCTTCTTACTTCATCTCCCCTCCTCCATCCATCTTCCCCCTCACCTGGTTTCACCTCTCACCTGCCAGCTTGTATTCCTTCCCCACCACCAACCTTCTTATTCTGGCTTCTTCCTCCTACCTATCGAGTCCCGATGAAGGGTTTTTGGCCTGAAGCCATCTGTTTATTCCTCTCCACAAATGCTGCCTGAGTAACTGAGTTCCTCCAGACTTTGTGTTTCTTGTTCAAATGTAGAAAGTGATTTACAAACCCTGCCCATACAACAAAAACCCAATCTGTTTATTGTGTTGATTGATATTATTGATAGACATTCAACATGAGAGTGAGTGAGAGAGAGATAGTGAGTGAGAGAGAGGGTGAAAGAGAGAGGGAGTGAGAGAGTGAGAGAGACAGTGAATGAGAGGAGTGAGAGAGAGAAAGAAAGAGTGAGAGGAAGAAAGGAAAAGAGAGAGAGAAAGAGGCAGAGACAGAGAGAAAGAGTGAGATTAAGAGTGATAGTGAGAGAGATTGAAAGAGAATGAGAGTGAATGAGAGAGAGAATATTTCTGAGACTGGGTGACAGTCTTAGAATAGGAGCATGGGCCATTTTGAAGAAGAAGGAGAAGAAGGAAAAAGCTCTTCCCTCAGCAGACTGGAACTTGCTATCTCAGATGGCTATGATGTGAGGTCGCTCATTGAGTCCATTTAACAAAGAAATTGATAAATTCTGGACATTAAGTGGATCATTAAATTCGGGGGAGTGCAGGAAAATGCCAGTCAGGTTGAAGGTCAGGCATAGTTTTGAAGAATGGCTGAACAGGCACAAAGGATTGGAGTCTGCATCCTACTCCTCTTACGTTTTCACAGGCCCACTCACATTCCTGGAGTGTTGCATTAATTACGCCAGCATATATCCAACAAAAAGTATATGCTTGCACAAGAAGTACTGTTTGGGAAGGTGGGCAAGGAAGCGACAAATTAGGGAGGTGTCAGGTTATGTGCTTTAGCAGGAAGAATAAAGTTGTAAACGGTTTTCTAAATGGAGGAGATAATTCAAATATTGGAGATGTGAAGGTACTTGGAATTGCTCGTTCAGAAGTTGCTAAAGGTTAACTTGCAGACTGAGTGGGTAGTAAGGAAGGTAAATGTTATATTAGTTTCAAAAGGATTAGAATATATGTAACTGGGTGACCGTCGGATCTTATTCAGTATCGTTAAAAGTGTACTTAGACATCCATCCGAGTAATGCTAGAATAGTTGTCTGTGCCTTTAATGGAGACGGTGACGTCATTATGCACGTGCGGGATAATGGGGAGACCATTTTCTTTCTGCTGAAGGTGCTGTTAGGGCATTGGAATTGAGTTCCTCCCTGAGTCTGGGCATGGTGAGGAAAGGTGAGCATTAATTGACGATATCCATGTGAATTCATTTATGCTTGTTGGCGAATTGAGAATATCGGTAATTTGACATGCTTTACATGTGGATGCTTTAGATTTTCACGAATAAAGGCATCGACGCTGGATTGCGTGGCTTATGCAAAGTTCCTCACCAGCCAAGTAGGTCAGTCTTCCTGTAATTTAACTACCAGGCAATACCTTGTAAAAGTTGTGCCAAGGTCTACCTTTTGTCTAACTTTATTGTATCAGGACTGATTGTGCATATAACCGCATAGCGTGAATGTTTAGTCTCTGTTCAGAAGTTCAGCACGTGTGTACTAAAAAGTAGTAGACATCTTAGATGAGATGTATTCGCTTACATTATTCGTTGCTATGTATAAGATACAGGGTTGGGGAGATTCTAATATTGTTTGTATTGTGTTCCTTCAGAATTGCCACTACCGTATTAGTACCGTATTAGTTCTGGTATTTTTATACTGCATAGGCAATTCTGTCCATACGCGAGGGTGTGGATCGAAAGTTAAACTAAGATAGTAATGGCAAGAACTGGTTGTAAATTCGTTCACTTTGTTTTGCGACCTTCTTCTGGCACTTAAGCTTCTAAAATAGATAAAGGAATTAAAACCTGAAAAAAGTATTTGTTGTCCTGAGTGTGTACTTTTCCCCAGGCCACATATAAAAGCAAGGATGTAATGCTGAGGCTTTATAAGGCGTTGGTCAGACTGTATTTAGAGTATTGTGAGCAGTTTTTGGCCTTTTATCTGAAAAAAGATGTGCTGGCATTGGAGAGGGTCCAGAGGATGTTCATAGAAATGAAACACTTGATGTAGGAGGAGCATTTGATGCCTCTGGTTCTGTACTCAATGGATTCAAAGGATGAGGAGGGATGTCATTTAAACCTACTGGATACTACAAGTTCTAGATAGAGTGGACGTGGAAAGGATGTTTCCATTTGTGTTTTATTTTCTGTGTTCTTTGCTCCTTTTTGCCATTTGCACAATTTTTTTGATATCTTTTTCTTTGAATGGGTTCCATGGTTTTCTTTGTTTTCTGCTGTCCATAGAGAAGACAAATCTCAGGGGTGTATACTGCATACATTATTCGATAGCTAAATGTCCTTTGAATCTACGATCTGAGAGCACAGTCTCAGAATAAAGGGATGTGCCTTTAAAACTGAGACGAGGAAGAATTTCTTTAGCCAGGAAGCAGTGAAAGTAGTAAATCTGTGGAATTCATTGCCATATCTGGCTACGGAGGCCAAATCATTGGGTGTATTTAAGGCAAAGATTCATAGGTTCTTAATTGGAAAGGCTAAAGGTTATGGGGATAAAGTGGCAGAATAGAGTTTAAAAAGAAAACAATGATTGAATGGCAGAGAAGACTTGATGAAGTCTATTCCTAAATCTTATTGTCACATGCCCTGTTATGGATAAGATGAGACAAGATGTGGTGTATAAAAGCTGCTAAAGAATTTAGGGCCAAAGTATTTGCTTCTGTGTTCTGGACACTTTTCAATTTGATTATTAGGTATTTTTTGTGTAATAAGTATACTCACCCACAGTGGGATCTCCATCTGAAACCATAATGATGAGTGATACAGATCGCGGATCCAGCAGGCCATGGATATCAGCGTGGGTTAATATCTGAATGGCCGAGAGGATTGCTTCATTGATGTTTGTTCCTGATTTAAAACAAAAAAGTTTGGTGAATAGGAACACAAGAAACTAAGTGCAGGTGTGTGCTACCTGGACCCTAAAGCCTGCTCTACTATTCAATGGACGATCTCTGCTGGCCTCAACAACTCTTCTCTGTCAGATTTTCATCACCCTCATTTACTTAATACTTGTCTACCCCCCCTCCCCTTAAGTATATCTGATGATCTGGTCTCCACCGCCCTCGGGGGCAGAGAATTCCAGAGACTTACCATCCTACGAGAGAAGAAGTTGCTACATACTTCAGTTTTAAATGCCAGTCTCTTATCTTCTGGCCATATTCCCTCCCTTGTTCCTGACTCTTTCACTGGTGGAAACATCTCAACGTCTACCCTGTCAAACTTCCTGCTGCTCTCTGAAACATCAATCATGTGCTCACCTAGACTCAGTCCTAATAGATTTCTTTCTTGTCAGCCCTTTACCTCTTCCATGTATCACCTCCCAGCTGCTTACATCATCCCCCTTTCCTCACTCACCCACCCATCCACCTACCTTCCCTGTCACCTACTCTTGCCTATCATCTACCAACTTGTAATCCCTCCCTACCCTCCACCTTCTTATTCTGACTTTTGCCTCTTTCCTTTCTAGCCCTGATGAAGGGTCTCAGCCCAAAACATTGACTGTTTATTCCTCTCTGTCGATGCTGCCTGACCTGCTGAGTTCCTCCAGCACTTTGAGTGGGTGTTGCTCCTTTGGGTCTTGTATGTTTGAACATACCTACGCCTTTGAGGAATCTATGAATGTGGGCCCCAAGATCCCTCCCTCTGTTCCTTCACACTGCTAAGAATTCCTGCCATTAACCATGTAGTCTGCCTTGAAGTTCAACTTTCCAAAGAGTTTAACTTCACATTTTTCTGGATTGAACTTCTCAGTCCAGCTCTGCATTCTGTCAATGTCCCAGCTACGAGAACCTTCTACACAATCTACACAACACCACCAACCTTTATTTCATCTGGAAACTTGCTAACCCACCCTTCCAATTCCTCATCCGAGTTATCAAAATCACAAACAGCATGGATCCCAGAAGAGATTCACATAGGCCACCAACATCCAGACAGAAAACACTCCGTCTGCTTCCACCTTCTGCCTTCTGTGGGCTAGCTAATTCTGTAACCACATAGCCAAGTTTTCCCGATACAATGCCTCCTGATTTTCCAAATGAGCCTTCCATGGGGAACCTTATTAATTATCTACCTTTTGATACTTTGGCCTGATATAAACTCCATTTGCCCAACTACTCAGTCAACAACTCAAATAAAAGAAAACATATATTTAAAACTCTTGAAATGACTATCAGTGGAGTAAGTTGCAGGTTAATTGGTGCATTAGTTCTTTACTTTTAAGTTAATTGTCTGAAAGCCTATTTTCCCTTCTTTCACTGGCTGTGATACAAATAGATTTACACCACACATGTATTAGACAAAGCCCCACCTCTAGCAAGAGAATATATGATTATGATATTCAAAGGTAATACCATCTTTGAATCTTCTGCCATCTACATACCGTGCTCAGCAATGTTGTCAACAGTTAAAAAATCCTCTAAATCTATTAATTAGATTTTGTCATCATAACATGGTAAATTATGCATAGATCTATCTTCGTGGCAGATTAATACAATGAGATCTTTTTAATCTATCTGCTTATATAGAATAATGTTTCAAACTAATCACCATGAACAATACCAAAGATGATTCGGCTATTTAAAAAAACATTGGAAACCACTTTTAGAGACAATAATATGGAAAATATAAACAAGAAATGCTCTCTGAATGATTCAGTGGGGTTATCCAGTAAGTAGAAGTTATTTTGGGCTCAGCTGTGTTGCTGTCCAATCAGCTGATCTCAGCTCTTTGAAAGAAGAATAACAAGCCTCAGGTTTCTGAATTAATTGGCATTTTGCTCCCATTGGTTTGTATGTATAGCTACAAGATGAGCTTAGGAGCAGATTCAGTTGTGGTTCCTACATAATTGGAGTAGTTATCATCATTTCCAGGGTTCCCAATTGAATAATGGCTATTTGAATAAAGGGCTGGAATAGAGTCATTATCTGTAGATCTTTAAAAAAGAAAGAAATGTAAATGGACAGAGATTTCTGGTGTAGAAAAGCTGAAAGATAAACACTGATATTTAATGACAAAATCATCTCAGCCAATGAGATGGAAGTGGTAGTGGAATATGAGTCAGAGCAGATTATTGTTTCAAAGGAGAGCTAATTTAAAGTGAGGCCAACAGCATTTCAAAAGTTCTCCCTGTTTAAGTAGGATCATACTTTTCAAATGTGGATAGGATGTTTCCCATGGTGGAGGAGTCCAGGACAAGAGGGCACAGCCTCAGGATAGAGGGGTGTCCATTTAAAACAGAGCTATGGAGAAATTTCTTTAGCCAGAGGGTGGTGAATTTGTGGAGTTTATTACCACAGGCAGCTGTGGAGGCCAGGTCGATGGGCAAGTTTAAGGCAGAGCTTGATAGGTTCTTGATTGGACACGGCATCACAGGTTACGGGGAGAAGGCTGGGGAGTGGAGCTGAGGAGGGGATAAAATGATCAGTCAAGATCGAATGGCGGAGCATACTCAATTAGCCAAATGGCCTAATTCTGCTCCTATGTCTAATGGTCTTACAATTCCTCTTAAAATAGGGAATAGATAGAAAATAGTTACATGTAAATTAATCTCACGGTGAGGTTACCAAACATGGTTAGCAGGAGAAATATGTTATAATCTCTACTCTACCGGTGTAGCTGTTGGATCTATATACAGCCAATAAATAAACATATCAGAATCAGGTCTATTATCATTGACATAGATTTAGCCTAGAGCCGTACAGCACAGTACAGGCCCTTTGGCCCACAATATTGTGCTGACCTTTCTGTGATCCACTTTCTGCTCAAAACGATAATTTGAAGTAACAAGATTAAAATTGACAGCGGTTTGTAGATCTTAGACAGGTAAAGGCATCATGTGACATGGAGAAGCTGTGGATAAACTGGCATTGAACTAAAAATATGCCATAATCTGAGTGAACGGCCTTCTCCAAGTAATGTGCTCCTATGCTGCAAAAAAATAATTAAATGAATAAATTAACATTCTGGTCATTAAAATTACTGGCTTTCACTACTTCCTCTGATTATATTTCAGCAAATGTTTGATCCAATTCAATAAGGTGTTTTTTGTACTATTTTCCTCAGTTGATTTTCCAATAATCTCTGACGTGGCTTTGTTTGCTTCAGTTAACATATCATAGTTTTTCAATATGACAGCAATCTCCTTATCTAGATTAAAGTGCAGCATCTGCCTGTTCAGTAGGGGTACTATTAAATTGATTCTATCTATCGTTTTATTAAGTTGCTTAATATCATTTCTGAATTGCTCACAGATTAGGTTCCAATGTTTCTGAGTGTGGACAGTCAGGGGCTCACCAAGCTTTTTTCTGTAACTCATCATGTCACTTCTGATATATGGAGTGAAATTTGTTGTTTTGCAGCAGCAGTACAATACGCAACATAAAAGTTACCATAAGTTACACAAATAAATACAGTGCAAAAAGTGACTCTATGAAAGCTACTTTGTTATTCCTCTTTTCCACTATTTATTTATTTTTTGTAACACGGTAATTGTATGTCTTGCACTGCACTGCTGCCACAAAGCAACAAATTCCACAAGATACGCATTATCAGTGATAAAAAACCTGATTCTGATATGCTTATTTAGTCATAATCATACTTTATTGATCCCAGGGGAAATTGGTTTTCGTTACAGTTGCACCATAAATAATTAAATAGTAATAAACCATAAATAATTAAATAGTAGTATGTAAATTATGCCAGGAAATAAGTCCAGAACCAGCCTATTGGCTCAGGGTGTCTGGCCCTCCAAGGGAGGAGTTGTAAAGTTTGATGGCCACAGGCAGGAATGACTTCCTATGACGCTCTGTGTTGCATCTCGGTGGAATGAGTTTCTGGCTGAATGTACTCCTGTGCCCACCCAGTACATTATGTAGTGGATGGGAGACATTGTCCAAGGTGGCATGCAACTTAGACAGCATCCTCTTTTCAGACACCACCATCAGAGAGTCCAGTTATTGACTGTATATAGTTCCAGCAGCAACAATTGCGGAGAAGAGACTATAAAATAACTCTCCTGTTAATCAAGTTTGGTAACCTCACTGCTCGAAGTGCCTGAGATTATACACATATTTGTCAATGATTTTTAAATGACCACTTTAGTGATGCCTGTTAGTGGCACGGAAAGCAAGTTCAAACTCTAGTCTTCTAAATCTTGCAAATGCTGCATGTTTAGTTTCCCTTTTCTAAGAGCAGATTGGGTCTATATCCTTTGGCTGAAGTTGAATCCTGAGACTAGCAGTGAGTCACTCCGTGCTTTCCGTACACATCCTCGAGGTACCCACCACCATTGGGCTGGATATTCTCAATGTATTTTTTGGCCTCTGTAATCTGGACAGGTGTGGCTGGAACCAGGTATTGACTCCAAAACCGGATGTTGTGGTTGAAGTCGATGATGGTGAATTGGTCCTGAGGACGCAGATCATCCAGGATGGTTGCCATGGCTTCAACAGTCTAATTGTGAAAAATGAAGAATACATCAAAAATACATTAGAGTTTGCATTGTAATTGGCTTCAGATTCCCACAGTTCTCATAGACTCATGGAGGAAGGCATTTCACCACTGCTGGCCCTCAAGTACCCTATCCATACCAATTCCTTTTCCAAGCCCTCAGCCTGGAGCTTTGCATATGACGTTGTCTCAAAGTCAAAGCCAACATGAATTTATTATCAAAGTAAACTTACTATCAAAGTCAAAGTCAAATGCTCATCTAAATGTTTTTTCAATGTGAGACTACCTGCCTCCACCACCTCCTCAAACATCATCAAGGTAAATAATTCTTCCTCAAATCCCTTCTATATCTTCTCTCCCTTCTGTTAAATCTATGCCTTCGGGTCATAGACACCCCTCCAAGGGGATGTTTTTCCTCTATTTATCCTAACTGTACACCTGAACACCCACGCTCTGTCTGCCAGAGAAAGCAGGATCTTCCAGTGGCCACACATTTTAATTCCACGTCCCATTCCCATTCTGATATGTCTATCCACGGCCTCCTCTACTGTCAAGATGAAGCCACACTCAGGTTGGAGGAACAACACCTTATATTCCGTCTGGGTAGCCTCCAACCTGATGGCATGAATATCGACTTCTCTAACTTCCGTTCATACCCCATCCCTTATTTATTATTATTTTTTCTCTCTTTTTTTCTCCCTCTGTCCCTCTCACTATAACTCCTTGCCCATCCTCTGGGCTCCCCTCCCCTTTCTTTCTCCCTAGGCCTTCCATCTCATGATCCTCTCCCTTCTCCAGCCTCGTATCCCTTTTGCCAATCAACTTCCCAGCTCTTAGCTCCATCCCTCCCCCTCCTGACTTTTCCTATTATTTCAGATCTCCCCCTCCCCCTCCCACTTTCAAATCTCTTTCTATCTCTTCTTTCAGTTAGTCCTGATGAAGGGTCTCAGCCCGAAATGTCGACTGTACCTCTTCTTATAGATGCTGCCTGGCCTGCTGCGTTCACCAGCATTTTTTATGTGTGTTGCTTGAATTTCCAGCATCTGCAGATTTCCTCGTGTTTACCTGATAATTTTGCCTCCTCTATTCCAAAGAACACAAACCAGCCTATCCTGTCTCTGCTCATAGCTGGAAGACTCAGGAAACGTCCTGATGAATCCTCTCTGTACCCTCTCCAATACCTCCTGGTGAATCCTCTCTGTACCCTCTGCAATATCTCCTGATGAATCCTCTCTGTACTCAGTCCACTACCTCCTAGTGAACCCTCTCTGTACTCTCTCCAATATCTCTAGGTGAATCCTCTCTCTATCCTTTCCAATACCATTGTATTCTTCTTATGGTGTGGTGGTGAGAACTGCACATAGCACAGGCTGCCCTTGGCTTAAGAAACACTTGACTTGCAGACACTCCTATATGCTGATGAGGTCCCATGATATTATTAAAGACAGTTGTTCCTCCAAATGGCAGAACTAGTTTCCTCCACTCTCTTTACTTTTGGTAATTGTTCTTTCATATCAGTCTGATATGCTTTTAATGTTGTTCATTACAATACATAGAGGTATCATTCCCATACTGAGTGATGTGTATTTCCTGACTCATGGACAAAATAGATTTCAGTACAACCACAAGAACAGAACCTGTTTATTATCCTGGGACAACTGGTACTCCGATTGTAGCCTAACTAATGATTTATATCGTTGTACCACATCTCCCTGCTCTTATATTCTTTGTCATACAATAATAGAGCACTACAGTACAGAAGGAGAGCTTTTGGCCCATCTAGTCCATGCTGAACCATTATTCTACCTAGTTACATTGACCCACACCTGGACCATAGCCTTCCATACCCCTCCCATCTATGTACTTGTCCAAACTTCTCTTAAGTGTTGCAATCAAACCCACATCCATCACTTTTGCTGGCAACTCATTTTACACACACACTACCCTCTGAGTGAAGATGTCCCTCTTCAGGCTCCCCTTTAATATTTTTCCTATCACACTTAACCTATGACCTCTAATTCTAGTCTCTGAGGGCACAAAGCCTGTTTGTAGTAATCCCATCTTTACCCCTCATAATTCTGTGTATTTCTATCAAATCTCCCCTCATTCTCCTTCACTACAGGGAATAAATTCATAACCTGTTCAACCTTCCCCTAATAACTCAAGTCACGGCAACATCCTTGTAAATTTTTTCTGTACTCTTTCAATCTCATTGCTATATTTGCTCAGAATAGGTGACCAGATCTGCACATGTATTCCACATGTGTTCTTAACCTGCAGCTTTCTGCGATATGAAAATCCTTTTGTTATTCCATTTTTCTTAAGATTCTGGCATTTATTATATATTTTCCAGCTTATTAGTCATCCAAAAAAAACAAGGCCTCACAATTTCCAGGGTTATATTCCATTTGCCAATTCCCTCTCCATCTTTATCGTTAAATCAATATTGGTCTTCATCTGTAAACTGCCCTTCCTATTATCAAATGCACTACCAATCATTGAATGAAAATTATCTCTAAAAGTGGAGATGCTGAAATAAAAAAAATGAACAGAAAACATTGTAAAGGTTTATAGCAAATACAGTAGGTCAGGCAGCATCTGTGGAAAAAGAAATATATTTACAGGTTCATCTATGATCTGAAACAGTACCTTGTTTCTTTCTTCACAGATGCTGCCTTACTTAGAACACAGAAGAGTGCAGCACACCAACAGATCTTTTGGCTTATGATGTTGTGCCAAACTAAATAAGCTAATGATACTAATTAAACCAACTGACTCTGCATATAATCCATTCTCTGTATATTCATCTGCTTTTCTAACTCTTGCATAAAACGACTTGCCCCACATCCCTTTTGAACTCCCCCCTCCCCAATCACCTGAAAAATGTCAACTCTAGCATTAGACATTTTGAGCCTGGGTAAAATATACCAACTGTTTATCAGTGCCTCTCATAATTTCATGAATTTCTATCAGACCTTCTCTTAGCTTCTGAAGCTCTAGGGAAGTCCACCCAAGTTTGTCCAATGACCAGGCAAAATCCTGATACACCTTTTCTGCACCCTCTCCAAAGCCTCTATATCCTTCCTCTAATGGGGCGACCGGAACTGAATACAGTACTCTAGAAACAGCCTAATTAGAGTTTTATAAAGCTGCAGTTTGCTGAGTGTTTCAGCATTTACAAGGATGTTGCTGGGACTGAGGACCTGAGTTATAGGTCAAAGTTAAATTCATTAGGATTTTATTCCCTGATGTATCGGAGAATGAGGGGAGACCTAACGGAGATATACAAAATTATGAGAGCTATTGATTGGATAAATACGTTTTTCACTGAGGTTGGGCGAGACTGGAACTACAGGTCATACGTTTAGGGTGAAAGGAGAAATATTTAAGGAGACTCGAGGGCGAACTTCTTCATTCGGAGAGTGGTGCAAGTGTGGAATGAGCTGCCAGTATAAGAGGTAGATCGGGTTTAATTATAACATTTAAGAGAAGTTTGGATTGGTACATGGAGGGATATAGTGAGCTAAGATCTGGATGCAGTTAGATGGGTTATGCAGAAAACCAGGCTGGCATGGACTAGATGGGCTGAAGGCCTGTTTCTGTGCTGTAATGCCCTATAACTCCATTTTCTGTTTTAATTTATTCTCCATTATTATGTCAGCTGCAAACCTGTCAGTCATAGCTCCTACATTCACATTGATTAATACAATTACCATGCTTTGTACATTCCTTCAGTAAAAAAATGTCCCCCTCAAGTTCCTATTAAATACCTCTTTCTTGTTTTCCTTGAATACTGTTTGATGTACTTATGTATGGAATGATCTGTCTGGATGGTGTGCAAACAAAAGCCTTTCACTGTGTCCAGATACCAGTGACAATAATAAACCAATTACCATTTACCAGTTACTTACCTGCTTCATTTTGATTCCCCACATCGAGCCGCTGACGTCAATGACAAAGATTATGTTTTTCAGAAGAGGTGGCAGATTGACCGGAGCAAAGAAATGAACAAAATAGCCATCCGAAATCTGGAGCAAAGTGGACAATTCAGTCAGTGTTTTAGCACAAAGACAATAACCCTTCAAAGAGAAGAAGAATTAACTGAGAAGGTTGTAGGCGTTGGGTACAAAACACAGAGTAACCTGAAGGGCTCCTCCATTGAGCTCCCGTTTCACATCGTATTTCACCACAATGCTGCCATCAATGGCTGTGTCATGACAGCCTGGGCATTTCCGCTGCTGGTCCACAGTTGGCTTGAAGGTCAGATGA
Organism: Mobula birostris; assembly: GCF_030028105.1. NCBI lineage: Eukaryota > Metazoa > Chordata > Chondrichthyes > Myliobatiformes > Myliobatidae > Mobula > Mobula birostris. Next base: position 21,338,920 of record NC_092392.1, on the reverse strand, counting down.
GCCTGTAGAAACAAAATGGGTTGTGAATGCCACTCCTAACATTGGTGTTCAATGGTAATAAAACAGCATGCTTGGTTGCTTGGTTGTAGATCAGGAATCATAGATTCATAGAGTCACAGAGCACCACAGCACATAAACAGGCACTTTGGCCCATTTAGTCTATGCCAAACTATTATTTTGTCTAGTCCCATCCATCCGCACCTGACTCATAGCCCTCCATATCCATCCCTTACATTTCCTATGCAAGTTTCTCCTAAATGTTGAAATCGAGCCCACATTCATCACTTCTCTGGCTCTCACGTCCCCCTCTGGGTGAGGAAGTTCCCCCTCATGTTCCCCTTAAAGACTTCATCTTTCACTCTTAACCTATGACCTTTAACTCTAGTCTCACCCAACCTCAGTGGAGAAATAAACACAAAATACTCTGCAGATGCTGGGGTCAAAGCAACACTCACAACACGCTGGAGGAACACAGCAGGTCGGGCAGCATCCGTGGAAATGATCAGTCAACGTTTTGGGCTGGAACCCTTCGTCAGGACTGAAGAGGGAAGGGGCAGAGGCCCTGTAAAGAAGGTGGGGGGAGGGTGGGAAGGAGAAGGCTGGTAGGTGTCAGGTGAAAAACCAGTAAGGGGAAAGATAAAGGGGTGGGGCAGGGAAAGCAGGGAGGTGATAGGCAGGAAAGGTGAAGAAGGAATAGGGGAAAGCACAATGGGTAGTAGAAGGATGCGGAACTATGAGGGAGGTAATAGGCAGCTGGGGGAATGGGTAGAGTGAAATAGGGATAGGGGAAGGGAGAGGGAGGGAATTACCGGAAGTTGGAGAATTCGATGTTCATACCAAGGGGCTGGAGACTACCTAGACGGTATATGAGGTGTTGCTCTTCCAACCTGAGTTTAGCCTCAGATGGAAGTCTAGCACCTCTGCTCCGTCCGCCACAACAGACAGGATCTCCCGGTTGCCACCCACTTCAACTCTGCTTCACACTCCCATTCAGATATGTCCATACATGGCCTCCTCTACGGCCATGATGAGGCTAAACTCAGGTTGGAGGAGCAACACCTCATATACCATCTAGGTAGTCTCCAGCCCCTTGGTATGAACATCGAATTCTCCAACTTCCAGTAATTCCCTCCCCCTCCCTTCCCCTATCCCTATTTCACTCCGCTCCCTCCCCCAGCTGCCTATCACCTCCCTCATGGTTCCACCTCCTTCTACTACCCATTGTGTTTTCCCCTATTCCTTCTTCACCTTCCCTGCCTATCTCCTCCCTGCCTCTCCTCCCCCACCCCTTTACCTTTCCCCTTACTGGTTCCTCACCTGGAACCTACCAGCCTTCTCCTTCCCACCCTCCCCCCACCTTCTTTATAGGGCCTCTGCCCCTTCCCCCTACAGTCCTGACGAAGGGTTCCGGCCCGAAACGTCGACTGATCGTTTCCACGGATGCTGCCTGACCTGCTGAGTTCCTCCAGTGTGTTGTGAGTGTTGCTCAGTGGAGAAAACCTGCTTGCATTTGCCATATTTGTACCCCTCATAATTTTATATACCTCAATCAAATCTCATCTATGCTCCTGGGAATAAAATCTTAACCTATTCAGCCTTTCCCTATAACTCAGGTCCTCAAGTCCCAGCAACGACCTAGTAAATTTTCTCTGTACTCTTTCAATCTTATTGATATCTTTCCTGTAGGTAGGTGATCAAAACTGCACACAGTACTCCAGATTAGGTCTCATCAATGTCTTATACAACTTCAATATAACATCCCAAATCCTGTATTCAATACTTTGATTTATGGAGGCCAATGATCACTTTGTGATCCTATCTGCCTTTGACAGATACTGTAACGGGAGCTTCTCCTCTGTTATCCAAAAGGATAACCTCTTGGCAGGCTGGTCCCAGGCATTTGACAATTTATAAGAAGAAAGACAAGAATGCCTAGTGTTTATATAGTATCTTTTTCATCCTATTTGGGACAAATGATTCAAAGAACTTCTGAAGTTCAAGCACTGGTTCCATGTGAGAAAAAGCTGAAATAAACCATTTTCAATGGCATTGACAAATCAGGAATAATTTTCTGAAGCACTAGATTGATGCAAATTTAGATTGTAATTTTCAATTAAAAAACTTAACAAAATTTTAAACATTTAATTTACAAGGAAGGCTGGGTGCCTTTAAAAGTAAAAATGTCAAAGGAAAAGTAGTTGTTGGATCCTGATACTTCTGCAATCCTCAGGTTTTTTTGGAAGTCGAGAATAAGGCATAAAATCAGTTGCTTATGATTCTTTTCTAATCTGCATGAACAGTATGGAAGACAAGGTTTTCACCCTAAGACTACTATGAGACCTTAAGATTATTGTACAGATCCCTAGTATGACTACAGACCGGTGGCATTGACCTCCCACATCATGAAGACCCTGGAGAGACTTGTTCTGAAGCTGCTCTGGCCTATTGTCAGGCCACACTTAGATCCCCTCCAGTTTGCCTACCAGCCCCAACTAGGAGTTGAGGATGCCATCGTCTCCCTGCTGAACCGTGTCTACGCCCACCTGGACAAGCCAGCAAGCACTGTGAGGGTCATGTTTTTTGACTTCTCCAGTGCGCTCAACACCATCCGCCCTGCTCTGCTGGGGGAGAAGCTGACAGCGATGCAGGTGGATGCTTCCCTGGTATCATGGATTCTTCATTACCTGACTGGCAGACCACAGTACGTGTGCTTGCAACACTGTGTGTCCGACAGAGTGATCAGCAGCACTGGGGCTCCACAGGGGACTGTCTTGTCTCCCTTTCTCTTCACCATTTACACCTCGGACTTCAACTACTGCACAGAGTCTTGTCATCTTCAGAAGTTTTCGGATGACTCTGCCATAGTTGGATGCATCAGCAAGGGAGATGAGGTTGAGTACAGGGCTACGGTAGGAAACTTTGTCACATGGTGTGAGCAGAATTATCTGCAGCTTAATGTGAAAAAGACTAAGGAGCTGGTGGTAGACCTGAGGAGAGCTAAGGTACCGGTGACCCCTGTTTCCATCCAGGGGGTCAGTGTAGACATGGTGGAGGATTACAAATACCTGGGGATACAAATTGACAATAAACTGGACTGGTCTAAGAACACTGATGCTGTCTACAAGAAGGGTCAGAGCCGTCTCTATTTCCTGAGGAGACTGATGTCCTTTAACATCTGCCGGACGATGCTGAGGATGTTCTACGAGTCTGTGGTGGCCAGTGCTATCATGTTTGCTGTTGTGTGCTGGGGCAGCAGGCTGAGGGTAGCAGACACCAACAGAATCAACAAACTCATTCGTAAGGGCAGTGATGTTGTGGGGATGGAACTGGACTCTCTGACGGTGGTGTCTGAAAAGAGGATGTTGTCGAAGTTGCATGCCATCTTGGTCAATGTCTCCCATCCACTACATAATGTACTGGGTGGGCACAGGAGTACATTCAGCCAGAGACTCGTTCCTCCGAGGTGCAGCGCAGAGTGTCATAGGAAGTCATTCCTGCCTGTGGCCATCAAACTTTACAACTCCTCCCTTGAAGGGTCAGACACCCTGAGCCAATAGGCTGGTCCTGGACTTATTTCATAATTTACTGGCATAATTTACATATTACTATTTAACTATTTATTACTATTTTTCTATTACTATTCTATTACTATTTATTATTTCCATGACTATTAGTATTTACTATTTACTAATAGTAGTATTACTATTACTAGCTCTATTACTATTTATTATTTATGGTGCAACTGTAACGAAAACCAATTTCCCCCGGGATCAATAAAGTATGACTATGACTATGTATGATAAAATGGACTCCTGACTTTACAGAATACCTCAATGTGGTTTTAGTGGACATGGAGAGGATGTTTCCTGCAGTGGGGGAATCTAGGACTAGAGAGCACAGCCTCAGAATACAAGGACATTCCTTTAGAAACCATAGAAACCATAGAAACTACAGCACAGAAACAGGCCTTTTGGCCCTTCTTGGCTGTGCCGAACCATTTTCTGCCTAGTTCCACTGACCTGCACACGGACCATATCCCTCCATACACCTCCCATCCATGTATCTGTCCAATTTATTCTTAAATGTTAAAAAAGAACCCACATTTACCACCTCATCTGGCAGCTCATTCCATACTCCCACCACTCTCTGTGTGAAGAAGCCCCCCCTAATGTTCCCTTTAAACTTTCCCCCCCCTCACCCTTAACCCATGTCCTCTGTTTTTTTTCTCCCCTTGCCTCAGTGGAAAAAGCCTGCTTGCATTCACTCTATCTATACCCATCATAATTTTATATACCTCTATCAAATTTCCCCTCATTCTTCTACGCTCCAGGGAATAAAGTCCTAACCTATTCAACCTTTCTCTGTAACTGAGTTTCTCAAGTCCTGGCAACATCCTTGTAAACCTTCTCTGCACTCTTTCAACCTTATTTATATCCTTCCAGTAATTTGGTGACCAAAACTGAACACAATACTCCAGATTCGGCCTCACCAATGCCTTATACAACCTCATCATAACATTCCAGCTCTTATACTCAATACCTTGATTAATAAAGGCCAATGTACCAAAAGCTCTCTTTACGACCCTATCTACTTGTGACGCCACTTTTAGGGAATTTTGTATCTGTATTCCCAGATCCCTCTGTTCCACTGCACTCCTCAGTACCTTACCATTAACCCTGTATGTTCTACCTTGGTTTGTCCTTCCAATGTGCAATACCTCACACTTGTCTGTATTAAGCTCCATCTGCCATTTTTCAGCCCATTTTTCCAGCTGGTCCAAGTCCCTCTGCAGGCTCTGAAAACCTTCCTCACTGTCCACTACACCACCAATCTTTGTATCATCAGCAAATTTGCTGATCCAGTGAATTTAGAACAGAGATGAGGAAGAATTTCTTCAGCCAGGGGGTGGTGAATCTGTGGAAATCTTTGCCACAGACAGCCGTGAAGACCAAGTTAATGGGTATATTTAAAGTGGGGGTTGATAAGTTCTTGATTCGTAAGGGTGTCGAAGGTTATGGAGAAAAGGTAGGAGAACCGGATTAAGATAGATAATAAATCAACCATGGTGGAGTAGCACAGCAGATTCAATAGGCTGAATGGCCTAATGCTGCTCCTATGTTTTATGGTCTAATGGTCCAAGAGCAAAGGAGTGCCAAGAGAACAAAGAAAAAAAGAAGACTAAAAAGTAATTGTAGAATTCTAATACCAGGCAAGAGCTAACAGAAATTCCATTGATAACGGCTAACCAGTAAAATAGCTGCATTCAGGTAATGTGACACCTGCTACTAAAACAAATAAATTTTCAGAAAAATACAAAGGCAGGTGTTCCGTAATTACTGGAAAATTCACTGTACAATTATATATATATTTAGGTGATTATACAAAAACATAAGCCAACATCGGAAAGCTAAACTACAGTCACCTCCAACATAATGGTTATTCAAAAATTAATAAAGCAATAACTCTAATTTGCTAATAGATTCCACAAGTGTGAGTTCATTAAAACATCTGCTGCTACTGTCCCATCTTACATTATACCCCTTTCGCCCGAAACCTCCCAGCTAAACATCTTCCCAACTTTACATGCAAAGTGCTGGAGGAACCCTGAGAGTTAGTGGCTAAAGTACACATATGGAATAAAATGTGTATAAGTACATAAATGCCAGCATGTATTCATCATTTATTTTATTATTTTTTTATTAGCGATACTGCACAGAGAAGCCTCTTCCGGCCCTTCGAGCCACATCGCCCCAGCAATCCCACAACTCCGACTAACCCTAGCCTAATCATGAGGCAATTTACAGTGACCAGTTAATGTACCCGGTACAGCTTTGGACTGTGGGAGGAAACTGCAGCACCCTGGAAAAACCTAGGCATACCATGAGGGGAACATACAGAGACTCCATACAGGATGGCACCAGAGTTGAACTTCAGACTCCAAAATGGCCTGAGCTGTAATAACATCATGCTAACTGCAGCACCATGCTATTTACAGTGTAAACAGCATTATAAAAAGTGCAGTGTAGTAACAGGGTTAATAGATCAACGGGGGGTGGGGGGTAAATAGAATGATTGATCAAATTATCTACCTGGGGGAAGAAACTTTTAGGATGGCGTGGTTTTTGTTTCAATAGCTCTGTGGCGCTTTCCAGAAGGAAGCTTTTGGGAAAGGGAGTTTGCGGGGTGATTTACCCCCACTTCCTTGATCTGATCACTTGCAAGTCCCACAGTCATGGCAGACTGCTGCCAATAACCTGACGGTTTCCTGTCATTTTCATACATTGTGAGAGGATGCTGCACCAAACCAGCCAGTAGTGGCTGATGTGAGGATGCTCTCTATGATGGCAATGTAGAATTGCAGCAGGGTGCTCCAGGGAAGATGGAATTTTACCAACTGCCGCAAGAAGTGCATCCTCTGTTGAGCCTTTTTGCTAATGAAGGATATATGATTTTATAGTGAGGTCCTATGAAATAATGATGCCCAGGAACCAGAATAATGAAATGTTACTAACTGTCACAATCACTGCGATGGTCTACAGACAATCATAAGAAATACGAACAGGAGTAGTTCATCTGGCTCATCAAGCATGCTCCACCATTCAATAAGATCATGGCTGATTTGGCTGTGCACTCAGCTCCACCTATCTTCCTCTTCCCACAACACTCAATTCCCTTGCCATACAAAAATCTTTCTAATTGTGCCTTAAATATATCGAATGAGATAGTTTCTATTGTTTCCCTGGGCAGCAAATTTCACTGTTTTTTTTACTCTCTTGGAATATCATCTCTGTCCTAAATTTGTTCCAAAAAATCTATTCCCCCAAACCTTGAGGCTATATCCTCTACTTACTGATGGAAACAAGTTTCCTGCCTCTATCCCTTTAAAAATGCTATGTTTCTATAAAATCCTCTCTCCTCCTTCTAAATTCCTGAAGGTCTCCCAGGAAAGTCCCAGCTGGTGGCGTAGTGGCATCAGCATTGGACTTCGGGACGAAAGGTCCCGAGTTCGAATCCAGCCGGCTCCCCTGCACGTTTTCCATCTGTGCTGGGTTACGAGCTGGTGATCTCTTTGGAAACTCACCCGGCAGAAGGCAATGGCAAATCACTGCTGTAACTTGCCTCGTACGTGATTCCCCTCTACGTCAGAGAAGCGTGGAGGGAAATTGTCCGCTAACTGGAGAAATTCTGGATGCGACGTACCTCTCCTTTCCTCTCCTTTCCTTTCCTTTCCCAGGAAACCACAGTCAAAGTTGTAACTCTGCTCACCTTGTTCTCTCCTTTCGTTATATGGGTGAGTCCATCAAACTGTGCTCCGAGCTTATGATGTGCTTCGAGGAAGGCAATACCTTGTGGCTCAAAAATGTAGACGTCAACCTAAGGGAAATTTAGATGAGGTTTTTAAGAAAAGTACTGTGAGTTCTGGAGATCTGATATAAATACAGGAATGAAATGGATGAAACAGCATCTGTGAAGAAAGAAGCTAAACTAACATTTCAATTTGCAGACCTTAAAGCTATGATTGATTAACTGATTGATATCAAATCCTTTTCTACTCTCTCTTTAAAGATGAAATCTTTTCCAAAGATGCTCAAGTAATCCAAATGTGGGCAGTATCATAGTCAAATGTACATGTTAAGATCTCCTTTACAGATCTTTTTTGCCTCTCTGGTTCACAGACTAGGAACACTGTCATATAAGACAGAGATAGTATCATCTGATTGAATGAAGAAATCACACGGTGTTCTACAAAGGCCCTGCTTTTTAGCAGCCTTCTTCATCAAAACGAACTTGCTTGACAAAGTGTTAGTTCGTGTGCACACACGCACTCGCACAGGTCTGCAAATTCTGAGAGGCACCAAACATCAAACAGGTAGTAAGCACAAGTCAACTTAGCATTTACTGGTCTTAACGAATCCCCTGTTGTGAAGCTAGGGTATAGTCGGAGATCAGGTACGAGGTTGAAATGCTTTGCTATGAACATGTCCTGTGTCTAAAGGAAAACTAGGGTGCTTCAGCTTAATGTAGACAGATAAATTATAAAATATTATTAGACACTACATTTTGAGTATGAGAAGGAGGTACAGAAGCCTAAAAGTCCCACACCACCAGGTTCAAGAACTGTTACTTCCCTCAGTAGTTCAGTTCCTGAACCAACTCGCAAAACCCTAATCAGCACCGCAGCTTAGTAACACTATGACCACTCTGATCGCTTTGCACACAAATAGACATTTTTTAGGTTCTAACTGTGTATTTTTGTAAAAATTGTGTATAGTTTATGCTTTGCTTTTCTTTTGAATGCTGCTTATGTGATGCTATGTGCCTGTGATGCTGTTGCAAGTAAGTTTTCATTGCACCCCAAAGACATGTACTTGTGCATTTGACCTTTGGTCCCACTAATTTAGCCCAGAAATTGTGGGCACTTCATAGGACAAAATGGATTGGACATTCCTGATTGAAACACTTCAATTAGGCTTAGTTCCTTCCTTAACCTTGCCTTGTGGTTACACCAAACTTCTGTGGATGTGCCATTCCTTAGAACTTTGAGGACCAGGTTCTACCCCCAGTCAGTTCAGAGGAGAGGGCTGTGGATGATTAAAAACGCTCAAGACACCAAGTCCAGTCTGCAGTGCTTTCCTTACAGCTTGAGCTACCTGTGTCTCACTTTACTACTTTAACAAATGAAGGCATTTAAAAAATCATTCCAATCATTCCATTGCCACCAGCAATCAGCAATCCTAATGTGATCATAAAAAATCTAGACGTGATTGAAAATCAGAAATAAAACTGAAAGTACTGATCTATGGAGAAAATTGGTCAACATCTCAGGAAAAGTGAAGCAAAGTAAACCTGTTGCTATGGTACTACCTTTTAATCTGAACTGTTAACACTTTTTCTCTCTCCATATAAGCTGCCTGGCCTGGTATAAATATACAGCAATAATTTTTATGCTTATTACCTGATGAAATGTACAATAATCATGCAACATTAATGGAGATATATTCAGAGATATTAATGCTGAATTAAAGAGGGCAAATCTGTAAATATGAATGGAATAATGCTTGATATTTTAAAGAGGCTGGTGCTAGATTTGGGAATGAACTTCTTTTTGGAATTCAAGTGATTAAAGATTCATCACATACATGAAATATAGAGTGAAATGCATCTTTTGTTTCAACGACCCACACAGTCCGACGATGGGCTGGGAGATGCCCGCAAGTGTCACCATGCTTCTGTTGCCAACGTAGCATGCCCACAATTTACTAACCCTAATCTTTGGAATGTGGGATGAAACAACATGGTTATGGGAAGAACCAGCAAAGTCCTTACAGACAGTGATGTGAAGTGAACCTCGATTGGTGATGGCTGCTGCTGTAAAGCGGTATGCTAATCTTTATGCTACCATACAGCCCACGGTAGTGGGAAGCGACACAAAATATTCAAACCTTGGTCAACTGTTCACTTTAGATAACCTTTGGTAATTTCTCCACTATTCCCTTCCCTTTTTTCCATTTTCCTTCTCACCCTTCTCTTCTTCTCACCTGTCTATCAACTCCCTCTGGTGCCCCCCTCCTTCCCTTTCTCCCATAACACACTCTCCTCTCCTATCAGATTCCTTCTTCTTCAGCCCATTACCTTTTCCACTTATCACCTCTGAGCTTCTCACTCTTTCCCCCCTCCCTCACCCACCCACCTTCCCCCACACCTGCCTTCATCTATTACCTTCCAGCTTGTTCTCCTTCTCCTGTCCCCCCCTACCCTGGATTCTTATTCTGGCATCTTCTCCCTTCCTCCAATCCTGATGAAGGGTCTCTGCATGAAACGTCAACAGCTTATTCTTCTCATAGAAACATAGAAACGTAGAAAACCTACAGCACAATACAGGCCCTTCGGCCCACAAAGCTGTGCCGAACATGTCCTTACCTTAGAACTAACGAGCCTTACCCATAGCCCTCTATTTCTCTAAGCTCCATGTAGCCATCCAGGAGTCTCTTAAAAGACCTTATCATTTCCACCTCCACTGCCGCCGCTGGCAGCCCATTCCATGCACTCACCACTCTCTGCGTAAAAAACTTACCCCTGCCATCTCCTCTGTACCTACTTCTAAGCACCTTAAAACTATTTCCCTCCCGTGCTAGCCATTTCAGCCCCGGGAAAAAGCCTCTGACTATCCACATGATCAATGCCTCTCATTATCTTGTACACTTCTATCAGGACACCTCTCATCCTCTGTCGCTCCAAGGAGAAAAGGCCGAGTTCACTCAACCTATTCTCATAAGGCATGCTCCCCAATCCAGGAAACATCCTTGTAAATCTCCTCTGCACCCTTTCTATGGATTCGATGTCCTTCCTGTAGTGAGGTGACCAGAATTGAGCACAGTACTCCAAGTGGGGTCTGACCAGGGTCCTATGTAGCTGCAACGTTACCTCTCGGCTCTTAAACTCATTCCCATGGTTGATGAAGGCCAATGCATTGTATGCCTTCTTAACCACGGAGTCAACCTGCGCAGCTGCTTTGAGCGTCCTATGGACTTGGATCCCAAGATCCCTCTGATTATCCACACTGCCAAGAGTCTTACCATTAATCCTATATTCTGCCATCATATTTGACCTACCAAAATGAACCACTTCACACTTATTTGGGTTAAACTCCATTTGCCACTTTTTAGCCCAGTTTTGCATCCTATCAATGTCCTGCTATAACTTCTGACAGCCCTCTACACTATCCACAACAGCCCCAAACTTTGTGTCATCAGCAAATTTACTAACCTATCCCTCCACTTCCTCATCCAGGTCATTTATAAAAATCATGAAGAGTAGGGGTCCCAGAACAGATCCCTGAGGCACACCACTGGTCACTGACCTCCATGCAGAATATGACCCATCTACAACCATTCTTTGCCTTCTGTAGGTAAGCCAGTTCTGGATCCACAAAGCAATGTCTCCTTGGATCCCATGCCTCCTTACTTTCTTAATAAGCCTTGCATGGGGTATCTTGTCAAATGCCTTGCTGAAATCCATATACACTACATCTACTGCTCTACCTTCATCAGTGAGTTTAGTCACATCCTCAAAAAATTCAATCAGGCTCGTAAGGCACGACCAGCCTTTGACAAAGCCATGCTGACTATTCCTAATCATATTATGCCTCTCCAAATGTTCAAAAATCCTACCTCTCAGTATCTTCTCCATCAATCGACCAACCACTGAAGTAAGACTCACTGGCCTATAATTTCCTGGGCTATCTCTACTCCCTTCCTGGAAAAAGGGAACAACATGCACACCCTCCAATCCTCTGGAACGTCTCCTGTCCTCATTGATGAGCAAAGATCATTGCCAGAGGCTCAGCTTCCCACAGTAGCCTGGAGTACACCCCGTCCGGTCCTGGTGACTTCCCCATAGATGCTGCCTGACCTGCTGAGTTTCTCCACCATATTGTGTGTTTGTCCCTGGATTTCCAGCAATTGCACAATCTCTTGTGTTTATGGATCACTTTAAGTTATTTTTAACTAAGGTTATGGTATATAGGAAAGGTTATATATTGTCCACAGCTACATCGAATGACTTCCACAATGCCTATAATAGGTTTCACCCTGTTAGTGTAAGATATACAAAGCAGATATTTATCAGAAACACTGTGTATGCAGGGCCCTTAACATTGTCAAGTATTCCTCCCATCCGTCTTTGACCTCCTATTGTTTCAGTAGGACAAAACCTGTTAAGGTTGGAAACAGCTTCTATCCCAGGGCATGAGTCTACTGAACTCCCTGCCACCAACCACCCATGTTTCATCACTTATGAAGCGACATAGTGTTTCCTGACGAAGGGTCTCGGCCTGAAACGTCGACTGCACCTCTTCCTAGAGATGCTGCCTGGCCTGCTGCATTCACCAGCAACTTTTATATAGTGTTTCACTGCTTACTTTTTAACTTTTGTCCTAAACACACCTCATGCTAAATGTAAATCTTCTGGAATATATTTTATTATTTGTTAATTTATTTGTGGGTAATATTACTTTATGTATTGTGTGCGAGTTATATGTGCTGTGTTGTGTACCTTGTCCAGAGGAACAATGCTTCATATAGTGGTACAAGTTTGAGTGATAATAAATTTGAACTTGAATTTTCTCATGTACCTGGAACTGCCTCACCAAGCTTCCTGGTTGAAGAACAATAACTTGCTCATAAAATCCCAGTCGTCGCTGTAGCAGCTCTTGGCAGTAAAGCTCAAAACTGATTTTGCTTCCTCCAGGGACATTCACATCAGCTTTAAAGTGCTCCATCTCACGGCCATATGTCCTGACCACATAAACAATCAACAAATTGTTGAATGGTGTATCAGTCAATTTTTTATATATATATATATGTTCAAAGTTTAAAGTTTGAGAGCTGAGATCGATTTTCTAGCAGGCATTCACAAAAGGTACAAAGGTACAAAGAAACTCAATAGAATCTATGAAAAACTAAACACACACACACACGCAAAGACAAACATACAACTAATGCGCATCAGAGGACAAACTGTACAATTCCAAAACCAAATAAGTGAAAACAATAATAAGCAAGTAAATAATAAATAATATTGAGAACATGATTTAGAAGCCTTACGGTCAGGCATGATGCTACTGCTTATCCAATTGTGAACCACAAGCCTTTTGATCTCCCATTGACCACTTAACCAAGGAACTGATCCATGACTTAAACAAGGTGTGTAAGGGGAAAGAGAAAAGCTTCACCTAATAATCCCAGCAGCCTTTCCCTGAGTTCTTGCTTCTTCATAAAGTCGCCTGGCTAAATTCTTCTCCTGCACGGACCCGACAAATGTTATATCATTCACAGTCCTGTTTAAGACAAGAGAACATTTCGATTAATCCTCATGATTGCAATACAAAAACACAAGAGATTCTGCAGATGCTGATAATTCAGAGTAACACACAAAATACTGGAGGAACTCAACAGGTCAGGCAAGATTCATGGAAAGGAATAAAGGGTTTTGTTCCTAAACTCTTCATCACGTCTGGTGTGTAATATAAAGAGCACGCTAACTGGTTGCAACACCGTCTGGTATGGAAGGCCTACTGCACAGTGTTGGAAAGAGTTGTAAACTCAGCCAGCTCCATCATAGGCACAAGTCACCCAAGCATCTTCAAAGCTGATTCCTCAAAAAAGCAGTGTCCATTATTAAGTATCTCCATCACCCAGGACTTGCCCTTTTCTCATTGCTACCATCAAGGTGGAGGTACAGGAGGCTTAAGACACACACTCCACACTTTACGAGCAGCTTCTTCCCATGTGCCCAAGTACATTACCTCACAATTTTTTGGTTCTCTTTTCCACCACTTATTTAATTCATTACTTCATTAGCTCCTGACATATACTTCTGACCTTCTGCCAGCCAAAGTGCTTTCCTACTTCATATTTCCTGACTGTGCAGGGAGGGACTTAATTTAGATCTGAAATTGCTCATTTCAAAATAAAAGATGAATGTGCTTAATCACACAGGAAAAAAAACCTATATCAATTGTCTGAAATGTGGACTTTCACTCCATAGCCAATGACATCCTTGATCATTTCATTGACCCTGTACCACAAAAACGTGAGATAATTCCTGTGGTCACCTTGGAGGAAAAAACAATAGAACATTTGTTGTATGTCCGTAGGAGACCAAAAAAGCAGAACAAAACCCCCAGGAGGGAGTTATTGTGGTCTGGGTTTATAACAGAAATGGAGCTCTTTGTGCTGCAATTCTTGAAGGTAGATCTGTCTGATTTCCCAGATGCACTGCTGCTATTTGGAACAGTGTACCTCAAGTTATTTCTTTTGCATGCCTTATGGCAGATGAACCTGGCGAAGTAATCAAATGGAGGAAAATGGCCACAATTTTCTTCCTTGAACCTTGAGCTAATGGATATCCGCTTTCCTGAAGTCCATGGGGGAGTTTCTCCATTATGGGCCAACACCATGGGCAGTGACCAGATAAGTGAAATCTGGCAAGTACCCCTCATCCTTGCACACTGAAGTTCCATAAGAAGGTCTCCCAGTTCCCATAACTTGACATGGCCCTTGGCAGAGATTCTAGAAAAATCTACTAAATCCTGTAATAGAGACTTCTTAATAATTTCTGGTGTGGTGTAGCACTCCTGAAGCCGTTCCCAGGCCTTCTCTAGAGCTGCAACAGGGTTACTTACATGCACTGAGCATGTCCTCTAGTAATCTCACTGGATTCGTTGCCCAGCTAATTTGTCAGTAGATCCAACTCTTCTGTCGCTGTGAGGCTGCGCTCCCTAGTGGCATTGTTGTATGATGGCTGCCACGCTCTGTAGCTCTCAAGTTTGTCATCAAACTGGTAAATGCTTGTGCTCACTAAGTCAAGATGAGCCAGATATCGTGCAAGGTGTTCTGTTGCAGGTTCCGGGCTGGTGGAAGCTGCCTTGTTCTGGGGAATATTTGACTGGGCTGTAGTGTTCAGTGGCGATCTGTCCTAGTGTCCGTCTGCTGCTCATTCTCCCTGTGGTGGGCCTTTGTATTGGAATTTTTGGGAAGAGGTATGAGGATATCGATAAATGTATCATCAGCAACAGGTGGCTTGCTGCTTCTGTTGGGTTGTCGATTTTAGCCATCTCCTGAAGGAGACCTCCATGCAATAAAGTTGCCATCAGGAAATGCTGAAGTTAGGGACGTGCTAGGAAAAGCTACTTGGTTCTGCGATGTGTGAAGTTCAAGCTGTGTTTTTACGTATTCACCTGTACATTCCACAATGTCCTTTTCTAAACTGCTTTGCTGGCTCTTCCCAACTTCTTTGCTCCCTCCATTTCTTCAGCTGCCTCTGAGGCCTCACCCTGTGCAGTGGCTGCAGCTGCCTCTTGTTGAAGGGTAAGTGCACTTAGTTCGGCCTGATTTTGCCTCTTCTAATTGCAGTTCTGCTTTTCCCATCTTAAGCTTCGCCTCCTTCTTAGCAAATGAAGTGTATGGTTTTGCTGCCTCTGCCTCGGTGCAAGCTCTTGCTGCCGCACTAGCTGTTGCTGCAGATGTTCAGTAACACCCAGAAGCATTATTGCCTTGTTCCTGTTCTGTAATGCAGCTTTCGGATGTAATAAGGTTTTACCTGTAGCAAAACCTGATCTCTGCTTTTTCACTGTACTGCCCTTGCTGAGGTGTTGTGCATCAACTAGACAGTCAGCCAAACTGCCAAACTCCATTCAAAACTGACATGAGAGTCAGGATATAGCGTCCTAGCTCCTTGAGTTTATTGCAGACTCAATAGTGAATCTGGAGAGAAAAAGCAATGCTTCTGCTGGGGAAACAACAAGACGGCCTTAGACAGAAACTTCATTAGCTCCTGACACAAACCTCTGGCCTTCTGCCAGCCAAAGTGCTTTCCTATTTCCTATTTCCTGATGGCACAGGAAGTGATCTAATATAAATCTGAAACTGGTCATTTCAAACTAAAACTAAATGTGCTTAATCACCTGGAAAAAAACATAAATTGATTGCCTGAAGGGCGGAACACAGCTGGTTTACTCAAAGAAGTAAATGTCCTGGTCTGCTCGATATGTGACTTTAGGTTCGCATATTGCTGGTTGACTCTTAATTAGTGTCTAAAGGTTGCCTACCAAAGCTCTAAAGTTGTATCAAAATGAGTAAACTCTTCTTGGGCTTCCACCTGGGTACAAGTATCAACTTTAACCAATGTTTTGATGACAAACTCTGCCATCTTCATCAGGGATAATGCCTTGGCATGTCTAGTCCAGTGGTATTTATACCCCTGTCATCCATCCCTCCGGATTGGTTAGTCCTTATCCAATCAGGTTTCCGCTGTCCCATCTTGTTTACAGTTGAATTCCACATCTTACTTAGAGTGAGACCATTGACTTTGTTAAAATTCTTTATATTTAATTTTATTTCAATGGCTTCCTTCACCAGGCGATCCCAAAACTCATTGGCGTGGCACAGTAGTTTAGTGCCATCGAAGTCAATCCTATGGTCACTGCGAATGCAATGTTCCACTGCCACAGATTTCTTCAGGAAACCCAAACCGATACACCACCTGTGCTCCTTGATGCGGGTTTCCACCATGTGTCCCATCTGGCCAATATATGCTGCTCCGTATTCACAGGGAATCCTGTAAACGCCAGTCATGCTGAGTCATTCAATTTAACATGGAGATGGAGAAGAATAGTTGCCTCCTGTTCCTGGACATTCTGATACGACAGAAACCAGAAGGAAGCCTTGCACATGGCATCTATCATAAACCCACTCACATGGACCTGTACCTCAACAATAACAGCCACCTTCACACCTCCCAATGTACAGCAATTCTTTCCACTTTGATTAACCATGCAAAAAGTATTTCAGACCAGGAGAGTCTCCACCAGGAAATAAAATGATTATGCATTACGTTCCTAGAGAATGGCTGCAAGGTGAAGGAAATCAATTGGACCCTTAGACGGGCTGACGGAAAAACCAGGAAACCTAACAACGAGGAGGAATCCGTTGCTGCCGCCTGACTTTCCTATATTTCCATGGTTTTTGGAAGGAGCACCAAGATCCTGAAGAAGTAATTGATTAATACATCCACAAACCCAAAGAGAAGCTCAAGGCACAGCTTATGCAGGTCAAAGATGACCTGGGACTCAGCATGACTGGCGTTTACGGGATCCCTGTGAATGTTGAGCAGTGTATATCGGCCAGATGGGACGCACAGTGGAAACCCGCATCAAAGTGCACAAAAGGTGTATCTGTTTGGGTTACCTGGAGAACTCAGCGGTAGCAGAACATTGCATCCACAATGGCTATAGGATTGACTTCGATGGCATAAAACTACTGTGCCGCACTAGTGGCTTTTGGGACTTCCTGGTGAAGGAAGCCATTGAAATAAAACTAGAGGAAAAGAATTTTAACAAAGCTGAAGGTCTCGCTCTAAGTAAGATGTGGAATTTGATCATAAACAAACTGGGACAGTAGAAACTAGATCGGACGAGGACTAACCAATCAGGAAGGACGGACGACGGGTGTATGTATACCACCTGACTAGATATGCCTAGGCATCATTCCTGATGAAGATGGCAGAGTGCGTCATCGAAACACTGGTTAAAGTTGATACCTGTACCCAGCTGGAAGCCTGAGAAAAGTTTATTCGTCAAATACGCCAGGAAAGCACTAGATCCTTGTATCAAACTGCTATGCATCAGCTTTGTCAGAACGATACCCTGTACATGAATGGCAGCATTTTGAGAAGGTGCTTAACCCCTTATTAATGGTAATGTGGCAAGGCTTTGAACAGGTGAATGGATGAGAAATCACACTCCTAAGTATGCTGGCTCAACGCGTATCCAATAATCTAATTACGTCAGCCTTGGATGACTTCGGTGAATGAGCAGCCACAGATCTCAGGTGGATGTGACGACACAGTCATATGGCAGTTAGTGTGATGTTTTACAGAGCCAGCAGTAATTCAGTGTTCAATTCCCACTGCTGGATGTAGAAGTTTGTATGTTTTCCCATGACTGTGAAGGCTTCCTCCAGGTCTTCCGTTTCCTTCCACATTTCAAAGACAATAGATCAGGGTTAGTGAGCTGTGGGCACGGTATGTTAGTGCCAGAAGTGTGGCAACACTTGCAGGATGCCCAGTACAATCCTTGCTGGTCTGATTTAATACAAAACAATGTGTTTCACTGTATGCTTTGATGTACATGTGACAAATACAGCCCATCTTTAATCTTTAATCAGCGATCTCTTGCTCAATTTCTGACAATCACCCATTATTCTGAGACCATAGAATTACTCCTAAATATCTTATTGATATTGGTTTATCATTGTCACATGTGCTGATAAACAGGGAAAAGTGTTTTTTTGTATGCCATCCAGACAGATCATGCCATATGTAATCACACTGAGGAAATAAAAAGAAAACAGAATGTATGATGCTGAAGTTACAGAGAAAATGTTGTGCAGATAAAGTAAAAGGGCCACCACGAGGTAGACTGGGAGATCAAAAATTCAAAAGTTCATCTTTCAAAGTATGAGATCTCTTTAGGAGTCTGATAACAATGCGATAGAAGCTGTCCTTGAGCCTAGCCTGGTGGTACGTGATTTCAGGCTTTTGTATCATTTGTTTGATGGGAGGGAGCAGAAGAATGCCTGACTGGCTGCTTTCCTGAGGCAATGGAAAATGTAGGTTGAGTCACGTCTTTCATAAGAGTTTGTCCATTGTATTTCAAAGTTCAAAGACCAAAGTAAATTTCGTTACTTTGATAATTTTAGACAATCAATGGTAGATGATCTTATAGTGCAGTTAGAGATTGACAGGTATGATGTTGTGGGCATTGCTGAGTTGTGGCTGAAAGAAGATTACAGTTTGGAGCTTAACATCCAAGGTTACACATTGTATTGAAAGGACAGGCAGGTAGGCAGAGAGTGCAGTGTGGTTCAGTTTGTAAAAAATGAAATCAAATCCATAAAAAGAGGTGACAAAGGATTGGAAAATGTAGGTTCCTTATGGGTAGAGTTAAGAAATTGCAAGTAAATTAAAAAGACCCTGATGGGAGTTATATTAAGGCCTCTGAACAATAGGCAGGATGTTGGCTACAAATTACAATAGGGGATAGAAAATTCATTTAAAAAGCGCAAGTTTTGTGATAGTCATAGCAGATTTCAATATGCAGGTACATTGGAAAAATCAGGTTGGTGCTAGATCCCAAGGGAGGAAACTTCTACAATGCCTATGAGATAGCTTTTTAGAGCAGCTTGTGGTTGAGCCTATTAGGGAAAAGGAAATTCTGGATTGGGTGTTATGTAATGACCCAGATTTGACTGGAGAGTTTAACATAAAGGAACTAACATAACATAAGAGGTAGTGATCATAATATGATAGAATTCACCCTGCCATTTGAGAAGGAGAAGCTAAGCTCAGATGTATCAGCATTTAGTGAAGTAAAGGGAATTATAGAGGCATGAGAGAGGAGCTAGCCGATTGGAAGAGGACACTAGCAGGGATGACGGCAGAATGGCAATGGCTGGAGTTTCTGGGAGCAATTTAGAAGGTGCAGAAAAGGTAAATCCCAGAGATGAAGAAGTATTCTAAAGGGAGGATGAGGCAACTGCTGCTGACAACAAAAGTCAAAGACAGCATAAAAGCAAAAAAGATGGCCATATAATATAGCAAAATTTTGTGGGAAGGTAGAGGATTGGGAGGGTTTTAAAAACTGACAAAAGGCAACTAAAAAGCTATAAAGAGAGAAAAGATGAAATGTGAAGGTAAGCTAGCCAATAATATAAAAGAGATTACAACATTTCTTTTTCAGATATATGAAGAGTGAAAAAAAAGATGAGAATGGATGTAGGACCGTGGAAAAAGATATTAGAGAGGTAAAGGGGGAATAAAGAGCTTAATAATTATTTTGTGTCAGTCTTCACTGTGGAAAACACTAACAGCATGTCAGAAATGAGAGAGTGTCAGGGGCCAGAAGTGAGTGTCATTGCTGTTACTAAGAAGATGCTTGGGAAATTGAAAAGTTTGAAGGTGGTGAGGTCACCTGGATCAGCGTCCTAAAAGAGTTAGTTGAAGAAACTGTGGAGGCATTAGTAATGAACTTTCAAGAATCACTAGATTCTGGAGGATTGGAAAATTATAAATGTCACTTTGCTCTTTACGAAGGGAGGGAGGCAGAAGAAAGTAAATTATAGGCCAGCTAACCTGAATTCAGTGGTTGGAAAGATGTTGGAGTTTATAGCGTTGTGGTTAGCACAATGCTTTACAGCACTGGTGACCCAGATTCAATTCCTGACACTGACTGTTAGGAGTTTGTATGTTCTCCCCGTGACCATGTGGATTTCCTCTGGGTGCTCCTGTTTCCTCCCACAGTCCAAAGACGTACTGGTTGGTAGGTTAATTGGTCATTGTAAATTGTCCTATGATTAGGCTAAAGTTAAATTGGGGGATGGCTGGGCAGCATGGCTCGAAGGGCTAGAAAGGCCTATTCCATGCGTATAAATATATAAACAAATAAATAAATGAATGAATGAATAAATAAATAAGGATGAGGTTTGGGGGTACTTGGAGGTACATAAAAAAATAAGCCAAAGTCAGTATGATTTCCTGAAGGGGAAATTTTGCCTGACAAATTATTGGAATTCTTTGAGGAAACAACAGGCAGGTATAGACAAAGGACAGTCAGTGGATGTTGCTTATTTGAATTTTCAGAAGGCCTTTGTCAAGGTGCTACACATGAGGCTGCTGAACAAGATATGAGCCCATGGTATTACAGGAAAGATGCCAGCATGGATAGCGTATTGATTGACTGCCAGGAGGCAAAGTTTGCGAATAAACAGGGCCTTTCCTGGTTGTCTGTTTCATAAGGTTGTCATAGCCAGTGGTGGTAGTGTGGATAAGCTACCTATAAAGTGCGACACAACAGCCCCTGACAACCAAGTCCAACTCTTGGCCTTCATGTGTGGCTTAGCTACTAGGCCTGGTGGAACTGTTTCTACTGACAAGAGAAAGGGCAAAGGTGGACCACTGGCCCTTCTAAACCAGCTGCTTTGGGCAGATGGGGCTCATCATCCTTGGACGGCAGAAGGAAAACCCTGATTTTAAACCTCCACTGCCTTGAGGCCATACCCCGCCCCCATGGGAAAGGCTTCAGGAGTAAAACCCAAGGAAGAAATCCGGAGCCAGCGTCCCTAAGGCAGTTTGATTTACTTTACAACTTCACTCTGGCAACCTCTGTGACGACACTGGTGCCAAGCTGCATTAGTGCTTGCCCTTCCCTTGGACTACCTCAGTGACATGGAGAGGGGGTACCTGCTGCATGGGCAACAGCCGGTTCTTCAAATCTTCCCGCCCAGTCTTGCGCCCTGGAGATGACACAGTCCACCAGAGGTGCAAACCCATGATCCCCTGGGATCGACTGCTGTCTACTATTCTGGTTGTCTGCCTGTGAATAGTGACATTCTTAAGTGGTTGGTGCTGGACTGCTTCTTTTCATGGTATATGTCAGTTACTTGGATGAAGATATTGATGGCGTTGTGGCTAAGTTTGCGGATTATACAAAGATAGGTAGAGAGGCAGCTAGTGTTGAGGAAGCAGGCTGTCTGCAAAGGACTTGGACAGATTGGGAGAATGGACAAAGAAGTGACTGATGGAATATAGTCCAGGGAAGTGCATGGTCATACAATTTGGTAGAAGGAATACAGGGCAGAAAATTCCAAAGTCAGAGGTGCAAGGGGAGCATTAAACCAAAACCATTGATGGCACGAGAAAACATGACTTTGAAAAGAAGATGGAGAGTTATTGCTAGTGCTATGGCAACAAATCACACCACATTCAACATCACTAGTAAGATTATTTGATAATAGTTTGATAGAATGTTATATAAAGATTGAAAGTGTTAAATCTAAACAAAGCAAACTACAAGAGTATGAGGCGTAGAGTGGTCAGGGCAGATTGGCAAATGGCATTTATATGTATAACACAATAGCTAATATTGGGCTATGGGCTTTGGGGATCTAATGTTTAACTGCCATTCATTCTTTAGGGCACTCCTCTGTCTCCGTGGATGTTTGTGAAGAAAAAGAATTTCAGGATGTATATTGTATTCATTTCTCTGACATTAAGTGTACCCAGTGATAGCTATTGAAACCTATTGAATTATAAAATCAGTAACAGCAAATACACTTCTTTATTTATGCATTTTGCTAAAGTAGCCAACATAATCAAAAACCTACCAACCCCAGGCGTTCTTTCTTCTCCCTACTCCCATCAGGCAGAAAATATAAAACTCTGCAAGCACATACTACCAGGATCAAGGACAGCTTCTATCCCACTGTTGTATGGTTTCCAGAATAATAAGGTGGTCCGTTGACCTCATAATCATCCTTGACAAGAGTTTGCACCTTATTGTCTACCTGCACTGCACTTTCTCTGCATCTGCAACACTTTATTCTGCATCCTGTTCTTGTTTTCCCTTGTACTAACTCAATGCACTGATCTGTATGGATGGCAGACAAAATGAAGTTTTTTGCTGAAGGTGTAAAAATAACAAACTAATTTACCAATATATATCCCTTTAAGGCTCAAAACCCAAATGAAAAGGTGATCAAACTGTAGCAATCCACAGAAGGCAGAGATCACAGAACATGATAGGAAGGGTGTATAATATTGCTAAAGAGAGGAAGAATTGGAAAACTTCAGAAAAAAAGGACCAAAAATTGTAAGGTGAAGGAAATTAGAATATAATGATAATCTAATAATTAGAGTACAGTACCAGGGACCAAAAAGGCCTCTGTTGATACATAAAATGGAAAAAATTAGGATAAATTAATCTGGGTCTGTCACAGACTTAAACTGGAGAAATTACATTGGGGAATAGTGAAAAAGTGAAACAGATAAATTACTCAAGCATATCGTATTTGTATAAGTCACGGAACCTCGGAAATAGTGAAGAAGAATGATCTAGAGTGAAAGAGAAGCAAGACCCAAGACCAAGGCAATGTATAAGATCTGACGATGTGCAGGTCAATGTTTGAAAGAATTGGTTATATAGATAAAAGATGGACTGTTTGTTATCTTCCAAAATTCTGCAGATTGGGAATATTTCCTATCAATTGGAAGGTAGTAACTGCAATCTGACTCTTGAAGAAAGGGAGAAGAAAGTAAACAGGAAACAACAGACCATTTACATAGAAACATAGAAACAGAAAATAGGTACAGGAGTAGGCCATTCGGCCCTTCGAGCCTGCACCGCCATTCAGTATGATCATGGCTGATCATCCAACTCAGAACCCTGTACCAGCCTTCCCCCCATACCCTCTGATCCCCTTAGCCACAAGGGCCATACCTAACTCCCTCTTAAATATAGCCAATGAGCTGGCCTCAACTGTTTCCTGTGGCAGAGAATTCCACAGATTCACCACTCTCTGTGTGAAGAAGTTTTTCCTAATCTCGGTCCTAAAAGGCTTCCCCTTTATCCTCAAACTGTGACCCCTCGTTCTGGACTTCCCCAACATCGGGAACAATCTTCCTGCATCTAGCCTGTCCAATCCCTTTAGGATTTTATATGTTTCAATAAGATCCCCCCTCAATCTTCTAAATTCCAACAAGTACAAGCCTAGTCGATACAGTTTTTCTTCATATGAAAGTCCTGCCATCCCAGGAATCAATCTGGTGAACCTTCTTTGTACTCCCTCTATGGCAAGAATGTCTTTCCTGAAATTAGGGGACCAAAACTGCACACAATACTCCAGGTGTGGTCTCACCAAGGCCTTGTACAACTGCAGTAGTACCTCCCTGCTCCTGTACTTTAGCCTGACATTAGTAGTAAGGGTATAGTTATGTATTATTACGTACAATTTATTATTAAGGAAACAATGGTAGGACAACTAGAAAATAATTCTAGGATGGGCAGAGTCAACATGGATTAATATGAAATCATGTTTAATGAACCTTTTGTCCAGCAGAGTAAAAAGTAGAAAAAAAGTAGATGTGGTCATTGTGTCATAGAGCAGTACAGTATGGATACAGGCCTTTTGACCCAATCAGTCTATACGGATCTTAGTACTAACCCAGCTGGTCACAATTTTCAGCATTTAGCTGATATCCCTCTAAGCCCCACCACTCCATGGGCCCATCCAAGTGCCTCTTAAATGATTTTATTGTACCTGCCTCAACCAGTTCCTCTGGCAGCTCGTTCCACATACTCATCACCTTCTTCACAAAAAATTTGCCCTCAGGTCCATTTTAAATCTTTCCACTCTCACTCTGTGTCCTCTGGTTTTGGACTCTCTTACCCTGCAAAAGGACTGTTAATGCACACCTTATCTATGCCTCTCATAATTTTGAACATCTCTACAAGCTCACATCACACATACCTCATCAGATCTTGCAGGTTCTTTGGGTTTTGATTGTGTTACTTTCTCATACAATGGATGTTTGAAATGCTGATTTATTTAATCTCTTTTTATTCCAAGGAACAAAGACTGATCCTGGGCAACCTCTCCCTATTACTCAAGCCTCTAGTGCTGGTAACACCTTAATAATTATTTTCTGCATTCTTTCCAGTTTAATCATGTCATTCCTATAAAAGCATGCTTCTGGCCATTCAGGAAGACTTTGATAAGGTGTCCCACATGAACGCGTCAAACAAAATTGGATTAGGAATGAAATACTGACATGAAATGAGTGATAGTTAACAGAGGAAAATGTGTGGCATTTGGCATTGGGATTGGTTTTGGTATTGCTATCTCATTCAGATGATCGGAAAATACCTTAAGATGTGGAGTGGTTGGAAGAGACAGGGAGTTGTGAAGGGATTGATCCCTTTGGAATATGGAGTGGGGGGAATATGTTTCTAGTGGTGGAATCTTGTTGAAGCTAGCAGACATTTTGCGGGATCATCAATTGAACATGGAGTCTGGTGTTGTGGAAGGACCAGGGGAACCCTATATTGTGGTGGACAAGGAGTGAGTACCGATATTCTGGAATTGGATGACATGTGGCCCAGGACACAGTTGAATAAAGAGGAAGTCCCCATTAAGGAATGACGAAGACATTTCTGTGGGGAATATCTCTTTATCAGAACAAATGCAACAGAGACAAAGGAAGTGGAAGAATGGAGAGGGGTCTTAAGCAGGCGGAGGGGGAGGAAGTTTAGCACATGCCCTCTAATCTAATCAGAATCCTGTTTCTCTTCCTCATGTTCTTTTTACATTGTTGATTGTGGGAGCTTTCTGTGTGTAACGTGGCTGTCTTGTTTCTGACATTAGACCGGTGACTAAAGTTTCAAACAGCAATTTGTTAGTTATAATGTGCCCTGGAACATCCTGACATTGCTAAAGATGTTAGAGAATTGCAGGACTCTGTAATTTCTGCTTTCTCTATCGCTGGGCAGGTTCAGTTAAAATAGGATTTGAAGCCAGGCAGAAGATGAAGGAATGGGGTTAATACAGTTGTTCCAGAATCCATCTAGAAAATTTTCATTGTGTAATTTCACTTTAAAAGTATGTTTTTATTCACCTACACAGAAGATTGTTTCTGCAAAGCATGAAGTGATGATGGATTTAAATTTGTAGCTTTGAATAATGACGTAGTCCTCAGCTTTTTTCTCTAGTCCTGTCAAAGGGTTTCGGTCCGAAACGTTGACTCTATCCTTTTCCCTGGCCTACTGAGCTCCTCCAGCATTTTGTGTGTGTTGTTCAGATTTCCAGCATCTGCAAATTTTCTCTTGTTTTTACTAATCTACTTGCATTTAACAATGTTAAATTTTGAACAGTCAAACTTGAAGGACAACCGCGAGAATGTTTACAAGAGCAAATAGGCAGATAAAACAAAAAATTCCAGAGTCCAATTTTTTTCACAGAAACCTTTGTACTTTCTCAGTAATGAGTTATTTTTCTAAGGATTCATGACATAATATTACATATGCAATTTAATCTTCAGGTTTCTGTCTCAAGGCAACTAATCACTAATTTTAGACACACGCTCAGTGAGAATTAATCCTTCCTGGTAGTGTAAGGGAAACTTGGGCAAATCTATGGCTTCTTTGATCTTTTGTTTTTGTTTAATTTCTTTTTCAGATAGAGCAGGAAACAAACAGTACAACACAGGAACAGGCTCATTGGCTCATCATAAGATCATAAGACCATAAAGCATAGGAGCAGAATTTGGCCATTCAGCAATTCAAGTCTACTCTGCCATTATTAACTGTCTCTACTCCATTAACTGGCCTTCTTCCCATAACCTTTAACACCCTTACTCATCGAGAACCTACCAACTTCTACTTTAAATATACCCAATGACTTGACCTCCACAGCCTCCAATTCCACAGATTCACTACCCTCTGGTGATAGAAATTCCTCCTCATCTCTGTTCTAAAGGGATGTCCTTGCATTCTGAGGTTGCGCCCTCTGGTCCTAGAGTCCATCATTATAGGAAACATCCTTTCCGTGTCCACTGTATCTAGGCCGTTGAATATTCTACAGGTTTCTATAATGTTGTGCAGAATTAATTAAACTAATAATTAAATACTTAACTGAACTCAACCCTTATGCCCATACAATCTCCATATCATTGCATTTCTGCATATAATGTACATCTAACAACTGCTTACACTCTTCTATTGTATCTGCCTCTACCACCACCCTGGCAATGCATTCCAGACATCCACCACTTTCAGTGTAAATAAACAATTTGCCTAATTGATTATAAACATGAAAAATTCTGCAGGTGCTAGAAATCCTTTACAGCACACACAAAATGCCTGGAAGAACTTAGTAGGTCAGGCAGCATTCATGGAAATGAATAAACAGTCGACATTTCGGCTCAAGACCTTTCTTCAGAACTGGAAAGGTATGGGGAAGATGACAGAATAAGATGGTTGGGGGAAGGGAAGGAGGAGAGCTAGAAAGCAATAGGCAAAGCCAGGAGGGTGGGAAATGTAAAGGGCCAGAGAGAAAGGAATCTGATAGGAGAGGAGAGTGGACCACAGGAGAAGGAGGAGGAGGAGGGGACCCAGGGGAAAATAACAGGCAGGTGAGAATAAATAAGAGGCCAAAGTAGGGAATAGAAGAAGAGGGAAGGGGGAGGGATTTTTTAAAATTGGAAGAAAAAATTGATATTCATGCCTTTGGGTTGGAGTCTACCCAGACGGAATACAGTATAAGGTGTTGCTCGACCACCTTGAGGGTGGTCTCATCATGGTCCAAAAGGAGACCATGGACCGACATGTCGGAATGGGAATGTGATTCTGAGTTTTAAAATGTTTGGCCACCAGGAAATTCCATGTGGCAGATGATGCGGAGGCACTCAACGAAGCAGCCCCTTAATTTAGGACGGGTCTCACCAATGCACAGGAGGCCATATTGGGAGCACTGGACACTATAGAGGACCTCAGCAGATTTGCAGGTGAAGTGTTGCCTCACTTGGAACAACTGTTCCATATTCCAAAGAAGTACAGGTTAGTAGGTTATTAGTCAATTGGGCAGTGTAGGCTAGTCGACCAGAAGGGCCCGTTACCACACTATGTCTCTGAATGAACACATGTGAGATCATGAAGAGATCTTACTCTGAAACAATAACCTCTGATAGATTAGGCATATCCATTGTGTATCACACGTCACTCTTCACTTCCTAATGATGCTCCCGTCCCAGGAATCCAAACCATAAACTGTTTCTCTACATTGAGGACTCACATTGTGAAATTCGTGATGTACGCTCCCTTGGGAATCTTTAAGTTGAACTCCACATTCTGTGCACTCGATTCCTTGTTACGCACCTTCGTACTAAAGACTGTTTCAGCAAAGCGTGAAGTGATGACGGATTTAACTTTGTAGCTTTGAATAATGACCTGGTCATCGGCGTGATCCTATTGAATAAATGAAAGTGATTAATAAACACAGTCGTATTTCTGTAAGGAATGAATTTCCAGTGTGTGGTTTTATCTTTATTTATTTTAGAGATACAACAGGATAAACCACCAATCTGGTCCAATGACCCCAAACCGCCCACTTACAGCCAAAAGACCAGTTAACCTACTAAAACACGAGGAAATCTGCAGATGCTGGAATTTCAAGCAACACACATAAAAATTGCTGGTGAACGCAGCAGGCCAGGCAGCATTTATAGGAAGAGGTACAGTCGACTGTACCTCTTCCTATAGATGTTGCCTGGCCTGCTGCGTTCACCAATTAACCTACTAATCCATCTTTGGGATGTGGAAGGAACACACTGCATCTGACGGTTACCCACGTGGTCATGGGGTGAACATACAAACTCCTTAAAGACAGAGGCGGTATCTGCACCTGAGTTGCTTGAGCTTAAAAGCATTACGCTAACCGCTATGCTCCTGTGCCACCCCACTATTAAAATAATTCTAAACTATACTTTATAAAATTCCCAGTTTGCTTTTTCTGCGGAGCAGCAGAGAATGAGGGGAAACCAAGATCAGTACCCAGCTGAACGCCACTGACTTACCTGATGTGAAATTTGTTGTTTTGGAGCAGCAGCACAATGCGAAGACATAAAAATCACAATAAATTATAAAATAAATAAATAGTGGAAAAAAAAAAGGATTAGTAGGCAGGTTTCTGTGTTTATGGGCCATTCAGAATTCTGAAGATAGAGGGGGACGAAGCTGTTCCTGAATGTGGGTCTTTAAACTCCTTAACCCCCTACCTGAAGGTAGCAGCAAGAAGAGGACATGTCCTGGATGGTGATGAACCTCAGTGATAAAATTATTATGAACTTTTATAAAGGTTTACATGCACTGTATTAGGAATTTGCTGTCTTGTGTTGGTCAGGGGATGACATGCAACAAAACACAACTTTCGACATTTATTTATTTCTTGAGATACAACATGGAACGGACCCCTCTGGCTCTTTGAGCCCAGCAACCCACCAATTTAACACTGGCCTAATCACCGGACAATTAACAATGACCAATTAACCTACCAACCGGTACATCTTTGGACTATGGGAGGAAACTGGAGCACCCAGAGGAAACGCACGTGGTCACAGGGAGAATGTACAAACTCCTTAAAGGAGGAGTCAGGAATTGAACCGGGGTCATCTGTACTGTATAGTGTTGTGCTAACCACAATGCTACCGCGCTGCCCCAATAAAGAATAAAGAATTATATAAAAATAAAATTAGAGGTTAAATATGGATATGAATAAAATGTGCACAAATACTGTACATAAATGCAAGCATACATTTACAATGTAAGCAGCATAAAAAGTGGTTTAAAGTGACTACAGTGTTGTGAAGTGATGGGGCAATGGATGTGGAGGCTAACTAGAATGGTTGATCAGATTAACTGCCTGGGGGAAGAAAATTTAAGATGGTGTGAAGTTTTTAATAGCCCTACAGCACTTTCCAGAAGAGAATTAAATTGACTTTATTTCTTACATCCTTCACATACATGAGGAGTAAAAATCTTTACGTTACGTCTCATCTAAATGTGCAATGAGCAATCATGGTAATTTATAATAATTTATAATAAACAGAACAGTCAATGTAATATAGAGTACACGCAAGTCCGTGTGAGTTCATCAGTCTGACGGCCTGGTGGAAGAAGCTGTCCCGGAGCCTGTTGGTCCTGGTTTTATCCTGTAGTACCGCTTCTCAGATGGTAGCAGCTGGAATAGATTGTGGTTGGGATGGCTTGGGTCCCCAATGATCCTACTGGCCCTTTTATACACACCTGTCCTTGGAAATGTCCTGAATCATGGGAAGTTCACAACTACAGATGCGCTAAACTGTCCGCACCACCCTCTGCAGAGTCCTGCGATTAAGGGAGATACAGTTCCCATAGCAGGCAGTGATGCAGCCAGTCAGGATGCTCTCAATTTTGCCCCTGTAGAAAGTTCTTAGGATTTGGGGGCCCATACCAAACTTCCTCAACTGTCTGAGGTGAAAGAGGTGCTGTTGTGCCTTTTTCACCACACAGCTGGTGTGTACAGACCACGTGAGGTCCTCGGTAATGTGGATGCCAAAGAACTTGAAGCTGTTTACCTTCTCAACACCAGATCCATTGATATCAATAGGGGTTAGCCCATCTCCATTCCTCCTGTAATCCACAACCAGCTCTTTTCTTTTTGAAACATTGAGGGGGAGGTTGTTTTCTTGACACCACTGTGTCAGAGAGATGACTTCTTCCCTGTAAGCCACCTCGTTATTGCTTGAGATAAAGCAATCACTGTAGTGTTGTCGGCAAATTTAATTAGCAGATTAGAGCTGTGGGTATACAGGGAGTAAAGGAGGGGACTCAGTACGCAGCCCTGAGGGGCTCCTGTATTGAGAGTCAGAGGATTGGAGGTGAGGGAGCCCACTCTTACAACCTGCTGGCCACCTTACAGGAAGTCCAGGATCCAGCTGCACAAGGCAGGGTCAAGGCCGAGATCTCTGAGCTTCTTGTTGAGCCTGGATGGAACTATGGTGTTGAATACTGAACTGTAGTCCAAGAACAGCATTCTCACATAAGCATCCTTCTTCTCCTGATGTGTAAGGACAGTATGTAGAGCAGTGGCCATTGCCTCATCTGTCGATCGGTTGTGTCAGTAGGCAAGTTGTAGGGGGTCCAGTGTGGGTGGTAGCATGCTGCAGATCTAATCCTTGTCCAGCCTCTCAAAGCATTTGCTTATTATTGAGGTGAGTGCAGCAGGACGCCAGTCCTTCAGGCATGTTACCTTGGTCTTTTTTGGTACAGGGACAATGGTGGATAAATTGAAGCAGGAAGGCACTCTACACTGGGAGAGGGAGGGATTAAAAATGTCAGTAAACAAACCTACCAGTTGTGCTGCTCACATCCTAAGTACTCGCCCTGGGATGCCGTCCGGTCCCGCAGCCTTGCGACTGTCCACTCGTTGGAAACATCTGTGTACCTTGGCATCAGAGATGACCAGGTTGCAGGCTGTAGCGGTGGCTTTCCTCGGAGGCTCAGAGTTAGTGACATCGAACCGAGTATAAAATTGATTGAGCTCATCTGGGAGGGAGGCCGCAATGTTGGCGGCACCACAACGTTTGGCTTTGAACTTTTGGAAAAGGCAATTTGCATTACTTTCCAGACAATTTGTTTTGTTGAAGTAGTCCAAAGTTATTTGGCACAAATTTATTTCTTTTAGCAAAGGTAAGAGATTTCCAGCTCATGTTGAACTTAGGCCTCAGAGGTCAGAAGGTATTGGATGTGGTGAACAGATGAATAATTTTACGAATGGGAGTGTTAAATAGTTTACGAGAAGCATGGATGAGAGAATGTATAATTGACAGGATGCAACTGATGAATGAATTGGTGAATCTGGCAGAAACCAAGAATGTGGGCAATTAACATTGGCGAGTTATTTCCCTGTTTGCTAACTGTACAAATCTCTGATGAGACTATATGGAGTATTGTGGGTAGCTCTGGTCACCCAGTTATGGAAAGCTGTTACCAAGCTGGAAAGGATGCAGAAAAGATTCATGGGGATAATCCTGGGACTTAGGAACATGAGTTATAAGGAGCGGTTGGATAGCTTCAATGAGACTTTTGTTTTACTGGAGCGTAGGAGATTGATGGGAAACCTTAAAGAGATTTATAAATTCAAGAGGGGCATAGGTAAGGGGAATGGCCTTCTCTCTTCTTAGATGCTGCCTGACTTGTTGAGTTCCTCCAGAATTTTTGTGTGTTGCTAGGGTGAATGGATATAGTCCTCTTCCCAGGGCAGGGTTGTCTGAAACTAGAGGACATAGATTTAAGATGAGAGGGGAAAGATTTATAAGGGGCCAGAAGGATAGCCTTTTCCATACAGAGGGTGGTGGGTAGATGGAACGAGTGCCAGTGGAAGTTGTAGAGGTGGGTACAATTGCGATGTTTAAAAGACATTTAGATAGCTACATGTTTAGACAGATATGGGCCAAACACAGGCTAGCTGAGGAAGACATCCTGGATGAATTGGGCCAAAAGGCCTGCTTTGAGTTGTAAATCTCTGTGACTTTTGTAGCTCATGGGTTTGTGTTTGTCACGAGAGATTCTGTAGACGTTGGAAATCTTGAGCAACACACACAAAATGCTGTTGGAGCTCAGCAAGTCATGGAGCACATTTGGAGGGGAATAATCATTTTAGGCCAAAACCCTTCATCAGGACTGGAAAGGAATGGGGCAGAGGCCAGAGTAAGAAGATGAGGCAGGTAGGGAGGAGTACAACTTAGCAAGCAATAGGTGAAACCAGGTGACAAGGAAACTGAGTGTGGGGCTGGGGGGGAGGTGGGGATGATGGGAGAAGCTGGGAGGGGATAGGTGGAAGAGGTAAAGCGCTGTGGAAGAAGAAATCTGATAGGAAAGGACAAGGGAGTAAATGGGAGGAGGTGGGGAACCAGAGGGAGGTCATGAGGGTGGGGGAGGAGAATAGAGGCTGTGAAAGAGCCACTAGAATGTGGAAATTAAAAAGGGGGGAGGGGAAAAGGAGAGTGATTATCACAGGTTAGTGAAATGGTATTTGAACTTGTTCTGCATAGCTGATGGTGTAGATATCTGTATAACCCAACGTCATTGACCACTAACTACTCTCAATATTTCATGACCTGTGTCATTTTTCATACTAAGCAAGTCGGTACAACTGGAGATACAGGAGAGGGAGGCCTGGACTTTATGTATCTGTGGATCACCACACAGAAAACCCCAAAAGCCACTTAGTTTCCTCTCTGCAGCAGACACAAACTAGACAACTTGGAAAACAAGACCCCATGAACCTCACAAATCCAACATTCCAGAAGGGAAGTTGCTGGGAAGCAGTGGAGATTCATCTGGAGTTTGTAAGTGGGGATGGAGAGTTGGTGGGGTTGGGCCACAGGAGACAAGTTGATATATTTCTATTGATTCCCTCGTGATCCCATGGAAAAAAACTTAAACAATTGGACAAATAAGTACCATTGGATATTCTCAATTGTCCTGGTTCGTTGGGATTTGTGGGAAAATGACTCAGGTCAGGGATTAAAGAGTGCAGTTTGTTGATGATACATGCTTTGTGAAGATGTCTCACAACCTGCTCTGAAGTTCAGATTAGAATAACAATCTAACACAACCAGAATGGGGAAATAATCCGCCAATCTTAACTGCCTACACTGCTTGGTTCCAACTTCATTCATCCATTCATCCACCATGTCATTTCAGTAACACATTCTTTCTTCCTGTAACCCATGGAGAACAATCTGATTGGCTGCATCACCGTCTGGTCTGGAGGTGCAAATACACGGGATCGGAAAATGTTGCTGAGGGTTGCAAACTTATCCAGCCTCATCGTCGGCTCTAGCCTCCCCATCATTGGGGGCATCTTCAAAAGGCGATGCCTCAGGAAGATAGCGTCAATCATTCAGGGCCTCACCATCCCGGACAGGCCCCTTTCTTGTCACTACCATCAGAGAGGAGCTACAGGAACCTGAGGAAGCATATCAGTGTTTTATGAACAGCTTCTTTCCCCTTTTGCCATTAGACTTCTGAATGAGCCCATGAGCTCACTATTATGTTCACTTTTGGCATTTTTTATTTCCTTTTTTCCTTTATTCTTATTGTAACTTATAGTATTTTTATGTATTGTACTGTACTGCTGCAAAAAAACAAATTTCACATCATATGTTATTGATAATAAACCTGATTCCGATTCATTTCTCCCATTCATAAATTCATTCATCCTTTCAGCAATTCCACCGTTAAAGTAGGATCCCAAAAAGATAGAAACTGAAGTTGAAAATAATTAATTGTACTTCCATCTTCAGGGAGAAAACCAAGGCAGTTTCACTAAACAACCTGACCAACCTTTCAACTTAGCAATACACCAAAAAGCAGCAAACTTGTGACACTCATTCATATAAATTATTTACAAAAGCAAAACATTAGTAAGAGCACAGATGTCAATAACCCTCTGGTCGTGTAAACACAACAATCAGTAGATAGGTAATGGTTAAACCAAGCAGGAATTTAAAACACTATAGGAAAAGAGAGAAGAAAAATCTCACCTCCTCCTCTTCATCTTCTCCATCTTCACTTCTCTGCCAAATACAAGGATGAAATATTAGCAAA
This sequence comes from Mobula birostris, assembly GCF_030028105.1. Classification (NCBI taxonomy): domain Eukaryota; kingdom Metazoa; phylum Chordata; class Chondrichthyes; order Myliobatiformes; family Myliobatidae; genus Mobula; species Mobula birostris. The sequence goes on along the minus strand of NC_092392.1, from coordinate 21,305,379 downwards.
ACAAATTTTCTTTATGTTCAGGGAATCTGAGAACAATAGAAAATATTTTTAACTTGGTGAATAGGCTTATTATTGTCTCACGTACTGAGATACAGCGAAAAACTTGTCCTACATGCCTCCCATACAGGTCATTTCAGTACAGCAGTGCATCAAGATAGCACAAGGGAAAACAATAAGAGGGTGTAACAATTACAGAGAAAGTGCAGTGCAGGCAGGCAATAAGGTGCAAGGTTATAACATGGCAGATTGTGAGGTCAAGATTCTATCTTATTATATTAGGAGATCCTTCAATAGATACAACAGCAGGCTAGAAGCTGTTCTTAAGCCTGTTGGTACGTGCTTTCAGACTTTAGAATCTTCTGCCTAATGTGAAAAGGGAAGAAGAGAGAATGATCAGGGTGGATGAAGTCTTTGATTATGTCGGCTGCTTTAATGAGGCACTGAGAAGTGTAGACAGAATCCATGGAGAGGAGGCTGGTTCCTGTGATGTGCTGAGCTGTGTCCACAACTCTCTACAGTTTCTTGTCGTCATGACAGAGCAGTTGCCACGCTAAACAGTGATGCTTCCAGATAGTATGTCTTCTATGGCGCATTGATAAAAATTGTTGAGGATCACAAGGGACATGCCAAATTTCTTTAGCTTCCCGAGGAAGTAAAAGTGCTGATGAGTTTTCTTGGTGGTAGCATCTATAGGATTAACCAGGACTGATGATGGGTGATTTTCACTCCTCAGCACTTGGAACTTATTTGAATTATGGTAAATGATCCATCATGGAGGATAAATTGTTGAAGAATAAATAATGAAAGACATCAAAAATAACACTTTTTAAATTTGTTCTTCATGAATAATGTACAGTATGTATAGGAGATATTAAATAATTCTTTGTGGATTCTGTGATACATTAAGGTCTGTACGATGGTGTAGTGTTTAACATAACACTTTACAGTGCCAGGCACCAAGGTTCAATTCCTACTGTCTGTAAGGAGTTTGTATGTTCTCCCTGTGACCGAGTGGGTTTCCTCCCTCAGCCTGGTTAAGGTGAGTAAGTTGTGGGCATGCTTTATTGCCACTGGAAGCATGGCTACGATTGTGGGCTGCCCCCAGCATATCCCCAGGCAGTGTTGGTCATTGACGTAAACAACGCATTTCATTGTATGTTTCAATGAACATATGTATAACAAATAAAACTAATCTTTAAATTTGATTCTGCAAATGAAGATATTATTTGTATGCAAGCACTCTTTAACTAAGGTAAACAATCCACCATGGATGATAAATTGGTGAAGAATAAATACTGGAAAATATAAAAATGGCACTTTATGATTTGTTTTTCACGAATAATGTATATCTGGGAGATTTTTAATGCGACTTCTTGGAAGCTATGATTCATTTAATTCGATGAATGAAGACATTATTTGCATGCAAGCACACCTAAAAGGTGAGTTTTAGTGGTCTTGGCCACACATTTTACCATCAGTGAATTCTGTTCCTGAAGTATTCAAGTATATTCCTTGGCTTGCTTACCAGACCATAGCATTGGTAATATACTGGAATGAAACTGAGCTGTTTTATTCCTCAGTCAGTTTACAAGAAGGAAAATGCAGCACCATCTTATTCTGCGACAGTGTTGAGTTAATCCCTGGAAAAAATAAAATCAGTTTACTGCACAAGCCATTTGCAGCGTGGGCCCGAGGTGAAATTCAGCTGCTCCTGCTTTGTGTTCAATAAATGAACAGATCTATCAGTAAATTCAATCGCTATATGGTGCAATGTGAAGATCTGTAACAATTTCAAGTCACACTGATTCACACAGCAGCACCTTGGCTTGAGATTCCCTGTTGCTTTGAGAAATTTTCTGGATTGGCACATTAATTGACCGTTAAACTTGCCAAAAAATGATAAGTACCCAATTAACAGTGTAAGTAGCCTTTTAGCAGTTGCCATTTCAATCTCAATCAGAAGATTCTTAAACACAAAGAATTCTGCAGATGCAGGAAATCTTGAGTAACAGACACAAAATGCTGCAGGAACTCAGCAAGCCAGGCAGAATCTACGGAGGGGAATAAATAGTCAACATTTTGGGCTGAGACCCTTCATCAGGACTGGAAAGTAAGGGAGCAGAAGCCAGAATAAGAAGGTGGGGAGGGAGGAGAAGGGTGGGAAGGTATATAAGTTGGCAGGTGACAGGTGAGATCAGGTGAGAGGGAAGGTTGGTGAGTGTGGGGCGAGGGGTTAATGTGAGAAGCTGGAAGGTGATTGGTAAGACAGAGGGCTGAGGAAGGAGTCTGATAGGAGAGGACAATTGAGTAAGAGAATGGGGTGGGGAACCAGAGGGTGGCGATGGGCAGATCATGAGGGCAGGCAAGGAGAAAAGAAGGAGTAAGAGGGCTACCAGATGGGAGAGATTAATAAATTAGGAGGGGAAGGGGAAAAGAGGCAAGTGGCTACCAAAAGTTAGAGATGTTTTGTGTAAGTTGAGAAGGTTGCCAATTCTCTTCTCAGCAAACAATATTATACCTTCTGGTTCCAAGGTTGTCAAGCCGAGGAGTGGTAGTGGGGACAGACTCCCACTACCTAAAAGTGCTCCTCATGGCATGCGCCTCAAATAGCCTCTGACAACCAAGTCCAACTCCTGGCCTTCTTGTGTGGCTTAGCCTCTAAGCCCGGCGGAACTGTTTCTACTGACAGGAGAAGGGGTGAAGGCGGGTCCTGGCGCCTTAAAACCAGTGCTTTGGGTAGATGGAGCTCATCAGCCTGGGAAGGCAGCCCATCTAACAGAGGGAAAACTCCGATTTCAAACCTTCGCTGCCTTGCAGTCATACCCACCCATGGGAAAGGCTTCGGGAGTAAACCCTGAGGACAAATCCGGAGCTGGAGTCCCTAAGGCAGTCTGACATTGCTTTCAACCTTGCTCTGACAACTCCTGCGACGACACTGGTGCCAAGCTGTATCGGCCCTTGCCCTTCCCTTGGACAACATCGATGGTGTGGAGAGGGGAGACTTGCTGCTTGGGCAACTGCCGGTCTTCCATACAACCTTGCCCAGGCCTGCGCCCTGGAGGGACTGAAGCAAGACTTTCCAGGCGCAGATCCATGGCCTCGCGAGACTAACGGATGCCATTATACCTTCCTAAAGACTTGAAGTGCTACAAACTAAAACCTCATATTTCATCTGGGTAGTATCCAGCCTGATGACATGAACATTGATTACTTCAACCTAGTAATTTTTACTCCTCTCTTTCCCTCTTATTCCAATACCCATTCTCACACCTCCCCCTTACTTCTTCACCTCACCTGTCTATCATCTCCCCTGGTGCCCCTCTTCCTTCACCTTCTCCCATGTCCTCTCTCCACTCCTATCAGCTTCCTACTTCTCCAGCCCTTTACCTTTCCCACGTCCCACCTCCCAACTTCTTACTTCATCCCCCTCCTCCGCTCACCTGGCTTCACCCATTACACTCTAGCTTGTTCTCCCTCCTCTCTCCCCACCTCCTTACTCTGACTTCTTTCCCTTTCCCTTCCCGTCCTAATGAAGGGTCTCACTCAAAACCTCTCCATCAATGCTGCTCGACCTGCTGAGTTCCTTCAGCATTTTGTATGTGTTGCTCTGGATTTCCAGCATCTGCAGAATCTCTAGCCTTAAAAATTTAAAACCTTTGCTATTTTCTTCTCTATTTTTCTAGAGCATATTTGATTCAAATTCATTCTCGATTGCCATTGACGCTCTCTCCTCTGGCTGAGAGGATAAACCCCTGATCCTGTCACTCACTCTATGCTCAGAAACACTTAAACTTCTGCTCTCAACTCAAGTCCCAGCAAATTATGGAAAAAATTATATTAAAACCAAAATGCTCAGAAAACGTTCTAACCCATGGGTGCCTTAGGGAGTCTCCATTCCAGTGAAGTTTGGCCTATTTTGTTTGCAGAGAGGATGATTTAAGACCAGCGAAATGACATCTGTCAGAAATTATCCAATTTAATTCACTCAGAGCTATTGACAGAGTTTTGTTCAAATTATTTCAGTTCATATTCAAGTTTTTATCTCTGAGATATATTCTATTTCAGCTCAGAGCTGTCAAATTTCTGGTAGGCATTGACTGGATTTTGTTTTCTTTATCTGTCCATCACCAAGCCATTTTCCACATTCAATAAGGCAACCAGCAGTTAGTGTCATCATAAAGTCTGAATTGTACAGGATATCAGTGCAAGGGAAAAAGCCACTGAATCATAAACCAATCCTTTTCCTTCTTCACGAAGGCACCAAAGATTTGTGTCCTCTCTCTGACCTTATCAGAACTAAATGCTGATGGAAGATGAGAATAAAAGCTGGCATTTTCTCTTCAAGGAGAAACGACTCTTCCTAACTCTTGTCCGACTCGGCATCGTTGGTGAGTCCGGAGCTCAGGACTGAGTGCTCGGTGATTGGTGGGTCCTGGGATCGACGCTAATAATCAAGGCTTAGGGGTCGATCCGAAGTCTGGAAGTTGTCATCTGGTGGCTGGACCCCTGAGTTTGTGAACCTCTTCTCGTCCAATAACTTCTCCATATACGGCGAGGATAGGATCCATTTGGATACAATTGAATAACCTATTGAAGCTTGTTATAAAGACAATAAAGATTAGCTCTATTTGTCACATGTACATTGAAACATACAGTGAAATTAATCATTTTGTGTCAAATCAAATCAGCAAGGATTGTGCTGGGCAGCCTGCCAGCGTTGCCACACTTCCAGTAGCAACATGGTAACAAAACTGCAACACACATCAAAGTTGCTGGTGAACGCAGCAGGCCAAGCAGCAACTGTAGGAAGAGGTGCAGTCGACGTTTCAGGCCGAGACCCTTCGTCAGGATTAACTGAAGGAAGAGTGAGTAAGGGATTTGAAAGTTGGAGGGGGAGGGGGAGATCCAAAATGATAGGAGAAGACAGGAGGGGGACGGATAGAGCCAAGAGCTGGACAGGTGATAGGCAAAAGGGGATACGAGAGGATCATGGGACAGGAGGTCCGGGAAGAAAGACAAGGAGGGGGGGGAACCCAGAGGATGGGCAAGAGGTATATTCAGAGGGACAGAGGGAGAAAAAGGAGAGTGAGAGAAAGAATGTATGCATAAAAATAAGTAACAGATGGGGTACGAGGGGGAGGTGGGGCCTTAGCTTAAGTTAGAGAAGTCGATGTTCATGCCATAAGGTTGGAGGCTACCCAGACGGAATATAAGGTGTTGTTCCTCCAACCTGAGTGTGGTTTCATCTTTACAGTAGAGGAGGCCGTGGATAGACATGTCAGAATGGGAATGGGATGTGGAATTAAAATGTGTGGCCACTGGAAGATCCTGCTTTCTCTGGCGGACAGAGCGTAGATGTTCAGCAAAGCGGTCTCCCAGTCTGCGTCGGGTCTCGCCAATATATAAAAGGCCACATCGGGAGCACCGGACGCAGTATATCACCCCAGCCGACTCACAGGTGAAGTGTCACCTCACCTGGAAGGACTGTTTGGGGCCCTGAATGGTGGTAAGGGAGGAAGTGTAAGGGCATGTGTAGCACTTGTTCCGCTTACACGGATAAGTGCCAGGAGGGAGATCAGTGGGGAGGGATGGGGGGGACAAATGGACAAGGGAGTTGTGTAGGGAGCGATCCCTGCGGAATGCGGAGAGAGGGGGGGAGGGAAAGATGTGCTTAGTGGTGGGATCCCGTTGGAGGTGGCGGAAGTTATGGAGAATAATATGTTGGACCCGGAGGCTGGTGGGGTGGTAGGTGAGGACCAGGGGAACGCTATTCCTAGTGGGGTGGCGGGAGGATGGAGTGAGAGCAGATGTACGTGAAATGGGGAGATGCGTTTAAGAGCTGAGTTGATAGTGGAGGAAGGGAAGCCCCTTTCTTTAAAAAAGGAAGACATCTCCCTCGTCCTAGAATGAAAAGCCTCATCCTGAGAGCAGATGCGGCGGAGACGGAGGAATTGCGAGAAGGGGATGGCGTTTTTGCAAGAGACAGGGTGAGAAGAGGAATAGTCCAGATAGCTGTGAGAGTCAGTAGGCTTATAGTAGACATTAGTGGATAAGCTGTCTCCAGAGACAGAGACAGAAAGATCTAGAAAGGGGAGGGAGGTGTCGTAAATGGACCAGGTAAACTTGAGGGCAGGGTGAAAGTTGGAGGCAAAGTTAATAAAGTCAACGAGTTCTGCATGCGTGCAGGAAGCAGCGCCAATGTAGTCGTCGATGTAGCGAAGGAAATGTGGGGGACAGATACCAGAATAGGCATGGAACATAGATTGTTCCACAAACCCAACAAAAAGGCAGGCATAGCTAGGACCCATACGGTTGCCCATAGCTACACCTTTAGTTTGGAGGAAGTGGGAGGAGCCAAAGGAGAAATTATTAAGAGTGAGGACTAATTCCGCTAGACGGAGCAGGGTGGTGGTAGAGGGGAACTGATTAGGTCTGGAATCCAAAAAGAAGCGTAGAGCTTTGAGACCTTCCTAATGGGGGATGGAAGTATATAAGGACTGGACATCCATGGTGAAAATAAAGCGGTGGGGGCCAGGGAACTTAAAATCATCCAAAAGTTTAAGAGCATGAGAAGTGTCACGAACATAGGTCGGAAGGGATTGAACAAGGGGTGATAAAACAGTGTCGAGGTATGCAGAAATGAGTTCGGTGGGGCAGGAGCAAGCTGAGACAATAGGTCGGTCAGGACAGGCAGGTTTGTGGATCTTGGGTAGGAGGTAGAAATGGGAAGTGCGGGGTGTGGGAACTATAAGGTTGGTAGCAGTGGATGGGAGATCCCCTGAGCGGATAAAGTCGGTGCTGGTGTGGGAGACAATGGCCTGGTGCTCCTTAGTGGGGTCACGATCGAGGGGTAAATAAGAGGAGGTATCTGCGAGTTGTCGCTGTGCCTCGGCAAGGTAGAGGTCAGTACGCCAGACTACAACAGCACCCCCCTTATCGGCGGGTTTAATAATAAACAAGGTAACAAAACTGTATGTCTTTGGCATGTGGAGGAAATGGGAACACTCAGAAGAAACATAGGTGGCCGTACAAACAAACGTACAAACTCCTTTCAGACAGCAGTGGGAGTTGAGCTCCGATTTTACAACTGACTGCTGTGAAGTGTTGTGTTACATACCTCATGGATATCTTGCGACTGTCTTATGAGGATGATGTAATGGGCTTGCGGAGGTCACAAGATGTAATTTTCCGGCTGGTATGAGATCACATGATGACATGTTCACCACAGGTTTAAAAGGAGACCCCTGGGGTGACGCAGTTAGCTTTCCAGTTAGGACATTAGACGGAGACTCCGCTCTGCTGCATATTTGCCTTATGACGCAGTTTCGATTTAAAACGGCGTTTTATGTTCTATTGTAACGTACAAAAGTGCTGGACCGGCAGTTTAACCAATTTCTGCCAGGTTTGTTGATGTACCTTTTCAGTAGTATTGGAGAGTGAAGACGGGAACCTGAAGGAGTCATTCGACGATTGAAAGGATCGACCATTATTGAATTAGTTCAAGAAAGAGTGATCTGCATGAGATAGCCTCTGCTAAAAGTGGCAGAAAAGGCTGTGCAGTAGCTAGTATCCAGAGGGAAAGGTCAGTGCCTTTAAACCGTTTTATTTCCGTTGTTGTGAATCCTGCGGACAAGGCAGGATCCGGCTGGGATTAGCATGACGTCGTGTCTTTGAGGAATTCTTTACTTCAGGAACGTCTCTCCTAATTTACTGTATAAATCTCTTGGACTTTCGAATTTAGCATTCTAAGAACTGTGTTTAAATTTACCGCTTTAAGAACTGTTTTCGCATTTACCGCTTTAGGAACTAGTACTGAGTGACAGTTTGTTAAATGGCCGTATAACAGTTTACTTCCGGTTAAGATTTTCATTTCTTTATTTTTTTTATATTGAGCAGAGTTTAATAAATGTTGGATTGTTTTTATAAAACCTGACTCATTTTCAATTCTATATTCATTGTTGCCGGTCACATGACAGTTGAGATAGCCGCCACGATAGCACCAGGGAAACTAATTTGTTTGCACTTACAAGCAATAGTTCATTATCAGTCCTGCTCCTAACTCTCTTTAAAACAGGACAAAGAACCAATCAGTTCAGGATCAGTTAGGAGAGAACAACAAATGGTAACTTTGCCATTGATGCTCACAAATTACAAGGATGTCACTAGGACTTAAGGACCTGTGTTTGAGGGAAAGGCTGAGTAGGTTAGGACTGTTGTGTATTTAGTATTTCAGTAATATTGTAAATATATTGTTTGACGAAGAACTTTTGTTTCTTTAAATAATGTATTGTGGGTTATCTGTAAAATCACATTAATGGCATACGTCAACACACCACCACATGATATGTGTGCACTCACTTAAAGTAAAAAAATTAACTAAGACTCACGTCTCTCAGTACTCCCGTTTCCTCTTGAATTAGTTTAATATTTTGGAGTACAAAACATAACAGTGGTGATGAGGTATTTTTAAAATGAACCTATGATGACTACCTACCTGTTGAAGAGCAGCGAGACATTTGAACTTATAAAAAAAAGCACAGCAAGAAATGATCAAGGAAAGTAACATAGCACAGCACACGTCCTTCAGAAAGTACAGACATGGTTGAGTTTAAAAAGGCAGAAAATGGGCAAATTCATGGGTTCAGAAACAGAGTACTGGGTGATAATATTCATTAATCAAAAACAAAAATGGCTGGCTACATTGGAAATATAGACACGTTCCATTACACAAAAGAAAACTCGAATTTTTTAGACTGAATGGATTGAGCAGTATTTTAAAGCAAATGAAATAGCCAATGAGAATCAAGAGCCAATTTTACTGAGTGCATTGGGTTTAAGGGCACACAGTTTGCTTAGAAGTTTGACTGCTCCAATCAAACCGGCTGAAATGAGCTTTGCTGATATTGTGAAAGTAATGCAGGAACATTTAGAATTGAAACCATTGTTGATTGCAGATTGCTTTAGGTTTCATAAGTGGAATCAAAAAGGTGGGGAGTCCATTTCAGCATACATGGCTGAACTGAAGAGATTGCCCGAGCATTATTAATTCAGTGATGGGTTAGGTGATGCACTAACAGATTGTTTAGTTTGTGGAATCTTACAAGAAAACATTTAACAAAGGCTCCTCACTGAAGTACAACTTACATTTAAAACAGCAGTTGAAATAGCTGTGTCAATAAACAGCAGATTGAGATGCAATTGAGTTGCAGTCAGGAATGAAAGTGAGTGTGAACAAAATTTCAACATCTAAACAGCAATCTGCCTGGCCATACAACTTGCGTTACCATTGTGGCAGGGGCTCACATGCATCAGACTAATGCAGATTTAAAGGTGAAACTTGCAGAAAATATAACACACACTAAATGATGGAGGAACTCAGCAGGCCAGGCAGCACCTATGGAAAAGAGTACAGTCGATGTTTCAGGCCAAAGCCCTTCAGCAGGACTTTGCGTGTGTTGCTTGAATTTCCAGCATCTGCAGATTTTCTCTTGTTTGTGAGAAAATGCAACACAGTAGGATACAAAGCGCATGTTGAGCAGACAAAAACAAATAGACTGCAGAGGGAAAAGAAAAAGAAAAAAGTCATAGCTTCACAAAGAGCAATAATCTGCATACTGTTGATAAAAAAATTGATAATGATGGAAGTGACACGGGAATGGGTAGCCTTGAGATTTATAATGTGAAAACTAATAATAGATAAGAATGTGGCTTACACCAAAAGTGAATGGCAAATTAATTAAAATGGAATTGCACAATAGCTTGGCTGTTCAGTCATTCCACAAAATGAATGGCATTTCAAAGATACTAAAATGAAGCCTGCAGATATTCAATTAAGAACTTACACACTGAAGAAAAGATAACTCCTGTTGGAATGACTTTTGTAATAGTGAAATACAACAACTAATAAGTCACTCTGGGCTTGTACGTGGTAAAAATAGGAGGGCAGCATTGTGGGGGTGTGTTGGCAGAGTCAGGGACAACCCGACTGGAGATCCATCCACCATTTTCCACATGGCTTGCAATAAAGGCAACTGAAAGCGAATTTAAACGTACCGGATGATTGCCACAGCAGTGCTCAAGGATGGCTTAGGAAAACTCAAATATATCAAAGGTAAAATAGTGCTAAATGAGAATGGCACACCCAGATTTTGCAAAGCCCCTCCAGTTCCTTGTACCATCTGTGATAAATTACCCAGTAAGCAAGATCCCAAGGAGGCTGAATGAATTCTTTTCAAGGTGAGTACAGCCCATGGGTAACACCCGTGGCCTCAGTAGCCAAGAAGAATGGACCTGTCAGGATCTGTGGTGATTTTAAGGTCACCATCAACCCAGCGGTGAAAGTAGATCAATAAACTCTGCCCACGATGGAGGATATCTTTAAGATCCTTTCTGGAGGAAGACACTTCAGCAAACTAGACTTAACTGAGGCCTACCTACAGGTGGAAATGGAAGAAGTGTCCAGAGTGTTTCTCACCATAAACACTCACAAAGGGCTTTATCGCTAAAATAGGATTTTTTTGGGGAATAGCATCTGGACTTGCACTCTGGCAGTAATCTATGGACTAGGTGCTGTAAGGCTGTCCGAGCGCTCAGTGTTGCCTGGATGGCATCATTGTTACTGATAAGGATGACAAGGAACATCTCCAAAATCTGAAGACAGTGTTAAACAGATCAGAAGGTGATGGGCTCAGAGTATGGCACAAGTATGAATTTGTTGAACAAGCATCACTTACTGTGGTCACACCATTGACGTACAAGTATTACGTAAGTGTCCTGAGAAAATTCAAGTGGTGGTGGATGCCCTAAGGCCAAAGGACATGTCATAGTCGCAGTCCTTTTTTGGATTTTTCAATTATTATAACAGGTTCTCGCCAAACATGATTACTGTGAACACATTACTACGATTGGGAATCAATGGCAATAGACAAAGCAGTGTGAGATGGCTTTCTAACAGTTAAAAGAAATGGTGACGTCAGACACTGTACTGACACATAATGATCCACATCATCCAGTGAAACTTGTCGGCTTCCTGTCACATATTATGACCGATGGAAATGAATGTTCTATAGCCTTTGCATCATGTTTCCTTTCTGCTGCAGAGAAAGATTATGCACAGATTGACAGACAGGCCTTGAGTCTGGTTTGGGGTTTAAAATGCTTTAACCTGTAATTATATGGAAGGGAGTTTATCCTTGTTATGGATTATCAGCCACTAGTGTCCATTTTCAATCAGCTTAAGGCTAGTCCTTAACAGCAGCAGCATAAGTGCAGAGATGGGCTCTGTTCCTTGGAGGACACAATTACAAGATCGAATTAAAGAAGATGACTAAGCATGGAAATGTGGATGCATTGCCTTGTTTACCTTTGGAAAAGGAAATACATGAAAAATTTACAAAAGAGGACACTCCTCTTGACATATTCACCCCGATGCAAATCATACATCTTCCTATCACAGCAGAGGTGATCCAAAGGGAAACCACAGAATGCCCCATACTGTCCCAGGTCTACATGCCCACCCAAAGTGACTGGAATGTGCAGCAGAAACGCCAGTTCACCCATTTTTACCAGGGCCGAGATGAACTTGCCCTTGTTGGAGGCTTCCTTATGTGGGGATTGGAAGTTGTATCATCCAAGGTGAGAGCCAGTGTTGGAGCAGCTACATGCTGGTCATCTTGGCATGGTTAAAATGAAACATTGGCTTGAAGCTTTGTTAGATGGCTTGGGATAGATCGGCAGACCGAGCAGCTTGCCATGCACTATGCAAGATGCCAACAGCAGTGCTTTTCCATCCCTGGGAATGGTCTGCATTACCTTGGCAGAGGATTCATGTGGATTTTGCCAGACTACTCATGGGCTCAAATTTTTTGATAGTAATGGATGCAGCTACAAAATGGCCAGAAGTGTTCCCAATTGCCTCCGCTAAAGACTCACACATTGTTGACGTGTTGAGAAGCCTCTTTGCAAGGACTGGTGCTCCAGAACAGTTAGTTAGTGACAATGGACCGCAGTTTGTGATGGAACAATTTCAGCCATTCATGAAAATGAATGGAGTAAATCATATTACCTCTGCATAGTACCACCCAGTTATGGATGCTCTGGTGAAAAGGTTTGTCCAGAGTCTGAAGAATGCACTACAAGCAATGTCAGCAGAACACACTAAACTAACACTGAATCAGAAGTTTGCCAATTTCCTCCATGCATATTGCAATTCAGCACACTCCACAACAAACAACTCATCAGCTATGCTGTTCCTGAGTCATCCCTTGGGTTCATGCATGGATCTCTTCAAACCAATCTTAGAAGGAGTATGCAGGACAAACAGGTGACACATTTTGAGGTTTCCTCAAACAAGGAGGTTCAATGTTTCACTTCTGGACAAGCAGTTCTGGTGAGGGACTACAGGGGTGATCTAAAATGGGTAATTGGCGTGATTAAAGATAGAACTCTCCTACACAGTGAAGATTGTGTCTGATATCATCTGGAGACGACACATCGATCAGTTGAGGAAAGCAGAGGTAATTGTTAGAGAAGAAAGGTGGCCAGAGCTGTCAGAACTAGTTCTTGCAGTCACAGAGTTAACTTCTACAACCACCATGGAGGCAGCTCCAGAACCTGAGATTGTTTCACAGCCACAAGTCTCACATGCCAAGCACAGTTAGCCCCCCCCCCCACCCCCTCGCCTTTCCTGGAAAGACGTTATCCCACAAGAGTGAGAAGACCTTCACAGTGATTAAATCTTTACGCCTGATTGGGACTATTAAAAATTTTACTATGCTGTGGATGTCTGTAGAGTAGTTGTATTACACAGTATACTGTGTATATAGTTGGGATGCATTTTATATTGAGTTAGAGCTTATGGCTAAGCTTATAGTTTATAGCTAAACATGGAGAAGTGTTGTGTAAATAATACTTCAGTAAAATTTAAATAATGTTGCAAATATTTAGTTTGATTAAGCATTCTTGTTCATTTAAATAATGCATTGCAGGTTATGTGTAAAAGTACGTAAATGGCATCTGTTATCACATCACCACATGATATGTGCGCGCCTCACTTGAAGTAAAAAATGAACTAAGACTTGCATCTTTCGGCTCTTTTGTTTTCCTTTGAAATAGTTTTACATTTTGGAGTTGCAAAACAAAACAAGGACTTCATTTCCTTAAGTGTTGGAGAATTAGGTAAGATCTTAGAGGTACATGAAATTATGAGGGGTAGAGATAGTATAACCACAAGCAGGCTTCTTCCACTGAGGTTGGGTAAGTCTGGAACTAGAGGTTATGGGTTAAGGATGAGGGGTGAAATATTTTAAAGGAACCTGAGAGGGAATTTCTTCACTCAGAGGGTGGGGGGAGTGTGGAATGGGGGGCCAGCAGAAATGTGAATCCGGGTTCAATGGCAGTATTTAAGAGAAGTTTGGATGCATGGATGGGAGGGTTGTGGAGGGCCTTTGTCCAGGTGTGGATTGATGGGCCTAGGCGGAATAACTGGCACACACTAGATGGGCTGAAGGGTCACTTTCTGTGCTGTAGTACTCTATGAATTTATGACAGAATAGATAAAATATATATTTGTTAATAGTCCAAAAAAAAGAGCAAGGGAGATCTCCTTAAAGCCCTGGCCAATTATTTGTTGCCCGACTGCTTCACTAATAAGATGATCATTAACTCATGCTGATGGGAACTTGCCAAATGAAACTTAACCTCCAACATACCAGTGAGTTAACTTCATTTCCATATCAGTGGCTGTGAAATGCTTTGGGATATCTCAAGAGTCATTGAAAGGTCTTTATCAATGCAACTTTTAAAAACATCTTAATGAGTGCATGCCTTGAAAAGTACACGGAGAAATGTTAGGAAGGTTAAAACTAGACATCCATTGCAGACAATTTAATAACAAGTTATGGAAAGAAATGTAATGTTGCTTATAATATTATGAGTCAATATTTGACGGGAATGAGCTTTAGTATATGTGCGAAGCAACAGCACAATTTTAACATTTTTTGAAAGACTTAAAAAATAAAAATATTAAAAATATCCTTCCAGAGAATAGATTGGTTTCAATGATACCAGATTACATTCCACCAGGTAAATAAGAGGACAAAGCATTATCACAGAGTACTGATACAAGATTAATGAGATTTAGATGTACCTTCTGGCGTTTTTCATATGTGTTTCTGTTTACACGAGGGCCATCTTCATGCTTTTGAGCTCTGGGAACTTCAACGCCCTGGCAAAGAATAAATTTATTATTGAAATGAAGCAACAACACAGATGTGTTTTTAGTTATTAAGAAGTTATATTAACTCAACAGCACAGGAAAATACAGGGTGGATGGACTTCAACTGACACTAGGATATATTTCCACGATACCTCATCAGCACACTGATCCAGACTTTGCCATGTATATGAGGACCTCTCTTGCCTATGATGAGGAAATACCAACCTCTTCTGCCAAAATCTGCAAGCTAAATTTGCAACTCTTGAGATCTGATGTGATCACCAGGCCTTCTGGAGAACATTTTTTTGAACAGCACAGACACCATGGGCCAAATAGCTTCCTCCAAATGGCAATATTCGCATTCATTTCAAGAGGACTAGAATATAATAGTGAGGATGTTGAGCCTTATCAGATGTTGATCAGATGGCACTTGGAGTATTGCGAGCAGTTTTGGGCCCCTTACCTAAGAAAGGACACACTGGCATTGGAAGGGGTACAGAGAATGTTTATGAGAATGGTCTCAGGAATGAAAGAGTTAATGTATGAGGCGCTCTGGGCCTGTACTTCCTCGAGTTTTGAAGAATGACGTAGGCTCTCATTGAAACTTATCAAATATTGAAAGGCCTAGATAGAGTGGATTTGGAGAGTAAACACAAAATACCCTGCAGATGCTGGGGTCAAAGCAACACACAGGAACTCAGCAGGTCGGGCAGCATCCCTGGAAATGATGAGTCGACGTTTCGGGCCAGAACCCTTCATCAGGACTGTAGAGGGAAGGGGCAGAGGCCCTATAAAGAAGGTGGGGGGAGGGTGGGAAGGAGAATGCTGGTAGGTTCCGGGTGAAAAACCAGTAAGGGGAAAGATAAAGGGGTGGGGGAGGGGAAGCAGGAAAGTGATAGGCAGGAAAGACGAAGAAGGAATAGGGGAAGACACAATGGGTAGTAGAAGGAGGCGGAACCATGAGGGAGGTGATAGGCAGCTGGGGGAGGGGGCAGGGTGACATAGGGATAGAGGAAGGGAGGGGGAGGGAATTACCGGAAGTTGGAGAATTCTATGTTCATACCAAGGGGCTGGAGACTACCTAGACGGTATATGAGGTGTTGCTCCTCCAATCTGACTTTAGCCTCATCATGGCAGTAGAGGAGGCCATGTATGGACATATCTGAATGTGGGTGGCTACCGGGAGATCCTGTCTGTTGTGGCGGATGGAGCAGAGGTGCTCGACGAAGCGGTCCCCCAATCTGCGTTGGGTTTCACCGATGTAGAGGAGGCCGCACCGGGAGCACTGGATGCAATAGATGACCCAAACAGACTCAGAAGTGAAGTGTTGCCTCACCTGGAAGGACTGTTTGAGGCCCTGAATGGTGGCAAGAGAGGAGGTGTAGGGACAGGTGTAGCACTTGCGCTTACAGGGATAAGTGCCGAGTGGGAGATCCGTGGGGATGGACGTGTGGATCAGGGAGTCGTGGAGGGACCGATCCCTGCAGAAAGCGGAGAGGGGTGGAGAGGGAAAGATGTACTTAGTGGTGGGGTCCTGTTGAAGGTGGCGGAAGTTGCGGAGGATAATGTGCTGGATCCGGAGGCTGGTGGGGTGGTAGGTGATGACAAGGGGAACTCTGTCCCTGTTGTGGTGGTGGGAGGATGGGGTGAGGGCCGAAGTGCGGGAAATGAAGGAGATGCGGGTGGGGGCATCATTGATGACAGCAGAAGGGAAACCACGATCCTTAAAGAAAGAGGACATCTGAGATGTCCTGGAACCGAAAACCTCATCTTGGGAGCACATTGGATTTGGAGAGGACGTTTCCTCTATTGGGTGAGTCTAGCACCAGAGGGCACAGCCACATAATACAAGGTCATCCCTTTAGAACAGAAATGAGGAGGAATTTCTTTAGCCAGAGGGTGACGAATATATGGAATTCATTGCCACAGATGGCTGTGGAGGCCAAATTATTGGGTATATTTAAGATGGTGGTTGATGGGTTCTTAATTTGTAAGGATATCAAAGCTTGTAGGGAGGCAGGAGTATAAGGTTAAGAAGATTAATAAATCAGCCATGAAGGAATGGGGGAGCAGACCCGATGGGATTGAATGGCTTAATTCTGCTCCCACGTCTTATGGTCTTAACCCTTTGAATTCACTGAACCTGTTGTAAACCTCCTGAGCATCATTTAATGGAAATAGAAATGAAACCCTGGCTATAAAGATGGTTACTACAGAAGGAAACTCATATTTGGAGGAGTTTTCATGCACTTCAGTGACTGAATGGAAATATAATACTAAATGCTAAATTGCTGCATGTGGAATCACAGGTCATAGTGTGGAAGGGGTCCATACAGTCTATAGAGTCCATTCTAACTTTTTGATAAGCAATCCTACAAGTGCAAAGTATTGAAATTTGGGAAGTCAAACTAGGGTAGAATTTAAAGAGTGAATGGTTGGGCCCTGGGGGGCGGTGTATCAGAGGTACCTAGGAGTATAAGAGGGACCTAGGAGTTTGCTGAAAGTGGTGTTACAGGCAGACAGGGTAGTGAAGAAGGCTCTTAGTATGCTGGTCTTTATCAGTCAGGCTCCTGAGTGTGGGAGTTGGGATGTTACATTGCAGTTGTACAGCACTTGGAATATTGGATACAGTTTTGGTGGCCCTGTCATAGGAAAGACATCAAACTGGAAAGAGGGCAGAGAAGGTGCATGGAGAACTACCAGAATTCGAGGATCTGAGCTTTGTGGGGAGGCTAGGACTTTATTTCTTAGAACATAGGAGAATAGCGCATGACCTTACAGAGGTGTTTAAAGTCATGAAGGGCATAGATAGGGTGAACGCCCAGAGCCTTTTGCTAAGGGATGGGGAATAAAAAATAAGAGGTCTAATGTGAAAGGTGAAAGATGTAAAACAGACCTGAGGGGCAAGGGCTTCATATGGAGGGCGATGTTTACATGGAACACAGAGAACTACGTATTTATGTGGGTGGGTAGGTGTGGGGGGGGGCGGCAGGAGTTGGGAGGAAAGGGGTTTGTCTTGCTGTTGTTCTTTTGTTGCTGTTGTGTTCTGCGTTATTCTGCCGAGCACTGTCAGCTTGCTACGTTGGCGTTGGAATGTGTGGCATCACTAGCAGGCTGGCCCCCAGCGTACCCTCGGATTGTTAGTGCCAACTGCGCGTTTGATGGTTTGATGTACATGCGACAAATAAATGAATCTGAACGAGCTGGCAGGGAAAATGATTGAGGCAGGTACAAAAACAATATTTAAAAGTCAGTTTGGTAGGTACATGGGCAGGAGGGGTTTAGAGGGATATGGGCAAATTGCAGGGAAATGTGACGAGACAGAAGCTAGCACCATGATTGTCATGGATGAGTTGATCTGAAGGGCCTTTTTCCATACAGTATTACTCTATGATTCTAATCTTTTTATTTATTTAGAGATACAGCATGTTAACAGGCTCTTCTAGCCCAATGAGATCATGCCATCCACTGGACCAATTAACCTACTAACCCGTACACCTTTGGACTCAGAGGAAACCCATACAGTCGCAGGGAGAACATATAAACTCCTTACAGACAGCAGCAGAGCTCAACCTGTGTCACTGCCACTGTAATAGTGTTATTCCAACTACCGTGCCGGCTTACCAATGAACCTACCCTAGTTTGACATCCCAAATTTCAACACTTTGCACCCGTGATCTGGTCCAACATATTTATTTTGTCTTCAAATAATCGGCTAATTCCTTTTTGAAAGCTTCTATTGAATCTCCGTAAGTCATAAGACCATAAGACATAGGAGCAGAATTAGGCCATTCAGCTCATTGAGTCTGTTGGAAAAGTTCCAGGCATTACATGTATGGAGTTAATCTGACTATGTTACTGGACCAACATTTCTGATGATTAAGCAGTTTCCAAGGCGATTTCTTCTACTGAGCTGAGATTGTGACACATCGAGTCATTCCCGGCTGCCTCCTCTTGGCTCCTCTCTTCAGAGCCTTAGGTGGAGTGGGCAACGTCACCAATTGCCATGCAAGTTATGACAATGAGCCTTCTTGACACCTGAGAGAACTGTGGGGCCATTTCAGACCACGTGGCAGTGGGCCAGGAGACACATACAGGCTTGATAAGGTGACAATGTCAAATTTCCTTCCTTTGAAGATCTCAGCAAAGTCAATGGAATTTTACAAAATTGGTTCAGTATTACCAGACTTAAGAGAAATTCCTTTCCCACTGCCATCAGACTCCTGAACCAATCAGCTCATTCGCATCCCCAGCGGTGCTGACACATATTTGGACTTTTAGTTGCACTGCTCTTTGTTATTCCATATTCCTTTTATACCACTTCAGACTGCAGTACAACCTCCACACTATTCTGCTGTTTGTGCTCACTGTCCTATTTATTATTAACATGCTTACTGTTTATTCTGTGAGCTTCGTACAAGGAAGGAACTTCAACGCAGCAGTGTATATGACGATAAACTAATTGCATCTTATTCCAGATGAATTTCAGATTATATTCTAGATTCTGTGTTATTGAATGATCATGGAATTCTGAAGGGTTAAATCTGCTTTGTTCATTTAAGGACATCACAAATAAAAACAGGGGGAGATCATTTTGCTCCTTGCTCCTCCTCATTTCAAATAACCACAGTCGATATTTACCTTAGCTCCACTTTTCTGTACCCATCACAAGTGATGGAATACACTCTTAGATGTATGCTCCACAGCCCTGAATTCCAAAGATGCACTCCCCAAAGGTAAGACACTTCTTCTTATCTGTCAGGAATTTGGCCATCTCTTATTTTGATACTAAACTTTGGTTCTAGCCACCCCAGCAATGGGAAATATTGTCCTCAAATAAACAACCTGTCCAAAACATTGCATGCTTCAGCAGATCACCTCCCATTATTTCAAAAATTAGGGAGTCTTGGTCCAGTCTACTTAACCTTTTAAACGATAAGATACAGGAACAGCATTAGACCGTTCGTCCTATTGAGTCTGCTCTGCCATTCGATCATGGCCGATTTATTTTCCCTCTCAACTGCATTCTCCTGTCTTCTGTCTGTAACCTTGACACCCTTACTAGTTAAGCAACTATCAACCCCCACTTTAAATATGTCCAATGATTTGGCTTCCACAGCCACCTGTAGCAATGAAAGCCACATATTTACCACTCTCTGGCCAAAGAAGTTCCTCCTTATCTTTTAATCGAAAGGGCTGTCTTTCTATTCTGGGGCGGTGCCCTCTGGGCATAACAGCCTAGCTATCGGAAACATCCTCTCCATCACCCCTCCCCCCCTTTCTTCTAAACTCCAGCGAGTACAGGCCCAGAGCCATCAAACACACCTCATACATTAACCCTTTCATTCCTGTGATAATTCTCGTAAACCTCCCCTGGATACTCTCCAGTGCCAGCACATCCTACTCATGATACTCCAAGTGCAGTCAGACCGATGCCTTATAAACCCTCAGCATTATGTCGTTGCTTTTATATTCTAGTCCTCTTAAAACGAATGCTAACGTTGCACTTGCCTTCTCAAAGGATAATCCCAAGCCAGCCCCACCTGTCCAAGAATCCAATGTGTGTACTTTTGTCTATTGCAAATACATGCAGCCTTAAGTGGAGACCAGACTTGTACACAATCCAGTCTCACTAGGGTCAGATTTAAACGTAGATTACTCTTGAATGTAAAACCTCTTGCAATAAACAAACATACCATTCGCCCTTTTAATCATTTGCTGTATTGGCACATTACCTTTCATTGATTCATATACCAAGACACTCAGACCCCTGTGAACATAACAAGTTTCGATCTTTCTACATATATCAAATAAATTCTACTCTTTTACTTTTTCAACCAAAGTGATAGGCATAGATAAAATGAGTAGCCAGCGCCTTTATTCCAGGGCAGCGAGGGCTAATACCCCAGGACATTTTGTTTTAAGGTGATAGGAGCAAATTATAAACACAAGAGATTCTGCAGATTTTGGAAATCCAGAGCAACACACACAAAGTGCTGGAGGAACTCAACAGGTCAGGCAACATCTACAGAGGGGAATAACACCCTGATGAAGGGTCTTGGCCTGAAACGCTGCCTGTTACTTTTCCCTCCAGAGATGCTGCCTGACCTGCTGAATTCCACCAGAATTTTGTCTGTGTCGCAAAGGTGATTGGAGAAAAGTTTACAGGAGATGACAGAGATAGTGGGTGTGCATATGGAACGCACTGCCGGGGTAGTGTACAGGCAAATACATTAGGGACATTTAAGCAACTCTTAGAGAGGCACATGAATGAAAGAAAAATGGAGGGTTATGTGTTGTGTAGGAGGGAAGGGTTAGATTGAACACTGGGTAGTGTAAAAGTAGTGTACAACATTGTGGGCTGAAGGGTCTGCACTGCTCTGTACTGCTCTTGCATACTTCATGCAAGTTACCCTCCATGTAGCATCAGCAGTCTTGGATACATTACCCTAGCTCTTCTCACAGTGGTTGCATTTGCAACCTTCCAGTTCGTGAAAAGGTTCTAAAATCTATCAAAGTTTGGGAGATGACACCTAGTTTATTTGTAACTCCATAGACGTCTCTTTCAAAGGTTGCGTCACCTGGAGATGACTTACTGAATTTCAGTCCTATTACTTTCTCCAATTCTATTTTTAACTAATGTAACACACATAAAATGCTGGAAGAACTCAACAGGTCAGGGAGGGTCTACGGAAAAGGGTAAACAGTTGACACTTCGGGGTGAGATCTTCTTCAAGACTGATGTTAGTTTCCTTCAGCACCACATTAACTGTAGATATTGGTCACTTATAACCCTACATGGAACATAGAACATAGAAACTTACAGCACATTACAGGCCCTTCAGCCCAAAATTTTATGCTGATCATGTAACCTACTCTAGAGACTGCCGAATTTCCCTTGTGCATAGCCCTCTATTTTTCTAAGCTCCATGTACCTGTCTAAGAGGCTTTTAAAAGACCCTATTGTATCCACTTCTACCACTGCTGCCGGCCACACACCCACACTCTCATAAGGTATGCCCTCCAGTCCAGGCAACATCCTTGTAAATCTCCTCTGCACTTTCTCTATAGCATTCACTGTAGTGGTGAGAAATACTAACATCCATAATGGTTAATAGATTGTTTCCATTTGCTTCATGAAGGACCCTTGCCCACCCAAGACAAGCCCTCTTCTTGTTACCCTCATTGAAGAAGAGAGAAGGTACAGGAACCTGAAGACCCATAAGAACAACTTCTTCCCCTCCACCATTAGATTTATGAATGGCTCATAAGCCCATGAACATGATCTCGTTGTTCCTATTTTTTCACTATATTTATTTTGCAATTTATAGTAACTTCACGTCTTTGCACGATATTGCTGCTGCAAATCAGCAAATGTCACATTATATAAAACAGTGATAATAGACCTGATTCTGATTTCAATTATGCTATCGAACTTTAAATAATATAGAACATGGAACAGTACAGCATAGGTGTAGGCCCCCTAATCTGCCATGCCTGTGCTATGATGTTAGTTTAAGCTGATCCCATTTGCCTGCACATGGTCTATATCTTCACTGATTGCCTGTTGAACTGCTTTTCAAAATGGCTCAAACATTACTATTGTATCTGCATTTACTATTTTCCCTGGCATTCTTTGCCTAAAAAAGCTTGTCCTACACTTCTCCTTTAAACATCCCCCTTCTCACCTTAAACGTATACCTATTGGTTTTGACATTTCCATGCTGAAGAAGAAAAGTATCTGATCCTTCAGTACTGTCTTTCCATAATCTTTCCCCACACTGATTATGATTAAATGTATTGTGTACTTTTGTTGTTGGATCTGCAGATGATACAGTTTAGAGGTTCTTTGGAAGTCAGGAACAAGAAATAAATCTTGTGGCTACAGCCATTTTAAGTGTTTATAACAAAGACATAACAGTAATCAATCAGTAAGAAAGATCAAGTAAAAAACTAAAGGAAGAAAAATATTTTTGCCTTGTGAGTGTCTTTATACAGAAAACTAGTTCAGACTAGACAGATAAGAAAATACTTTTGTTGAGAACAGCCTATGAAGCAATTTGATTTATGCTTGCGTGACACAGGCCGCAAGTACCTGGGGGTGCACCTGGATGACAGACTTAAGTGGAGCACCAACACAGAGGCTGTGTATAAGAAGGGCCAGAATCGCCTCTACTGTCCGTTGTTGCCAAGACAATCTCCTATGTGGTGGTGTACTGGGGCAATGGCATCAACACGAGTGATGCCAACAGGCTCAATAAACTGATTAAAAAGGCTGGCTCTGTTATAGGAGTCAAAATGGTCACACTAGAGGCTCTGGTAGAAAAAAGGACCCTAAGGAAAATCCTGGCAATTCTGGAAAATGTTTCTCACCCTTTGCATGCCACCTTGGCTGAACAGAGGAGCACTTTTAGTAATAGACTAAGACAACAGTGCTGTTCCAAAGAGCGCAATATGAAGTCATTCTTACCCTCGACTATTAGGCTCTATAATGAGTCAATCTATGGCCGGGGAAGTGACAACCACCCCCGCCCCCCTGTTAGCCTGTTTGAGGTAACTTATTTTTTATCCTTTATTACTTCTCTTCTAATATTTGTATATTTGTGCCCTTGCAATGCTACTGTGACACTATAATTTTGCTTGGGATCAATAATGTATCTATCTATCTATCTATCCAAAGAAACTAAAAAAAAACAAAGCCAACTATACTACAAATTACTGAAAATCCACTGAACATTAACAGAAAAACAAGTAATTGTTCAAACGTATAAGCAAGCGTAAAGAAAGTTAAATTACAAAAAAAATAAGAATTTAAAGCCTAATCCATCACTATCATGTTAGTTTGTTCTGTCCCTTCCTGACACGTTTTCGTGATGTCACCGATGTCACTACTCTGCACTTAATCTACTCATTCTGCGAACTGCTGGAAACACTCACAGGTCAGTCAGCATCGATGGAACCACAAAGTGTTAACATTTCAGACCAGAAGCTCTTTTCTCATATGCTTCCCGACCTGCTGTCTCCAGAGATTTTTCAGGTTTTCTTTCAGACTTGTAGCATCTTTTTGATTTACACATTGCCTCATTATTTTCTAACCTTGTTAACTTTCATCGCCTTATTAATTTTCTAACTGTCCCCTTCATCTGAATACTACAAAATTCTACATTTTAAAACTGTATATACAGTCCTAGCAATATGAACCAATAAAGGTCCCATTCTGAAACACATAAAGGCCATCCCTGTTTTCCCAGTACTGTGTCTGCTCCCCACGAATTAAAAACAGAAGAGATTCTGCAGATGCTGGAAATTCATAGCGACACACAAATTGCTGTCGGAGCTCAGCAGGTGAGGCAGTATCTACAGAGAAGAATAGGTGGTAGACATTTTGGGCCAAGACACTTCGCCATGAGCCCGATGAAATGTCTCAGTTCGAAACATCACCTGTTTATTCCTCTCCTTACATGCTACCTGACCTGTTATTTTGTGTGTGTTCCCCATGAATTAAAATCCTCTTCTCTGTCACCAAACTTTGATCTAACGGTTCAAAACTTCAATGCATTTCTCTCATGCTTGTACATAGTTTAAGTAGACAAGCAGTGTTAGTTATCAGATCTGAACATTTTAACACTTACATTCAGTTCTGCAAAGTCTCCTGCGATTATTTCAAGACTTTGTACTTCAGAGGTGAACAAGAGCCAAGCGAAAAGGATAAGGTGTTTCATAGTGCACTGAGGCTCTCACTCTGCGAACAGTGAGACTAGGTTTGGATCTGACTGTTCTTTTATAAGTTCAGATGAAAAACAACAAAAAAAAAGTTGCATTTGAAGTTCCTTCCTTGATCCAATGAACGTGTTGCCCTCAGCTCCAGTCAATATTTGTACTGAGTGAGTTTCCAAATGCCCAAATATGCTGTAGAGGTTGTATAAACACAGGTTGTTCTCTGGTTCTTTTAGCAGATAACCACTGAAAGCGTGATTGATTTTGATTTTGATTTGTAGGTCCCTTGTATTGTATTAGATTATATTCCACGCAGTTCAAAGAATAAAGCCATTTCTACTGCTGAGAGAAACCGACTGTATTTTACATATGAAAGTGGTGGAACAAAAGGCCACAAGAAAGAAGCTGTTTGGATCCTCGAACTTGTTCTGTTGTTCAAAAATCATAAATACAAGAGATTCTGCAGATGCTGAAAATCCAGAACACACACAAAACTCAGCAGGTCAGGCAGCTTCTATGGGGGCGGGGAGGAAGGGGTAAAAAGTTGATGTTTCGAGCCGAGACCCTTCATCAGGACTGGAAAGGAAGGGGACAGAAGCCAGAATAGGAAGGTGGGATGGAGTGGGAAGGGGAAACCAGGTGACGGGGAGGGGAGAGTGAAGTGCGAAGCTGGAATGTGATTAGTGGAAAAGGTAAAGCACCGAAAAAGATAGAATCTGATAGTAGAGGAGAGTGGATCATGAGAGAAAGGGAGGTGAACCGGAGGGAGGTTCCTTCTTCTTCAGCCCATTACCTTTTCCATCTATCACCTCCCAGCTTGTCAATTTATCCCTCATCTCCTATCCTCTATTTCTATCTTTACTATCTCTTTTTTTGCTTTTCAGGGTTCTTTTGAAGACCCTGACCTGGAGTTACGTGCTGATCTCGGTTTTTTGCAGGAATGGGACCTGCTCTTGGGGTCTCACGACTGGCCTCTATTCGACATGCCAAGGACACCGCCTACATTAGCAGCTTCAGGGTGCTGGTTTTTCATGGCTCTGGAGGTGGATGGACTCGAGGTCAGTGCCACCGCCTGTTGCAGTGTGCGAGATGGAAGATCGAAAGCAGCGAGCTGGCTGCTGGCTGTGTGCCCGGAGACCCGAGTTCTTTGGGCACAGAGCTTGGAGGAAGTGACTCAACAGACTTTTAACGCCGTAAATCAGCGAGTTGTTTTGTAATGTCTCCCTTCTCACTGTGAAATGGAGACACCTCTTTTTCCCTTATTAGGGAGAGAGAGCGAGCCTTTGGTATGTCAAATTACTGGGTGAGTGAGTAGTCTTTGGGGTACTGCAAATCTGTGTCTTTATTGATGCTTTGCTGCAGGCTTGAGTGCTCAGTTAATGGTGCTGATGCCGGTGGGGGAGGGGGCATCGTTGCCTTGCTGCTGCTTATGGGTTGGAGGGGGGAGCTGGGGTGGCTTTGGGGCTCTAACATTTTACTGTCATTCATTCTTTGGGACACTCCTCTGTCTTTGTGGATGGGGGACAAGGACATGATGCACGAACTTCGCATCAGTCGTCACTGTGAAAAACTCTAGCAGTATGCCGGAAGTTCAAGAGTGTCAGGGGGTAGAAGTGGGTGCAGTTGCTCTTGCTAGGGAAAAGAAGGGAAGCAGAAAAATGTCTAGATGGACTACACCCCGGGGATCTGAAAGTGGTGGCTGAAGAGATTGTAGAGGCATTGGCAATGATCTTTCAAGAATCTCTTGATTCTGAAATGGTTCCAGAGAACTGAAATATTGCAAATGTCACTCCATTCTTCAAGAAGGGATGGAGGCAGAAAGAAGGAAATTATAGGCCGGGTAGTCTGACCAGTGCTTGGGAAAAGTTGGAGTTGATTCTTAAGGATGTGGTTTTGGCATACTTGGAGGCACATGGTAAAATAGGCCAACAACAGCATTGTTTCCTCAAGGGAAAACCTTGGCTGACAAATCTGTTAGAATTCATTGAGGAAATAACAATCAGCGTAGACAAAGGAGAATCAGTGGATGCTGTGTACTTGCATTTTCGGAAGGCCTATGACAAGGTACCGAACATGAGGCTGTTTAACAGGATTTAAGAACCCATGCTATTAAGTGAAAGATATTACCATGGATATAACATTGGCTGACTCGCAGGAGGCAAAGAGTGGGAATAAGGGGAGCCTTTTCTGATTGGCTGCTGGTGACAGTTCGGCAGGAGCTGGTGTTGGGACTGCTTCTTTTTACATGATATGTCAAAGATTTGGATGATGGATCCAATGGTTTTGTGGCCCAATTTGTATGTGATATGAAGATTGGTGGAGGCACAGGTTGCGTTGCGGAAACAGCAGGGAGGCTGCGGAAGGACCTGGACAGATTGAGTAGAATGGGTAAAAAAGTGGCGGGAAGTGTATGGTCATGCACTTCGGCAGAAGAAGTAAAAGTTTAGACTATTTTCTAAATGGGGAGAAAATTCAAAAACCCAGGTGCAAAGGGACTTGGGAGTCCTCATGTAGGATTCCCTGATGGTTAATTTACAGGTTGAGCTGGTGGTGAGGAAGGCAAATGCAATGTTAGTATTCATTTCCAGAGGATTAGAATATATAGGCAAGGATATAATGCTGAGGCTGTATAAGACACTGGCAAGGCCTCACTTGGAGTATCGTGAGCAGTTTTGGGCCCCTTATCTTAGAAAGGATTTGCTGACATTGGAGAGGGTTCAGAGCAGGTTCACGAGAATGATTCCAGGAACGAAAGGGTTATCTATTGAGGATGGATTTATGGATCTGGACCTTTATCCACTGGAATTTAGAAGAATTGGGGGGGATCTTGCTGAAACCCATCAAATGCTGGAAGGCCCAGATGGATGTGGAGATGGTCTTTCCAAAGGTGGGAGCGTCTAGGAGCAGAGAGCACAGCCTCAGAATAGAGGGATGTCACTTCAGAACATAGAGGAGGAGGAATTTTGCACACATTCTGTCACCAACATAGCTTGCCCACAATACTCAGCAAAACAGCACAGAAAACAAACAAACAACAAAACAACAACTGCAGAGCATACCCTGTTTCTCCCCCCCCCCCCACCGACACACAGAGTCCTCCAACTCTAGCAAACCACAGAAACAGGCCCTGCAGCCCATCGAGACTGTGCACCCCCCCCCCCCCCGTCTTTTGTCCAGTCCCATCTACTTGCATTCTGACCATATCGCTCCATACCCATCCCATCAATGTACCTATCCAAACTTGTCTTAATTGTTACATTGAACCTTCATATACCACTTCTGCTGGCAGCTTGTTCTACATCTTTTAAGTGAAGAAGTTTCCCCTTGATTATTTCATCTTTCACTTTGAACCTAAGACCTGCTTGTCTCACCCAAACTGATCAAAACAGGCCATCTGGGGACTTCCGGGGTCGAGTATGGAGTGAGTTGGTGCGTGTGAGTGTGGCTCCCGATTTTTATTGAAAATCTACCTGTTTATCTTTGCCGTATGCTCGAGATAACTGGATACGTACCATTGTGAACAACGCGGGACATAGCTGGACATTGAAATGGCAAGTAGAATGTACCTTCGAAGTAAAACTGGGGAAAAAGATAGCGAAGCCTCGAGCAAGCAGACTGATGTTACAGTAATGGCGCCGTAGCACGCTGCTGGAGCTGGTCCCGGACCTGCCCTACCCGATGACTTGGACAGGCTTCGTTTAGTACTTATTACTGACATGACGCAAGCGGTGCATTCTGCCCTAAAAAGAGAACTTGAAGATGCTTTATCACCAGTGACTGCTACCATGGAACAAATTATGTCTGCTTACGAGACACACGACGAACGCATTCGTGGGGTTGAAGACGGCCTGAATGATTACAGTGACCGACTGGTGAGCGCTGAAGCTGTCATTGCAGCGTTGCAGAACGAAAACGTATTTCTGAAGGGAAAGCTAGATGACCTCGAAAATCGGTCGCGGAGATCCAATTTGAGAGTGGTCGGCACTCCTGAAAATTTGGAAGGTTCGGACCCTGTTAAATTTATGACCGAGTTTTTTGACGAAGTGCTGGGGGCAGATTTTTTCCCAAGTCCTCTCGTACTTTCGCGTGCTCACCGAGTCGGACGTAAACCATCCGGTGTCTCTGGAGCCAAGCAAACGAGACCAAGAACGTTCCTGGTTTGTTTTCACTCCTTTCAAGATAAGCAACGCATCATCAGCAGACGGAAGCAGGAGCTGTATTTCTGCGGACACCGCGTGTTTTTTTATGAAGATTTTAGTGCGGAGCTGGGTAAAAAATGAGCAGCTTTCAAGGAGGTGAAATCCCTGCTTTACGGGAAAGGGGTCAGGTTCGGCCTCTTGTATCCTGCCCAGCTCCGGGTCGTGCGTGAAGGTAAAAAACATTATTTCCATACACCAGAGGCGGCCAAAGAGTTTTACCATTCGTGCTGGGGAGAAGAAGAAGGAGAAGAGCAATGACTTTTTTTTAGGTTATTCGTGCAGCATTGAAGGGGCCTCATGCCGAAGCAAACTGTTAATTTTCACAATCCACTTCTTTGTTCATTTTTTCCAGTTTAATTTGTGGAAAGCGATCGGGTCGAACTGCTATGCTGCCGAAACTGATTAACAAAAACTTTCAACCAGCAAAATGTAAATATTTGGGATTTGTATCTCGGGCGTTTAAGTTGCCCAGTGTGTTTTTTCTTTTGTTTTTAATGCTTAGCTTGACCTGTGTCATCTATAGCCTATATGTTATATTAAAGGTAGTATAAGTGATAGGATAAATGTTAAGGAGGGGAGCCACCCTAGATTAGATTGAAAATTGGGCTGTATGGGAAACACCTTGGAAGTTTTTTGTTGGGTACTGCCTGCGATCATCCTCAATTGGGGAGGTAGATCTAGGTTTCGGGGGTTAATTGGGTTTTTTTGTTTGTGTAAAGGGGTGGGGGGAGTGTTTTGGGGGATTACCATGGCAGCTTATTCTTTTGTGTGTTACGGATTGATCAGACTTTCTTTTCATTGTGCGTTATTGTGTGCAATTTATGCCCTTGCACTGTTTTGGATTGTAGGCCCTCTGTGCCTTTTGATATGGTTAACATGAGCGCTGCTGATGGAGGCCACCCTGTGAGGTTTATTTCTTGGAATGTAAAGGGGCTCAATGGTCCGGTTAAAAGAGCTAAAGTTTTCTCTCATCTGAAACAATTAAAAGCAGATATACTACTTCTACAAGAGACACATTTAAGAGTGGAGGACCATAATAGACTTTGTAAAGCATGGATTAGTCAGGTTTTTCATTCCAGATTTAATAGTAGGTCCAGGGGGATGGCAATATTAATCACCAAAAGAATGCAGTTCACACCATCTGATGTAATCAGTGACCCTAATGGTCGCTTTATTATAGTCTCTGGCTCTCTCTTTCAGATACCTGTTATTTTGGTAAATGTTTATGCTCCTAATTGGGACGATGTCCAATTTGCAAATAGGGTTTTGCCATTAATACCTAACCTGAATACACATAAGCTAATCTTTTCCGGAGATTTGAACTGTGCTATTGACCCACTGCTTGATAGGTCTTGCCCTAGGGGAACATTTTCTGGTATGGCAAAGGCCTTCTCGATGTTTATGCAACAAAATGGTTATATGAATCCTTGGAGATTTTTGAATCCATCAGTTAGGCAATTCTCTTTCTTCTCTCATGTTCACCACTCCTATTCCAGGCTAGACTATTTCTTTATAGATAATTCCTTGATACCTATGATTAGACAAATTGAATACACTGCTATAGTTATATCTGATCACTCGCCCCCTTTTGCTTTCTAATGAGAAATTTTGTAGTTATATATCGGCTAACATTGACACATTCTTCGAGACTAACAAAACTGAGTCGGTATCGTACTCTTTACTTTGGGAAACTTTAAAAGCTTACTTGAGGGGTCAAATAATATCTTATACTTCACATGCCAATAAAGAGCGTAGGAAGGAAATGCAAGTGTTATTGAAATCTATTTGGGACCTGGATAGAAAATACTCTGAGGCACCCACTGCGGAATTATATAAAAGCCGGGTTGATTTGCAAGCGAAGTTTAATCTTCTATCTACAAACCTATCAGAACAATTAATTCTTAAGACACGTGGCCTCTATTATGAATATGGTGGCAAGGCGAGCCGGCTTATGGCTCATCAGTTGAAATGTCAAGCTGCATCACGACTTATTCCTCAGGTAAGAGACATGCACCAGAACTTGACAAGCAATCCAAAAGAGATTAATAACATCTTTGCAACTTTTTATTCCTCTCTGTATGCCTCAGAGTTCCCCTCAGATAAAACAAATATGGAACGTTTTTTAGATAATTTGGAAATACCAACTCTTGAACCAGAGGAAGTGGAGAACCTAGATCGGGCTCTTGGGCAGGAAGAGATTAATAATGCCATTATGGCTATGCAGAGTGGTAAGTCCCCAGGTCCTGATGGTTATCCAATAGAATTTTATAAGAAATTTAAGGATAAGCTCACACCGGTCCTTCTAGAAGTGTTTCAGGAATCTTTGGAGAATGGCTCCTTACCCCCTACTCTTTCACAGGCAGCTATTTCACTACTTCTTAAAAAGGACAAGGACCCGACTCAATGTGGATCATATCGCCCCATTTCACTTTTGAATGTAGATGTGAAAATTTTGGCTAAAGTGCTTGCATGTCGTTTAGAACATCCCCTTCCCAAGATAATTTCAGATGATCAAACAGATTTTATTAAAAATCGGTATTTTTTTAATATCCGTCGACTGGCTGATGTGGTTTATTCACTGAGTGATTCTCCAAGTCCAGAGGTTGTTATCGCGTTGGACGCGGAGAAGGCATTTGATATAGTGGAATGGGTATACTTATTTAGTGTTTTGGAGAAATTTGGATTTGGCAGAATATTTATAGCTTGGGTTAAGCTATTATACCACTCGCCTTTAGCGTGTATACAGACAAATTATTTTCGATCTGGCTATTTCCCATTAACACGTGGCACTCGCCAAGGCTGCCCACTGTCCCCTCTTCTTTTTGCAATTGCAATTGAGCCTCTTTCTATTGCAATTAAGTCAACTACATTATTTCAAGGTGTTAGGAGAGGGGACATGGAACACCGTGTATCCCTATATGCTGATGACCTCTTACTTTAGGTTAGCGACCCTATAGGTAGTAGTCCTGCTATTGTGTCATTATTAGGTCAATTTGGAGCCTTCTCTGGCTATAAACTGAACTTTCAAAAAAGCAAATGCTTTCCCATTAATAACTTGGTCCTACAGATCCGACAGGAATCCTTGCCCTTTCCTTTATCTCAAGATGGTTTTGTATACCTAGGAATACATATTACTCGCTCTTTTACATCTCTGTTTGAAGCTAACTACAGGCCTCAGGTTAGCCAAATGAAGGCTGATTTCGAGAGATGGCGCAGTTTACCCCTTACTATAGCTGGGAGAGTTCAGTCAGTGAAAATGACTATACTTCCTAGATTTCTCTATTTGTTTCAGTGTTTGCCAGTTTTCTTATCTAAGTTATTTTTTAAATCAGTTGATCAAGCTACAACCTCCTTTATTTGGGAAAATAAGGTCCCAAGGGTTAATAAGCGCATTCTTCAAAGAGGTCGTGACATAGGTGGAATGGGTCTTCCCAGCTTTATTCATTATTACTGGGCATCGAACATTCAAAAAGTATTATTTTGGCTTCACCAGCCAGATATAATCTGGTGCCTGCTTGAGTCACGGTCTTGCCACTCCTCATCTCTCCCAGCTTTGGTGTATTCTTCCTTACCATTGAAATCCTCTCAATTCACATCTAACCCGGTCGTGCTCTCCACCCTCAAAATTTTTAATCAATTTTGCTGCCACTATAAGTTCATATCAGCTTTAGTTTTGGGCCCCATTCATAAAAACCATTTATTTCCTCCCTCCACATTCGATTCAGCTTTTAGACAATGGGGTTTGAACGGTCTTATGCGCATTAAGGATTTGTATACTGATAACATATTTGATAGTTTTGATAACCTGCGCGGTAAGTATGGCCTTCCGCGTAATCATTTTTTTAAATACCTGCAGATTCGCCACTTTGTCAAGGAAAAATTTCCCTCTTTTCCTGTTCTACCACCTGCTATGTTATGGGAAAAATTCACTCTTAACTTTAACAATAAGGGGCTGATTTCTGAACTATACTCTCAGCTGATGTCTTTGGGAGTTCAAGATCTAAACAAAACTAAGAGTAGGTGGGAGGACGACCTCGGTATAGACCTTGCGGAAGAATATTGGGCAAAAGTATTGAATAGGGTTCATTTCTCATCATCATGTGCTAGACTGGGGCTCATACAATTCAAAGTTTTACACAGGGTACATTTAAGTAAAGCCAGACTGGCAGACATATACCCTGGGACAGACGCTGGCTGTGACAGGTGTTCCTTCTCTCTGGCTGGTTTAGTACATGCATTTTGGTCATGCCCTCGGCTTGATGACTATTGGGCACTGGTTTTTAAAATTATCAGTGAGGTTTTGGGGGTGACACTGAGACCTTGCCCGCTTATAGCTGTATTTGGTGTGGCAGATGATGATTTGGGTTTAAATGCAAGCCAGTCGGATATCATTGCATTTACATCGCTATTGGCCCGTAGGAGAATTTTGCTGGTTTGGAAATCTGCCACTCCCCCAACTGCTGCTGCTTGGTTAGAAGATGTAATGTTTTTTCTGAAATTAGAAAAGATTAAATTCACTTTGAGGGGGTCTGTGAAAAAGTTCTATTCGAAATGGGGACCTTTCTTATCATATTTTGGGAGTCTTAAGGAATTACCTACTAGTTGAGGGCATTTGATTGTACTTAGGAAGTTGCCTCCCATTTAACACACTTTTAATTTACCTCACAGGGCGGTTGATGAATTGTAAATATAAGTGTATTTTGGATCATCTGACATGTTGCAGATGTGTATGAGCTGTCGTATTGAAGTAGTGTGGGGGTACGGTTGTGAAATGTCTGTACTTGTATTTGTGAATGGTTGTGTTGTAGATATATTAGCTGCCATGATATGTTCGGGGAGGGCGGGTGGGGGGGAGGTTTGTTTTGGGCGTACGATACTAAAGCAAAATGGAGGAAAATGTAATCTATTATATATTCTGTATTGTGTCATTCCTTCAATAAAAATAAAAATTTAAAAAAAACAGGCCATCTGGTTCTAGACCCTCTAGGGGAACATAAGACCATAAGACATAGGAGCAGAATTAGACTATTTGCCCATCGAGTCTGCTCTACCATTCAATCATGGCTGATTTTTTTTTTTGCCTCTCTTCTGCCCCACTCCCTAGCCTTCTTCCCATAACCCTTGATGCCGTGTCCAATCAAGAATCTACCAATCTCTGCCTTAAATACACCCAATGACCTGGCCTCCATAGCTGCCCGTGGTAATAAATTCCACAAATTCACCACCCTCTGACTAAAGAAATTTCTCTGTGTCTCTATTTTAAATAGACGCCACTCTATCCTAAGGCTGTGCCCTCTTATCCTAGAGTTCCCCATCATGGGAAACATCCTTTCCACATTTACTCTGTCTAGGCCTTTCAACACATGAAAGGATTCAATGAGATCCCCCCTCATCCTTCTAAATTCCAGCAAGTACAGACCCAGAGCTGTCAAACGTTCCTCAAATAAGAACCCTTTCATTTCTGGAATCTTCTTTGTGAACCTCCTCTGAACCCTCTCCAATTTTTGCTTAGATGAGGAGCTGAAAACTGTTCACAATACTCAAGGTGAGGCCTCACCTGTGCCTTATAATGCCTCAGCATCACATCCCTGCTCTTCTATTCCAGTCCTCTTGAGATGAATGCTAACATTGCATTTGCCTTCCTCACCACCGACTGTATCTGCAAGTTAACCTTTAGGGTGTTCTGCACAAGGACTCCCAAGTCCCTTTGCATCTCAGACTTTTGGATTTTCTCCTCATTTAGAAAATAAGTCTGCACATTTATTTCCACTACCCAACTGCATGACCATGCATTTTCCAACATTGTATCTTATTTGCAACTCTTTCGCCCATTCTCCTAATCTGTCTAGTCCTTCTGCAGTCCACCTGTTTCCTCAACACTACCTGCCCCTCCACCAATCTTTGTATCATCTGCAAACTTGGCAACAAAGCCACATATTCCATCATCTAAATCATTGATATACAACATAAAAAGAAGTGGTCCCAACACCGACCCCTGTGGAACATCACTAATCACTGGCAGTCAACCAGAAAAGGATCCTTTTATTCTCACTTGCTGCGTCCTAAGAATGAGCCAATGCTCTAGTCATGCTAGTAACTTTCCTGTAATACCACGGACTCTTAACTTTGTAAGCAGCCTTATGTGTGGCATCTTGTCAAAGGCTTTCTGGAAGTCCAAATATACAACATCCATTGCATTCCCTTTATCTATCTTACTTGTAATCTCCTCAAAGAATTCCAACAGGTTCACCAGGCAAGATTTCCCTTTAAGGAAACCATGCTGACTTTGTCCTATCTTATCCTGTGTCACCAAGTGTAACCTCATCCTTAACAATTGACTCCAACGTCTTCCCAACCACTGAGGTCAGACTAACTGGTTTATAATTTCCTTTCTGCTGCCTTCCTCCTTTCTTAAAGAGTGGAGTAACATTTGTAAGTTTCCAGTCTTCTGGCACCATGCCGGTATTCAATGATTTTTGAAAGATCATTATTAATGCCTCCACAACCTCGACCGCTAACTCTTTCAGAACCCTAAGGTGCAGTTCATCTGGTTCGAGTGATTTATGTACCCTTTGGTCTTTCAGCTTTTTGAGCACCTTCCCCCTTGTAATAGTAACTTCACTCTTCCCTTGCACCCTTCAACATCTGGCCCACTGCTAGTGTCTCTCACAGTGAAGACTGATGCAAAATACTCATTGAGTTCATCTGCCACCCACCCCACTTGGTTCTCTTTATTATTTCTCTGGCCTCATTTTCTAGTGGTCTTATATCCACTCTCATCTCTCTTTTATTTTTTCTATACTTGAAAAAAGCTTTTACTATCCACTTTCATATTATTTGCTAGCTTTCTTTCATATTTCATCTTTTCCCTCCTAATAGTCATAGTCATAGTCATACTTTATTGATCCCGGGGGAAATTGGTTTTCATAACAGTTGCACCATAAATAATTAAATAGTTATAAAATCATAAATAGTTAAATAGTAATATGTAAATTATGCCAGGAAATAAGTCCAGGACCAGCCTATTGGCTCAGGGTGTCTGACCCTCCAGGGGAGGAGTTGTAAAGTTTGATGGCCACAGGCAGGAATGACTCCCTATGACGCTCTGTGTTGCATCTCGGTGGAATGAGTCTCTGGCTGAATGTACTCCTGTGCCCAACCAGTACATTATGTAGTGGATGGGAGACATTGTCCAAGATGGCATGCAACTTGGACAGCATCCTCTTTTCAGACACCACCGTGAGAGAGTCCAATTCCATCCCCACAACATCACTGGCCTTACGAATGAGTTTGTTGATTCTGTTGGTGTCTGCTACCCTCAGCCTGATGCCCCAGCACACAACAGCAAACATGATAGCACTGGCCGCCACAGACTCGTAGAACATCCTCAGCATCGTCCGGCAGATGTTAAAGGACCTCAGTCTCCTCAGGAAATAGAGACGGCTCTGACCCTTCTTGTAGACAGCCTCAGTGTTCTTTGACCAGTCCAGTTTATTGTCAATTTGTATCCCCGGGTATTTGTAACCCTCCCCCATGTCCACACTGACCCCCTGGATGGAAACAGGGGTCACCGGTACCTTAGCTCTCCTCAGGTCTACCACCAGCTCCTTAGTCTTTTTCACATTAAGCTGCAGATAATTCTGCTCACACCATGTGACAAAGTTTCCTACCGTAGCCCTGTACTCAGCCTCATCTCCCTTGCTGATGCATCCAACTATGGCAGAGTCATCAGAAAACATCTGAAGATGAAAATAATCTTTTTCGTTGCTCTCTGTAGGGTTTTAAAAGTTTCCCAATCCTCTGTCTTCCCACTAATTTTTGCTTTGTTGTATGCCCTCTCTTTTGCGTTTACATTAGCTTTGGCCTTCCTTGTCAGTCATGGTTGTACTATTTTGCCATTTGAGTATTTCTTTGTTTTTGAAATACACCTATCCTGCACCTTCCTCATTTTTTCCCCAGAAACACACGACATTGCTGCTTTGCGGTCATCCCTGCCAGCAACTCCTTCCAGTTTACCTAGGCCAACTCCTCTCTCATACCACTGTAATTTCCTTTACTTCACTGAGATACTGCTACGTCAGACTTTACTTTCTCCCTATCAGATTTCAAGTTGAACTCAATCAGATGATCACTGCCTCCTAATGGAACATCCTCAAAGCCCATCAATCCTGCCAGTATCTTAGTACATCGTGCTTTTTACTAATTAATCCATACTATGCAACCATATAGAATGCAAATCACCTTTGAAGTGCTTGATTGGCTAGATGACATACTACAGTCACCAAATTCACATAACTCTGGAGTCCTGGATTTGCTTCCGTAACCTCGGATTAATTCTGACCTCCAGCAATGTTCACAAACTGCAAGCTAGCAGTCAGTTAACCCACCAGCTGGCATGCCAGTGGGACGTGGGGGGTAACCAGACACTCCAGGAAAACCCATGCGGGCACGGGTAGAACTTGCAAACTCCACACAGACAGCTCCAAGTTAGCCCTTAAAAAGAAGATCAGTTTTATTAGTCACATGTACATCGAGATATTCAGGGAATGTGTTGTTCTGCATCAATAACCAACACGGTCCGAGTATGTGCTGGGGGCAGCCCTCAGGTGCTGCCACACTTTCAGCACCAACATGGTACTCACCCTAAACCAACCTACTCACCTCACCTCGCCCTAACCCTAACCTGATTCTCAGCGAATAAATGCCTGCTTACCCATTGATCTCAAGCTTGCCAAATGACCCGACCGGCCCGCTCGCTTTTTCAAATCTCACGCGCACAATCTAAAAATCAGCAGCTCTCGCAAATTCGAGCCCCTCAGATGCTCGCCCTGACTGGTCCCACTCGCTGCACCTCGATAGATTTCTGGATATTTAGTGAATGAAGAGATCTGGGAACAGGGCAGCAGACATAGAAGATCATTCACCATCTTGTTAATGACAGAGTACATCATTGGAAAGTCCAAATGGCTTCCTCTTGTTCCTGTGTCTCAGTCTGTTATGGAAGAGTCTCTCAAGAACACACCTTACACAGAGTATGCTAGAAATACTCAGCATGTCCAGTAGAATCTGTGGAGAGGGGAAGTGAGAGGAGAGATGACACAGGAGGCAGAATGGCAGGGCATCCATGCTGGTGTCAGTGCTGCCCTCCAGTGTTCACCTGGTGGAAGACAAGCTAGATTATGTTTGCAGACTGCTGCAGGCTTTCTCTTGCTGGTAACACTCATGGACTCAGGGATTGGGGCTATACTATATTTTTTCATGTGACTGTATATTTACTGCTGTCTTCTATGTGCTATATGTGCCTTGTGCTATGTATAGGCATCCGTTAGTCTCGTGAGACCATGGATTTGCGCCTTGAAAGGTTTCCAGGGTGCAGGCCTGGGCAAGGTTGTATGGAAGACCAGCAGTTGCCCATGCTGCAAGTCTCCCCTCTCCATGCCACTGATGTTATCCAAGGGAGGGGCACTAGGTCCCATGGAGCTTGGCACCGGTGTCATTGCAGAGCAAAGTGTGGTTAAGTGCCTTGCTCAAGGACACAACACGCTGCCTCAGCCGAGGCTCGAACTGGCGACCTTTAGATCAATAGACCAATACCTTAACCACTTGGCCACGTATGACTGTTAGTACTGTGTTTAGCAACTTGGCCCTGGAGGAACGCAGTTGCGTTTGCTGTATTCATTGGTATTCATGTAACATTACAAGCAATTAAAATTGAACTTGAACTTTATAATAGCTTGCTGGGAACAAAGTGGAAGGGATTGCTCTTCCAGCACCCGCAAGGGGCTGAGTGGTGTCATAACAACCATCTCTCACTCAACGTCAGCAAGACCTCAGAACTGACTGTAGACTTCAGGAGAGGAAAATCAGAGGTCCAAGAGCCAGCCCTCTTCAGAGGATCAGAGGTGGAGAGGGTCAGTAACTTCCAGTTACTGGGTGTCACCATTTCAGAGGGCCTGTGCTGGACCCATCATATAAATTTAACTGTAAAGAAAGCATGACAGCGTCTCGACTTTTGCAGGAGTTTGTGGAGATTCGGCATCATAAACCTTGGCAAACTTTGATAGATGTGTGGTGGAAAGTGTATTGAAAGGCTGCATTATGGTCTGGTATGGGAACACCAGTGCCTTTGAGCAGAAAATCCTGCGAAAGGTAGTGGATTTGGCCCAGTACTCACAGGTAAAGCCATCCCATTCATTGACCACATCTACATGAAACATTGCCATTGAAAAGCATCACCCATCATCAAAGACCCTCACAACCCAGGCCATGCTACTTTCTGGCTGCTACCTTCAGGTAGAAGGTACAGGAGCCTCAGGACTCTCACCACCAGGTTCAAGAACTGTTACTACCCCTCAACCATCAGGCTCTTGAACAAAAGAGGATAAATACACTCTTTCTGCTTCTGATGTTCCCACAACCGATGGCCTCATTTAAAAGACTCTTTATCTTGTTATTTCATGGTCTTGATATTTATTGCTATTTATTTATTTATATTTGCATTTGTACAGTTTGTTGTCTTCCATGCTCTTGTTCTTTCATTGATCCTGTTAACAGTTACTATTCGTTAGATTTGCTAAGTACGTCCGCAGGAAAAGCATCTCGGTTGTATGTGGTGACGTGTATGTACTCTGATAGTAAATTTTACTTTGAACTTTGAACCTTGAATGGCCTCTGTTTGAGTCTATCAATTCATTCTATAATTTCTGTAGCACGTATCTTACTCTTTCCCTTGGTGAGGCTCCATCTGAGTCTTCCAAATAATGGGATAACAGGGAAGGGAATAAACTTGACTATTCCTCTGGTGTGTAGCAAAGGATGAACCTGATGAAGTGGCCACTGAGTGTATGTCAGAACAGTCTGATCACCGTACAGAAGGAAGAGTTCAAAGGTTTTGGTGATATAGACAACAGGTAAACTTAAGTGAATGTTAATGATTTATAAGTCTGTCTCTCTGGAAGGTAGGCCGAAACCATTTTTGCAAGCAGACCTCAAACCAATTTTTAATCTGATTACGTTTGCTTGGTTACCTACTGATTTCTCTTTCTAAATATTTTAATAGAAAACTAACATGTATAATTAAAACTATATCTGATCTTATCAGCAGAGCTTCTTCCACCTTGGCTGTTTTCCAAACTGTTGTTTCATTTCATTCTGCAGATTTGATTAAATTGAGAAGGCTCTTAAATGAACTAAGAATTCATGAACATGCATGACAATGATTGATCCCGGCTGATGATTTCCCCTGTTGCTTGATTCAGGGAGGATTTGTTGACTTGAGGGAAGGATGACTGAAATGCCAAAATATACTTCAACCAGTACAATTATATCTGAACTTTGTTCAGGTTGACTGAATTTGACTACTTTGTAGGTATATAGTCCAATGGATGATGAAACAAACAGAGTCAATTAAGCAAGAAATTCAGCACGTTTCTGTTGACTCTTACCAATGTTTATGGATGCACCGTAGAAAGCTGGATGCATAACAGCTTGGTGTGCTAACTGTTCTACGTGTGACCACAAGAAACTGCAGAGATGTGAGCACAGCTCAGCACATCATGGGAGCCACCTTTGCCTCCATGGAGTTTGTCTGTACTTCCTGCTCCCTCAGTAAAGCCGTCAGCATAATCAAAGACCCCACCTCATCCACCTGGGACGTTCTTTCTTCTCCCCTTTGGCATTGGGCAGAAGATACAAAAGCATGAAAGAGCACCAGGCTCAAGGACAGCTTCTATCCCACTGTCATCAGACCTCTTGTTTGGAAGGATAAATTCTAGGCTTTACAAATCATCTCATTATGATCATGCACTTTATCATTTACCCGCACTGCACTCTTCCAATAGCTTTTACACTCTATTCTGCATTGTTACTGTTTAATTTTATTCTAGCGCAATGCACTGTGTAGTGATCTGTATAAACACTGTGTAAAACAAAATCTTCATTGTATTTTAGTACATGTAACAATAATAATCCAACACTGATACAGGCCGCTAGTTTTCCGAAGCACTGAGAGAGTAAAAGTGAAAGTTACTGTCAGTCTGATTGAAGGGTATGTGAAAATCAGATCTACTCCCTCAGGTACAGTACTGTGTCAAAGCCTTAGGCACTCTACATTTTTTATATGAATTTTGTTTTAGATGTTTATTTTTTATCTTCTGCATTAGTGGAAAAGAAAAAAAATTAGATTTCCAATCATTCATTTTCCAAAATATTAAATGATGCTGAGAATTTTTTTGAATTTTGTTAAAGAAAGTAACATATTAAGTAATAGACAACTTT
Source organism: Mobula birostris (assembly GCF_030028105.1). Classification (NCBI taxonomy): domain Eukaryota; kingdom Metazoa; phylum Chordata; class Chondrichthyes; order Myliobatiformes; family Myliobatidae; genus Mobula; species Mobula birostris. Next base: position 21,264,972 of record NC_092392.1, on the reverse strand, counting down.
TCAAATAAAAACTTGATTCCTTTGTAGATTTATAGCCCAATGCATGATTAAACAAAGATAACAAACAAACAACCAACAGTGAAACACAACAGAGGTTCCCTGCAGGTTTGGGGCTGCTTTTCTGCAAATGGAGTTGGTGATCTGGTCAGAGTTAATGGAATCCTCAATGCTGAGAAATACAAGCAGATTTTCATCCATCACACAATACCATCAGGGAGGCATCTGATCTGTCCTAACTTCACTCTGCAGCAGGACAATGACTCTGAACACATGGCCAAGGCCATAAAGAGCTATCTTCAGTGGAAAGAAGAACAAGGAGTTCTGCAGCAGATGGTATGGCCTCCACAGAACCCAGACCTCAACATCACTGAGGCTGTCTGAGATTACCTGGAGAGATGGAAGCAAGTCAGTCAGACAAAGTCTGAGAAGAACTGTGGCAAGTTCTCCAAGATGCTTGGAACAACCTACCAGCTGATTTTCTTATAAAACTACACGAAGGTATACCTAAGAGAACTGTGCAGTTTCAAAGGCAAAGGGTGGTCATATCAGATATTAATTTGATTTAGTTTTTTTATTAGTTACTACTCTTTATAGTAAATTTTTGGGTATTTAGAAGCTTAATTTCATTATTTTTGAAAGCATCTTCACCTTACAGAATTCTTTTTACAAGTGCCTAAGACCTTTGCACAGTACTGTAGACCTAAGAGTTCACATAGCAGTGTTCTGAATGGGTGTTGGGGAGTTCTCTCCGTGGTCTTGGCTGATGGTTAAGCCTCATTCAGTAGAACTTGGAAGTTGGTGCCAATTCGGCATGCTATCTAAACTTTGATAAACTTTTATAGTTCTACAATGGAGAGCATCCTGACTGGCTGCATCATGGCCTGTTATGGAAACACCAATGCTCAGGAATGGAAAAGCCTACAAAATGTGTTGGATACAGCCCAGTTCATCACGGACAGATCTTTCCCTACCATTGACCACATCTGCGAGGAGTGCTACCACAAGAAAGTATCCACCATCAAGGAACTCCACCATTTAGGCCATGCTCACTTCTCACTGCATCGGGAAGAAGGTGCAGGAACCTTAGGTCCCACACCACCAGGCTCAGGAACAGTTATTATCCTTCAACCATCAGGCTTCCGAACCAGTATAGTTGAACCTGAAGTTATTGTCTCACCAATGAGAAATATTAAAGACACAAGCAGGTATTGTGTGGCAGAGTAGATAGCAGTTAGTATAACACTATTACAGTTCCAGTGACCTGGGTTCAATTCCTGCCGCTGTCTGTAAGGAGTTCGTACATTCTCCCTGTGACCGTGTGGATTTCCTCCAGGTCCTTCCACATTCCAAAGATGTCCAGGTTAATTGGACACAAGGGTGGTGTAATTGTGCATTATGGGCTCATTGGGCTGGAAGGGCCTTTTACTGTGCTAAATCTCTAAATAAATATATAAATATTATCCGTACTTTGTCTTCTCACTTGTCATTTTCTAGTCTAAAGTGCAAGATCATAACGAGACAGATTGCAAGACCAAGTGTCCATTTTATCATACAAGAGGTCCATTCTGATAACAGTGGGGAAGAAGATGTCCTTGAGCCTGGTGGTACATGCCTTCATGTTTTTGTATCTTCTGCACAACAGGAGAAAGGCGAAGTGAGAATCTCTGGATTGGCTGAGGCTGGCTGTCTTACCAAGGCAGTAAGAAGAACAGACAGAGTCCATGGAGAGAAGGCTGGTCTCCATGAGATGCTGAGCTGTGCCCACAACTCTCTGCAATCCTTTGTGGGCTTGGACAGAGCAGTTGCCATACCACACCATTATGCATCCAGATAGAATGTGAATGCTTTCTATGGTGCATTAATAAAAATTGGTCAGAATTAGACATGATGAATTTTCCTAGTCTTCCAAGGAAGTAGAGGCATTGGAGTCTTTTCTTGGCTATGACATCAACATGCTTGGACTAGGACAGGCTACTGGTGATTATATCCCTAGGAACTTGAAGCTCTCAACTCTTAACCTCAACACAGTTGATGTAGACAGTAGCATGTGCATTGTTCCCCATCTTCCTGAAGTCAGTGACCTGTTCTTTTTTGACATTGAGGGAAAGATCATGACATCATAATAATTTTACTTTCCATATTTAATCCCATGTCTGAAGTTGGTGAGTTAGAAAAATGGAATTGGTAATGATCTTACAGATTGTTGTATCAACAAATGTCTTGTTCATGAATTGAAGTAAATCTGTCCTCCATTCCCTGCCTATGTCTTGATGTGATTCCAGAACCATAAAATGTGGTTGACTCCTAGCTGCCCTCCAGTGGCCAAGTAGGGATGAACAATAAATAAATATCAGCATTGTGAGCATCACCACACTCTGTGAATGAACAAATACAAGTATGAGTTTTGTGGATGATTTTGAGATTCAGAGGGGGGTCTTTTGAGGTATTACAAAGCTCAGGGACTTGTAACTGTAAGCAAGTCTGTCAGTGATGGAGCAATTTAAATGGGGAGATGTTAAAACTGAGAACGGAGGTTGGGGGGTAGTGTGGACTTTGACGTCTTGGAGGGTTACACCACTTATTTGCTACATAACTCTGTTCCAACTGTCCAACACAGCTGTAGTCTGTCCTCTGGCTAACTTCTGCAGTTTTTCCTCATGGTGTTAATTTAACTAAGAATTCGGTTCCAGTTGATCAGTCTCCTGCAACCACCAAGAGTAAACACAGGTGACAAGACACATAGATGGGAGATAATTGGAATAAATGGGGTTCTGTTGCTCCATTTTTGCAAATATTTATAAATCCATGCAAAAGTACTCTAAGTTTTTTGCTTCCTTGTGTCTGTTTATTACAGATTAAAAAACTACCCTTTGTCTGAAACCAATTCCCCTGTGCAATGTCTTTGCCAACACATAACAGTTTCAAAGTCTTCAGGCAAAAAAAAGTTAATGTTTTAATCCACATTGCAGGAATCTACCAGTGGAAACTTTGTCATTATTCCTTAAAAGAGATTTTGAAATACTTTTATTAGAAGAAGTACCTATCGTAAAACCTGATTAAGAGGGATTGGGAGACTTCAAGTAACTAATGTTTAATGCATGGAGTCCTTCTTCTATATCAGGGACTAGTAGTAAGAAGTTATTTTTAAAAGTCATTTTTATCTACGTTGGCTTCAAAGCTTTGCACTCCCCTTTTACTGAGAGAAGGCGTTAACCAAACTGGATACAGCAGCTGCAGCAAGTGCCAAAAGCTATATGCCACACAGGAGACAAAACTCTCAGTGTGCAGTAGCCTCTTTTTAACTGAAGATTTCATTTTGAAAGGAATCTCCACTGTGCAATTTGAAGATCTGCAGTACGCTGAACAGGAAAATGGTGCAAACTTAAAACACGCTTGCCATGTTTCCTATCTATTAGTCAACAGTAGGTGAACCCCTGACATTGTCAGCTGGTGCCTCAAGATTATTACCATCCCTCCAAAGTGATGAATGGTTGTTTCCAGATAAAAGCAAGAAAGATTCCTCATTCAAAGCTGTTTTCAATGAATGGAGGACGCTAATAAATAATAATAATGTAGCTAGATTATGTGTATGTCTTAATAAATATTATACAGTCGCTGGTCTTTCCTTTCATTTGAATTGGTGGTAAAGGATAATCAGATATTTTCTTTAATCATTTTTTTTACCATGCCCATGGTCTGCTCTTATCAAATTACGGTATTGCTTTGCACTGTTGTAACTATATGTTATAATTATGTGGTTTTTGTCAGTTTTAGTCTTGGTCTGTCTTGTGTTTCTGTGATATCATACTGGAGGAACATTGTATCATTTTTTAATGCATGCATTTCTAAATGACAATAAATGAGGACTGAGTGTCCTCATAATCCAATCTAATCTAATCTTGTTTGTCTAAAAGGGGAAATCTCAGCTGCCTCCACAATAGGAAGAATAGATAGATGGTAACTAGATGGACAAATAACTTCTTTATGTACAGGGCATTAAAGAAAGGAAATGGCAAGCTAAAACCATCTCACAATTTTTATTTTGTTATTTCTTGAGATGAGGGACCTGGGAATCACAAGTGAGGAAGGTATTTATATTGCCTGTAGCTGACTGCTCTTAAGTGAGCTATCTTTTTGAACTACTATAGGTCTTCTGGTGAAGGTGTTCCCACTGTGCTGTTGAGGATGCAGTTCTAGGATGTAGACCCAGCAGTGATATAGTGCCACGTCAGACTGGTCTGCTGTCTGGAGGGAAACATTCAGCTGAGGCTGCTCCACACTCCAGAAACCCTCACCCGTCCCAGTGGTAAAAACTGTGTGTTTGTGATGTGCTGTCTGTGTAGTTAAGTGAACAATCTGGTTTATTATCACTGACTTATATGATGTGAAATTTGAGTCCTGCCGAAGGGTCTCGGCCCGAAACGTCAACTGTACTCTTTTCCAAAGATGCTGCCTGGTCTGCTGAGTTCCTCCAGCATTTTGTGGTTGTGTTGCTTGGATTTCCAGCTTTTGCAGATTTTCTCTTATGACATGAAATTTTCTGTTTTACAGCAGCAGCATGAGTTCTAAGATAGAAAGTTATTGTAAATTACAAAAATAATAAATAATGCAAAATAAATGAATGATGAGGTAGTTCATGGACAGTTTGGAAATATGATGGTGAAGGTTAAGAATCATTGAATGTGGGTCTTTATGCTCCTGTACCTCCTCCCTGATGGTAGCAATGGAAAGAAGACTAGTCCAGGAAGGTGAGCATCCTTATTGATGGATACCGTTTTCTTGAGCCGCTGGGTCTTGAAGACGTCCTCAGTGGCGGTGCATTCTGCCCAAGATGGGATTGGCTAAGTCTAAAACTCTCTGCAGCCTCTTTCAATCATGTATATTGGAACCTCTATACCAGGCAGTGATGCAGCCAGTCAGACAGCTCTCCACCATACATTTACACACCTTTTTCCACCCTAAATCCTCCATGAGGACTTGAACTGCAGTTATATTACTCAGTTCACTAATAAAGCAGGAAATGAATAGTTAGAATGACGTACAGGGTAAAAATTAAACTCACTGATTGCTACAGAATCCTAATACTTGGGTCTTGAATAGTAGGGTAAAGGCTCCTTTGTTAGTTGGCTCACATCAACCTATGCCGGAATGATGTCAATGACTTCCTGCACGCAAGTCACAGCTGCTTCATTTCCTAAAGAATTGTGAATGGAACTGAGCATTGTGAATTCATCAATGAACTTTGGCAGGAAGGTCATGGAGTCGCAAAATCACAAAGTCATGGGTTCACAAAGCACAGAAAAAGGTCATTCAGCCCATCATGTCCATTCTGACTATCAATTACCCATCCATTTCCATTGCCTTGTACACCCAGTGACCATTTTATTAGGTACACCTGCGCACCTGCTCATTAATACAAATATCTAAACAGGCAATTGTGTGGCAACATCTCGATGCATAAAAACATATCCAGTGAGTGGCAATTCTGTGGGCAAAAAATGCTTTGTAAATGAGAGAGGTCAGAGGAGAATGACTGGACTGGTTCAAGCTGACTGAAAGGCAGCGGTAAATCAAATAACCACACGTTACAACAGTGGTGTGCAGAAGAGCATCTCTGAATGCACAACATGTCGATCCTTGAAGTGGATGGGCTACAGTAAGAAAAGACCACGAACATACACTCAGTGGCCACTTTATTAGTACCTAATAGAGTGGCTATTGAATATATACCTTGGCAATTAAAATGCTTATTCAGATACCCCTTAATAGTTGTGAAAGTATCTAGAAATCAGGCAAGTTCCCTTCACCCTCTGCGTGAAAATATTTTTCATTAGATCCCTTCCAAACCTATTTTCTCTTATTTTAAACCTATTGTTGTTCGGCCATCATCGACGTCGATGAGGACCTTGACACCAGGTGGTGTCGAGACTAGCGCATGATCTGGATTTAAGTGAGGGAGAGTTGCGCAGTGTCAGCCTCACTCTCTCTTCCCAATTCCCATCTGGATCCAGTGGCAAGTCAGAGTCAAGATGGCTGGAGATGGGACTAGGCTCAGTGGATGATGAGGACGTCTTCTGTGTCATGTCCTGCTCTACACATTCCACGACGCTAGCAGAGACCGTCTTCTTGATCGGTGGACCTTCCATTGGTCTCATCCGCTCAATCCGCCGGAGTCTGTCTTCACATGCTGGGAGAGACAACTCCCTATCTCACCGAGGGTTTGAGACCCGTCGGCTACCCTCACCTGGTTTAGTCGGCTAGTCGAAGCCGTTGCCCGGGGTGTGGCCGCTGTCGCATGCAAACAGCTACGGGAGCCACAGGTGAGAGCTGAGTGCCAGGTGGGGACCAAAGGTGGACAAACTGCCCTGAAGAGGACGTGACATGTTCCCCCACCAGAGGTGCTACCCCTCCCTGACACCCCATACACCCCTATAGGTTTTAAACCTATACTGTATTGTTTAAGATAACTCTGCCTTGAGGAAAAGTTTCCTACCAGCTATTTAACTATAGCACCTCACATTTGTGAATGCCTTTACTGAGACCTCCTCGGTCTCCTCTGCTTTAAGGATAGTAAGCACAACCCTATAGCAATGGTGAAGCATCAGTAGATGGTTGGTCCCAGGACACCTCCCTAAGCAACTCCTGTAGCTTTCAGAATCAGGTTTATTATCACTGACATAGGTTGTGAAATTTGCTGTTTTGAGGCAGCAGTACAGTGCAACACAGAAGAAATCACGATAGGTCACAAAAATAAATAAATAAATAGTGCGAATGAGGAATAATGAGGCATACATCTCATGGGTTCATAAACCTTTCTGATTATAGAGGGGTGTTATCTATTTAATCTTTCTGTGATATTTGAGTAACATTGTAAATATATTGTTTGATCAAGCATTCTTTGATCTTTAAGTAATTCATAATGGGTTATATGTAAAAGTGCATGAATGGCATATATAATTACGCCATCATGTCATATTCATGTGCCTCGCTAAAGTAAAAATGAAACTAGAGTACACACGTTATTTTCAGCTCCCTGTCTTTCTTTCAATTAGTTTTATGTTTTGAAGTTACAAAACATAACAGTGGTGACAAGTAGGTTCAAAAAAAAGCTGAGATGACGACTTACCTGTCGAAGTGTAGTGAGATGAGAATATTAGGTAATAATAACCTTAAGTAAACAAAGAGCAGAAATGGTTGGCTACGTCAGAAGGACAGTTGCATTTGATTGCACAGAAGATATTGTATACTGAGTGAATTGAGCTGTATTTTAATGAAAATCAAATAGTTAATGAAAAGCGAGTGCCAGTTTTGCTGAGTGCATTGTGTGGAAAAGCAGAGAATCTTCTCCAACCAAACCAGTCAAAATGAGCTTTGCTGATATCGTGAAAGTAATGTGGGAATGTTTAGAACTAAAACTATCATTGATTGCAGAATGCTTTAGGTTTCATAAGCAGAATCAAAAGGAATAGGCATCCATTTCAGCTTGTGAGCCTGAATGAAAGAGATTGTCTGAGCATTGTCAGTTCAGAAATGGGCTTAATGATGCACTGAGAGATTTGTGGGTTCTTGCAAAAAAGTACTCAAAAATGGCCCCAAACTGAAGCACATCTCACACTTAAAAGAGTTTTGTCAATGGAAACTACAGCCACAGACCTAACTGAGTTGCAGTTAGGAATGAAAGTGAATGTGAACAAAATTGCAAGATCTAAACAGTAAGCTGCCTGGCTGAACAGATTGTGTCACCATTGTGGCAGGGGATTACATACTCTAGAACAATGCAGATACTTTGGTCACGGGGTGGCCAGGCGAGGTAAGGACAGCAGATTATGTTTTTTGGTGCATTTGTGATCCAGATTGTTATGCCTGTTCTTGATAAAAGACACACTTGTGTGGGTAAAAAACTAACACATTTATTCGGTCATTCTAGACATGATGGCTTCTAGCTCCACACTTTAGCGCATGCTCCCAGTTCACGAATGCTGCTTCCAGTTCCAGGTGAATCGTTTGCACTACACTCTGGGAACTGAAGTTCTTTATTATGTACACACATAATAACACTCACATAACTTTTTGTGGCAATGTAGTAGTTTTGCAATGTTGTCTTAATTTAAAATTACTTACAGTAATCTCCAGTCCAATTGGTGCTGTAGGATTTGAATACACTCGGATTTCATTGTCAGGTAAAAAATGCATTATACCCCTCACAATCTCACAAATCCTACTTCACCACTCAATCTACCTCGACTTGGCTCTTGCACCTTACTGTATACCTGCACAACACTTTCTCTCCAACTGCAGCAACAGCACTATCTTCTGTGTTCCATTATGGCTTTTCTCTTGTATTTATGCTTTTAAATAATCTGTATGGATGGCTTGAAAAATACTCCCTGCATCTCAGCACATGTGACAATAATAAATCAATTCCAATTCCACTTCATAGCTTCAGATACTGGTGTTACACTAAGTGCGCACTGAAATGTCCTTGTTCAGGCACTTAGATCGAGAGTCAATGGAAACAATGATCAATTTTGGATCTGGGCTGCCCATGATACACAGGTAAGCAGGTAGATAAAGTTGGATTAGATATATAGATAGGTAGGTAAACAAGCTGGTGGAAGAACTCAGTGGGTCAAGCAACATCTGTGGGACAAAAGGGATTGTCATCATTTTGGGTCAAAAACTATGTATCGGGACCATCACGGCCTGAGGCAGGGTTTCGACCCGAAACGTTGAGGATTCCTCTACTCCCGCAGATGCTGCTTGACCCGTTGAGTTCTTCCAGCAGCTTGTTTGTTGTTGCAGATTCCAGCATCTGCAGTTCATTGTGTCTAGATAGACTAATGTGAAAATTATATAAAATTATGGGAAATCAGAAGTCAGGGTTATTTAAGGTTATGCCAGTTAAGAATGGGATGTTTGTTGGGACATTTACCCAGCATCAATCTTCGTAACTTGCCTTAATGTCTCCATGCTAAAAAAAATGCTCAATGGGAATTAGAGGTACAAATGTGGCCCTATTCCCTACCTAAAGTTCAGAACTCTGTGTAGGAGTTGGTCTGCAGTAGTTTCAGGCAGCAGACCTCACTTTCAGCAGCAAAAGAAGCCTCATGGTACATATTGATACCAATGACATAGGCAGGAGAGAGATGGGGGTCCTGTGCAGTAGGCTTCGGGAGTTAGGAAGGGGGCTGAAGAGCAGACCCTCCAGGGTAGTAATCTCCAGATCACTCCTGGTGCCACAAGCTACTGATTGTCAGAACAGGAAGATAGTGCAGATGAATGAGTGGCTGAGGAGTTGGTGTAGGGGGCAGGGTTTCAAGTTCTTGGATCATTGGAATCTTTTCTGGGGAAGGAGTGACCTGTACAAGTGGGACAGGTTGGACCTGAACTGGAGGCAAACCAATATCCTGGGGGGGGGTGTTGCTAATGCTATTGGGGAGAGTTTAAACTGGATTTGCAGTGGGGTGGGAACCAAAGTGAAAAGGCAGAGGATGGGGAGTTTGGCGCACAAGTAGAGACAGCTTGTAGGAAGTCTGTGAGGATGGACAGGCAGATGATCAAGCAAAGATGCACTCAGCTGGATAGTTGAAATGTGTTTATTTTAAAGCAAAAAATATCATAAACAAGGTGGATGAACTTAGAGTGTGGACCAATACATGGAACTATCATGTTGTGGCCATTACAGAGACTTGGATGTCTCAGGGGCAGGAGTGGCTGCTGAGTGAGCCGGGCTTTAGATGTTTCAAAAAGGACAGGAGGAGGGAAGCAAAAGATGTGGGGTCGAGGTATTGTTAATCAGGGATAGGATCACGGCTGCAGAAGAGGAAACAAGTCATGGAGGGATTGCCAACTGAATCAGTGTGTGTGGAAGTCAGAAACAGGAATGGGGCAATAACTCTACTGGGTGTTCTTTTTATAGACCCCCCAATAGTAACAGAGACATCGAGGAGCAGAGGGAGGTAGATTCTGGAATGGTGCAATAATAACGGGGTTGTTGTAATGGGTGATTTTAACTTACCTAATTTTGACTGACATCTCCTTAGAGCAAGGGGTTGAGATAGAGTGGAGTTTGTTAGGTGCGTTCAGAAAGGTTTCCTGACACAATATGTAGATAAGCCAACTACAGGAGAGGCTGTACTTGATCTGGTATTGGGAATTGAACCTGGTCAGGTGTCAGATCTTTCAGTGAGACAGTATTTTGGAGGTAATGATCACGTTTATCTCCTTTACCATAGTGCTGGAAGAGGGATAGGAGCAGACAATTTGGAAAAGTGTTTAACTGGGGTAGGGGGGAATATGGTGCTATTAGGCAGAAACTTGGGAGCAGATGTTCTCAGGGAAATGCATGGCTGAAATGTGGCAAATGTTTGGGGAACATTTGCATGACGTTCTGCATAGGTATGTTCCATTGAGGCAGGAAAAGGATGGTAGGGTAAAAGAACCATGGTGTACCAAGGATGTAGAAAATCTAGTTAAGAAGAAAAGAAAAGCTGATGAAAGGTTCAAGAAACTAGGTACTGTTGGAACTCTAGAGAATTACAAGGTTGCAGGAAGGAGCTTAAGAATGAAATTAGGAGAGCCAGAAGGGGCCATGAGAAAGCATTGGTGAGCAGGATGAAGGAAAACCCCAAGGCATTCTATGAGTACATGAAGAAGAAGAGGATGAGCCATGTGAGAATAACATCAACCAGGTGCGATAGTGGAAATGTGTGCGTGGAGTCGGAGGAGCTAGTGGAGGTACTTAATGAATACTTTGCTTCAGTATTCACCAGGGAGAAGGACCTTGGCAATTGTGGGGATGACTTACAGTGGACTGAAACACGTGAGCATATAGACATTAAGAAAGAGGAATTGTTGGAGCTTTCAAAAAGCATTGTTAGATAAATCGCCAGGTCCAGATGAGATATGCCCCAGGCTATGTGGGAAGTGAGATGGGAGATTGCTGAGCCTCTAGCGACGATATTTGCATCATCAATAGGGATGGGAGAAGTAGCAGAGGACTGGAGGGTTACAAATGTTGCTCCCTTGTTCAAGAAAGGAGTAAAGATAACCTAGGAAATTATAGACCAGAGAGTCTAACTTCAATGATGGGCAAGTTGTTGGAGAAGATCCTGAGCAGCAGGATTTATGAGCATTTGGACAGACATATCTAATTAGGGGTAGGCAGCATGGCTTTGCCAAGGGCAGGTTGTTCCTTACGAGCCTGATTGAATTCTTTGAGGGTGTAACAAAACACATTGATGGAGGTAGAGCAGTGGATGTAGATTATATGGATTTCAGTAAAGCATTTCATAAGGTTCCTCATGCAAGGCTCATTCAGAAAGTAAGGAGGCATGGGGTCCAAGGAGACCTTGCTTTGTGGATTCAGAACTGGCTTGCCCACAGAAGGCAAAGAGTGGTTGTAGATAGTTCGTATTCTCCACATATCTCCACATTTCTTCATATCTGGGACCCCTCCTTCTTGTGATTTTTATAAATAAACTGGGTGAAGAAGTAGAACAGTGGGTTAGTATGTTTGCTGATGACACAAAGGTTGGGTAGTCTGGAGGGGTGTCAGAGGTTACAGTGGGACATCGACAGGATGCAGAACTAGGCTGAGGAGAGATGGAATTCAACCCAGGTAAGTATAAAGTGGTTCATTTTGGTATGTCAGATTTGAAGACAGAATGTAATATTGATGGTAAGACTCTTGGCAGTGTGGAGGATCAGAGAGATTTTGGGGTCTGTGTCCATAGGATACTCAAAGCTGCTGTGCAGGTTGACGGTGTTCTTAAGAAGGCATGTGGTGTGATGGCCTTCAACAACCATGGGATTGAGTTCAAGAGCCATGAGGTGATGTTACAGTTATATAAGACTTTAGTTAGACCTCACTTGGAATACTGTGTTCAGTTCTGGTCACTTTACTACTGGTGGCGCAGTGGCATCAGCGCCGGACTTCGGAGCGAAGGCTCCCGAGTTCGAATCTAAGTCGGGCCACCCCGCCGAGCACGCTTTCCATCCGTGCCGGGTTGGGCGTCGAGCTAGCCACTCAGCCTCATAAAAAACAAGAGTCGCGTCAGGGACGTTCATATCATGACCCGGTTAATCCAAAAGGAGACCAATCCTGAGACCACACGCCAGACAAGAATGGCTGATTGTCTGGTGCGACACCCTAGGTGGACTTCACTACAGCAGGAAGGATGTGGATACTATAGAGAGAGTGCAGAGGAGATTTACAAGGATGTTGCCTGGATTGGGGAGTGTGCCTTATGAGAATAGGTTGAGTGAACTTGGCTTTTTCTCCTTGGAGCAACCGAGGATGAGAGGTGACCTGATAGAGGTGTACAAGATGCGAAAGGCATTGATCATATGGATAGCCAGAGGCTTTTTCCCAGGGCTGAAATGGTTAACATGATGGGAATAATTTTAAGGTGCTTGGAAGTAGGTACAGGGGGGACGTCAGAGGTAAATTTTTCAGACAGAGAGTGGTGGGTGCGTGGAATTGGCTGCCAGCGAAGGTGATAGAGGTGGATACAATATGGTCTTTTAAGAGACTCTTAGATAGGTACATGGCTTAGAAAAATAGAGGTCTCTGCAGTAGAGAAATTCTAGGCAGCTTCTAGAGTGGGTTCCATGGTTGGCACAACATTGTGGGCAGAAGGGCCTGTAATGTGCTATAGTTTACTATGTTCTATGTGCTAACTGAATAAGTTTCTGTTAAAGGAAATAATGTTATGTCATCAACATTTCTATGCCAGTGCGGGAGTGAATAAGCTATTCTTATTTGACTCAGTTCCAGATTCATTTCAATCTGTGTACAGCATGATGGGAGCCAAACTTGTTTTGACTTCCCTCTAGGGTTTCCTTTACCCCTGCTGCTAATGGTGATGAGAGACCAAGACCAAAATTCTGTCAATGATAGCAAGCACTTGGTGAAGATGCCAATAAGAGGCTCAAGCCGAGAATTGCGTTGTCTAGAGCGGCAAACCAAAACCCAATAACATGTTGAATCAGCTCTGTCAGACCAACCTCAGGGCATCAGATGACAGCCAAGTGCCAAATACATCCGTCCACAGCTGGCAGAATCACTGTTTAAATGAAGGTTAGTTTCTCCTAATTCAGTTCTCTCCATCTGTTGACTTTATGATAAAAATAGAGAGATTAGGTTACAGTCAGATCAGCCACGGTCTAATTAAATGACAAATCTATTCCTACCCCTAATTTGTATGTTAGTGTCAAATGTATCTAGATTGCATTTATACTGCTAAAAGTGCCTTTGAGATAACTCAGATTACCAAATGCACAAACACATAGGGCATAGAACAGCACAGGGCTTTCGGCCCACGATGGTGCACCAACCTTTAACCCACTCCCAGGTCAATCTAACCTTTCCCTCCTACATAACCCATTATCCTCCATAAGCCGTCTAAGAGTGTTTAAATGTCTCCAGTGTATTTTCCTCTGCAGTGTGGTCCAGGCACCAACCATTCTCTGTGTGAAAAAAAACCTACCTCCGACCTCTCTGCTTTCTTTTCTTTTCAAATCTTATTATTATTATTATTATTATCCAAAATTAATACGAGTACATCGAAGTAAGCAATACTTACAATGTCTCAAGAAAAAAAACATTATTTTATCTCTGACATCTTTCCTAAACTTTCCTCCACTCACCACTCACCTTACACTGAACTCCATTACGACTGGGCATTGCTGCCTTGGTGAGAATGCGAAGTGATCAAAACAGTTCACTGTACTGCTGTACCGAGATAGCGATTGCCATGTTGACCTTTAAACCTAATCCATGATCAATCTAACCCTTTCCTCCTACATAGCCCATAACCCTCCATTCATCTTTCACTTATGCGCTTATCTAAAAGTCTCTTAAATGTCTTTAAAATGTCTGCTCCAGGCACCCACTACTCTCTGTGTAAACAAACTTACCTCTGACACCTCGCCCAAGCTCTCCCGCTATGCTACAATTATACAATACTCGACTCCCTCAGATTTTGCCCCACCCACAAATCCATCCTGAGCTCAGAGAATGCAATATAACGTCATTCTCCCCCACCCGCCAAATTCTGTCAATGCCTTTCATTGCAAATGCCTTCACTTTCATATCTTCCACTGTCACTTGAAACTGACCAATTGCTCACAGACAGGCCCTTTGCGGTTGTCCGGGTTTCACCAAAGAGCAACGCGGTTAATCCTCAACTCAAGGCTCTCCCCTCACCACCGGCGCGTTATGATGTTTTTTTCATTTATAAGATTAAGGATTAGCTTTGTTTGTCATAACTACATCGAAACACACAGTGAAATGCGTCGTTTGCGTCAACAGCCAACACAGTCCGAAGATGTGCTAGGGGCAGTCCGAGATCAAAGAGTCAAGATTCAAGAATCGGGATTGTTTAATGTCTTTTCCAGTCCACAAATGTAAAGGGGAACGAAATGATTGTTACTCCGGATCCGGTGCAACATATAAAAAACACAGTATGATAAAGAGCTCGACAATAAATATAGATACATAAAATAGCTCATAAACATAGATTGATTGTATGTACAGGAATGCGAATGTCTATACATTGGGTGACTGACATGAAATGATATAGTGGTGCTGGGGGGTTGTGGTGGAGTGGGACTGGTTTAATGTGCAAGTTAACAAAGTGCCTCAAATGTTTTATTAGGGAGGGTTAGCTCATCAGTACTGTGTGTACATCACGGCGGGTGTGGGGGGTGGGGGATGGAGGGTGGGGTAGAGAAGAGAGGGAAAGAGAGAGAGAGTTAGAAACGAACTCGGTTGACCTAGGTTGGACCCACCTCCAGTCCGGCTCTGGTGCGTTGCACTCAGCGCTGCCGGACCCAACAGCAGCCACTTGCAAAGTATTCGGCACCCACAGAACAGCTGGAATATGATCGCTCTCCTCTTATTAGGGGTCTTGCTGACCGCTTGGACGCAAGGTTCTAGGGTCGACCACGACTTTAACAGAGTATCCCTTCCGAAGCCTGTAAGTTTAATGCCAGCCATATATGAAACAAATTTCGTTTATGGGATCTTTGCTCAGAAACTAATTAACATAGAGACTGCGTTAGAAGCTTGTCGCTTAATCCACACAGGAAAGAGAAAATGTATTAATCGCACATTAGTGGATTTTCCAAACTCTAAATTTGGGTGTTTTGTGGAATTCAAATTCAAAGTTCAAAGTAAGTTTATGATCAGGGAACGTATGCTACTTTGAAATTAATTTTCTTGTAGGCATCTACAGGCAACTTTTATTCATTTCATTCATTTTTAATTTACTATATAATAGTTGACTTAAGAAATTGTTTTGAGAACTAAATAACCGAATGAAACTGACGGTGATAAAATGGTTACTTGAAAACAGAAGTCTCTTTTTTTCCCCTCCTTCAGGAATCTCAGCGTCCCGCGAGGCAGACAGTTGTTCAGCAGAGACTGGTAAATTGTTTTATTTTAATTTTCTGGACCGTGTTTTTTTTAACAATAACAAAAGTGCGCGGGAAGTTACGACTCAGATCTCAATGTTAGGGCACCTTGCAGGTACAGCTTTAAATTCCGCCGCTCCTGAGGGTTCATTGCCCATTGCTGATCGCTGATGGAACTCATCAGCGCTGTAAATCAGACATTAGCTACTTTCTCTTTGTCGTGAAAAACTCCATTTAAAAGCCTCGTTATCTCCTTGTAAATCCCAGCACTATCTCGTGCATAGCCCTGAAAGGGAGTGAGAGTAATCCATTTTAAAAAACACTTTGCATGTACTGTACTATATATCATGCAGAAGTGAGTGTAATTGCTATTGCTTATGAGAAAGTGTTTGGGAAACTGAAAGGTCTGAAGGTAGATAAGTCACCTGGACCAGGTGGACTACACCCCAGTGTTCTTGAGGTGGCTGAAGAAATTGCGGAGGCATTAGTAATGGTCTTCAAGAATCACTGGATTCTGGTTTCATTCTGGAAGACTGGAAAGTTGCAAATGTCACTCCACTTTTTAAGAAGAGAGGCAGGCAGGCAGAAGAAAGGAACTTATAGGCCAGTTAGCCTGACTTCAGCGTTTGGGAAGGCGTTGGAGCCCATTATTAGGGACGAGGGTTTAGAGTACTTGGAGGCACATGATTAAAATAGGCTAAAGTCAGCATGGTTTCCTTAAGGAAAAATCTTGCCTGACAAACCTTTTGGAACTCTTTGAGGAAATAACAGGTAGGGTAGAGAAAGGAGAACCAGTAGTTGTTGTTCACTTGGATTTTCGGAAGGCCTTTGACAAGGTGCTGCATATGAAGCAGCTAAAAAACATAAGAGCCTATGGTATTACAGGAAAGATATCATATGGATAGAAAATTGGCTGACTGGCAAGAGGCAAAGTGTGGCATAGCCTAATAATTGAGGGGCATCTCTTTAGAATAGAGATGAGGAGGAATTTCTTTAGCCACACAGTGATGAATCTGTGGAATTCTTTGCCTCAGATGGCTTTAGAGACCAAGCTATTGGATATATTTAAAGCAGAATTTGATAGGTTCTTGATTAGTATAGGTGTTAAAGGTTTTGGGGAGAAGGCAAGAGAACTGAGATTCAGAGGCATAATTGATCAGCCATGATGGAATAGTGGAGCAGACTCAATGGGCCAAATGGCCTAATTCTGCTCCTATGTCTAATGGTCTTTTTCTTTGTTGTCCAAATCCCCACTTAGAGCTTCGCTATCTCTTTGTAAAACCCAGCACTATCTGGTGCACAGTCCTGATAAGAAGAGAGACCAATGCATCTCTTCTTCTTCTTCTATTTCCGGCAGCTTAGATACAACTAAGTGTATTACTGCCCTCCGCAGGACATATAATTAACTAGCAAACTTCAATGAACTCAAGTTCTTGAATATAACACCTAGTCTCACGTATAAACTGAATAATAAACTCTTCAAACAGATGTTGATTCTCTTGATGGCCAAACAAAGACTTAATAGAAAACCAAAATAAATTTAAGCCAGATGGCCTCTTGAACAACATGCTTCTTTCAATTTTGTATCGATTACAGCTCAGCAAAACATGCTGGACTGTCTCTGGACTACCACAGTCACATAATCCAGTAGGATGTTTTCCTATTATCTTTAAATAATAGTTTAGCCCACAATGCCCCAACCTAAATCTTGTTAATTTCACCATATCTCTACGATTTAAAAGGTAACAGTCTGAGACCTTTTTAACTAGTGGGTGACTAGAAAAATAATGCCTGCCCTTTAATTCATTTT
Source organism: Mobula birostris (assembly GCF_030028105.1). Taxonomy (NCBI): domain Eukaryota; kingdom Metazoa; phylum Chordata; class Chondrichthyes; order Myliobatiformes; family Myliobatidae; genus Mobula; species Mobula birostris. Next base: position 21,247,745 of record NC_092392.1, on the reverse strand, counting down.
TCCAATCCTCCTGCCACTTCTTCTCTATACCTTTTTTAATCCTACTTCTCAATTCTGCTCTGCCTAGGGGAACTCTAATTCCTACTTGCCTGCTCTGTAAGGAAGACTTTGCAATGCCATCCACAATTTCATTTCCCTCCACCCCAGCGTGCCCAGGTATCCATGAAAATCTAATTGCACAACCCATCTTCCCTACTCTAAACAATACTAAGAGAATCTCAATAACTATGTCAGGATGAGCTTTTGACTTACTCCCTTTTATAGCCTCTAAGGCAGCAGCAGAATCTGAGCAGATGATAACCCTACATGGTCAAGAGTCTCCTGTCCACCATAAGGCCCAGAGGATTGCTAATAATTCTGTTGCAAAGACAGAAACACCATCTGAAACCCGGTGACCAACCTTAACTCCAAGTTGAGACAAATCCCAAATCCTGCCCTACTGCTTTCTGGGTCTACTGAGCCATCAGTAAAACTCTTCAGATAAGATCCCCATTTATTATTTAAATATTCATTTGTGATCAACGCTGATGAAATTGCTCTGCTTCCTTGAAGTTGAAAAAGGAGGAATAGGTCTACTTCTGGTTCTGGCAAGAGCCAAAAAGGGACGGGTGGCAAGCAAATTTGGTCAACTATGCTTCCTCAGTCAGTTTCAATTTCACAGTCCAGTTATTAACCAAATCTAAAAATGGATATCTTTTAATTTTACTTTGGTGCTCCGACTTCCCCTGCAAAAGACACTTTGGTGGACAGCTATGATTGAAGCCATTTAGTTTTGCCCAAAACTGCAGGCCCAACTGAATTCATCTTAAATGTAGAGGCACTTCTCCCATCTCCACACATAATGCCGGGATTCCAATGCATCTCTAGAAACACTTTGCATTTATATATAAACAATTCTGGTTAATTGGTTCATCAGTTAATCAGGGCAGCTGCTTGTTTGGAATAACTCTTAAAGAACAAAAACTAATCAAAAAATAACTGGGATTCCCTTTGTTTATTTGGGACATTATGCCGCTTAATTGGGACAGGAAAAAGTTTTTAACTAGTGTCAGTCATGTGAACTTGTGTGGCCTTTAGGCACTACACCATACTTGGAAGCGAAAACTTTTTAAATAGTGTCAATAGCATCATAGTGTTCGTGTTAAAAAAAGCTGTGATTTTTGCCGCTGATAATTGGCGAGAAAGAAATAAGCAGTAAGAAAATTTAGAACTGTTTTGCTATCTGTATTTTTAAGCATTCAGGATTGAAGAAGCCAGAAATGGCCAGGAGTGAAAATTAAATGATTTCACTAATTCAACAAGTTAGGAACTACAAAGAATTTGAAGGTATCAACAGTCTTTGTGAATGTTACAATGAAAACGAAGGTTTGGAGGATGCAGTCATTGAAAGTATTGTATGAAGTCTGCATTATTTACATTAGGTATCTGTGCTGATTTTGTTAATTTACGATCAATCAAAATAACACGGCAGTGTGTTGGTTGGCTGTCGTATCTGACTATGACAGTGAAACCATGCAGGAGAGTTTTTAAAGCAGAAAACCCGTGGTGCTGGGACACTTCCACTCTCGACCTTGGAAGTCTGGGTCCAGTGGTATGAACAGTTATCACAAACTAGGGTCTTCCTGGATAACTATGACTTCTTCTGTGCCTTATCATACCTCTGCTCTCTGCGAAGCTTTGCAGAACCGCCTTCTTGGCCATTGAATCTCACTGTTGATTTCATCCACTTAGTCTGCCGGAGCTGACTTCACATGCTAGGATAGGCACGTCACTATTTCACTGGGGCATGAGGTCTGCTGGCTACCCTCAGCCGATTTAGCCCGCCTGTCGAAGTGGTGTACCGGGGTGTAGCCGCTGTTGCATGCAAACAGCTACTTAGAGCCATGGGTGAGAGCTGTGTTTCTGGTGGGGATCAAAATAGAGCTAATTGCCCCAGAACTGACACAACAAGCCAGAGGTACTACCCCTCCCTGGACACCCCATACATGTCAGTATACACCAGATGAACTCCTCTGTTGATAACAAATATACACTGTTTTTTAGTACTATAGTAGCATTGGTAGTGTTCTAATTTGTACTTTAAATACATACTTTATCTTCTGGTTTATCTTTTTATCATTATACCTTTTTAACTATTTCCATTAAACTTCACCTGGGGCAGCTGCTTAATTGGGCCAAAATGCACTGACCCTGATGTGTCCCAATTAACTGGAATCCACTGTATATACGTGATTGTTGACTTACGGAAGGAGGAGGGTGAACGTGCGCTGATCTAAATTGATGGACTGGTGGTGGACAGGGTTAGCAGCAATTAAATTCCTGGATATTAACATATTAGATGACCTGCCCTAAGCAGAGCACATAGATGTAATCATGTGGAAGGCATACCAACATCGTTACTTTCTTAGGAGGTTAAGGAGAGTTGGCTTATCACTGAACTCTTCTGCAGATGTACATTTGAATGTGTCCTGTCTGGTTGTATCATTGTATATCAATTTGAATGCAGTGCAACATAAGAAAGTGCCGACAGTAGTGGACTCAGCTGAATATATCATGGGTATAAGCCCTTTGACCCATAATGTGGATCTGACCTTCTAACCTACTCCAAAATCAATCTAACCCTTCCCTCCCACATAGAACTCCACCTTCTTTCATGCATGTGCTTATCTAAGAGTCTCTTAAATGTCCTGAATGTTTCAGCCTCTACCACCACCCCTGACAGTGCATTGTGTGACTTACCACTCTCTGTGTATAAAACTTGTCACCGATGTCCCCCACTGGATTTTCCTCCAATCACCTTAAATGAATGTCCTCATGTATTACCTGTTTCTGCTCCAGGTAAATGTCTGTGGCTACCCACTATGCCTCTTATCATCCTATATGCCTCTATCAAGTCACTTCTCATCCTCCTTCACTCCAAAGAGAAAAACCATACCTCGTTCAACCTATTCTCCTAAGACATGTTCTCGAATCCAGGGAGCATCCTGATGAACCTCCTCTGCATTCTCTCTAAAGCTTCCACATCCTTCCTACAAAGAGGAGACCAGAAATGAGCACAGTACTCCAGGTGGAGGAATCATCAGGATTATATTGAATGTGGGCAGGTTTGAGGAGCCAAGTGGCCTGATCCCGCTCCTATTTTCTTGGGTCATTACTCCTTCAACAAACTCCACTCTGTGGAGAATGTTGCAGCGACTTTTGATGTCCTCTCACTGTGGTGTATCAGGATCCTAACTCTTCTCTCTTTTGATGTTCCCTTCCTTTCTTGCAGGCCAGTAAACCCCACATGACAGATTTCATCGTGAAGTCCACCATCTTTTCTCGCTATGCCTTCACAGCCGTTTCCTGCACCATGGTTAATCGGGCTTTTAGAGCCAAGGATGCTGTTTTCCAGATGCAGTTTCCAGCTGCCGCCTTCATTTCCAACTTTACAATGTGGGTATTTATCGGACTCACTTTCTTCCATGTTGGAGTTTCAATGGTTTATGATAACTTGCAGCAGACTGATTAGAGATCCGGATCTTACAGGAATCAAAGGATGTGTGATAGTGCAGGAAAATGGTGCTGAGGTGGAAGCTTGTCCAGGAACTTATTCACTGATGGAGCAAGGTGAAGGGACAAGTGGTTTACTTCCACACCTGTTTCTTGTACTATGCCATTCTTCAATGATCAATGAATAGGAATAATTGGAATTATTGCATGGACAAACGTGTTGTTTTCTCTGGAGCATCAGAGGCTGAGGGGAGATCTGATAAAAAATTATAAAATTTTGAGAGGCAATGATAGAGTGGACAGCCAGAATCAAATTCTACCCTGATGTTTGTAGGGTAGACATATAGGACCCTGGTCAGATCCCACTTAGAGTACTATACTCAGTTCTGGTCGCCTCACTACAGGAAGGATGTGGAAGTCATAGAAAGAGTGCAGAGGAGATTTACAAAGAAGTTGCCTGGATTGGGGAGCATGCCTTATGAAAATAGGTTGAGTGAACTCGGCCTTTTCTCCTTGGAGTGACGGAGGATGAGAGGTGACCTGAAAGAGGTGTATAAGATGATGAGAGGCATCGATCATGTGGATTGTCAGAGGCTTTTTCCCAGGGTTGAAATGGTTGCCACAAGAGGATACAGGTTTAAGGTGCTAGGGAGTAGGTACAGAGGAGATGTCGGGGTAAGTTTTTTATGCAGAGAGTGGTGAGTGCATGGAATGGGCTGCTGGCAACGGTGGTAGAGGCGGATACAATAGGGTCTTTTAAGAGACTTTTGGATTGGTACATGGAGCTTAGAAAAATAGCGGGCTATAGGTAAGCCTAGTAATTTCTAAGGCAGGGACATGTTCGGCACAACTTTGTAGGCCGAAGGGCCTGTATTGTGCTGTAGGTTTTCTATGTTTCTATGTTTCTGTACCAAACTTTAAAGGATGTACACTTAAGATGAGAAGGGGATGTTTAAAGGAGATATGCGGGGCAAATTTTTATACAGTGATGTGAGGAATGGGCTGTCAGGAATCGTGGTAAGATTGCTGCCATCTTCACTCCGGTAAGATAGCAGTGCGCTCGGATGCTGTGGCCTCTTAGGGGCCAACCAAAAGTGTTTTTGTCTTTATTAAATCTTCTTTTTACAATCACAAGACAATGCTCAACTTTAAGAACTTAGGGTACTGCAGGGCTACCTCATCAGTGAGCTGGATGGTGCAGACCATGTTGCTGCCTGTTACAGGCCATTGTAACAATGCGTGATTGTCTTGGATGTTTCTCTTGCGATTGCAAGACGCTGTTGGACATTAATGATGACCCTTGCGCGTGGGCGTGGCAGTTGGCGGGGGAGCTGCGTTACCTCAGTTGTAGCGAGGACAAGGTATCAAGGTGCAGTCTTGCCTGTTGCTACAGCCCAGGAGAGGAGACACAGGAGTCGTCATAGTACGGTTTGGGGTTCGGCCTCTGCCATTGGTGCTGCCCTCTAGTGTTTGATTGGTGGAATGACAAGCTGGATTGCATGTGTGCGTGTGTGCATTCGTCTGCGTACTGCCCGGAACTGCTTTTTCTTGCTGATGGCACACATGCACTATCAATTTGTGGGATATGTCACTCAGGAACTTTGACTATAGAAATATTTTTGCATGACTGTTTGCTTGCTATCTTGTATGTGCTGTGTTGTGCTGTGTATAGTTTACCGCTAGGCCCTGCAGGAAAACTGTTTCATTTGCTTTATTCACGTATGATTGAATGATAATTAAATACCACTTCAAGATGGCACTGCTGAAGTTCAGTGACTATTTGGTGGTGGAAAATGAAACAAAGAAAGAGAAGTTGAGCGGAATTACCTGTAGGACCGGGAATTTTTGCAGAGTGGCTGCGGTGTCAGAGAGTCAGGATGTCCCAGCTGGAGTTGCTCAAGTGAACTCGGAGGCAACTTGATGCAGTGGAGCCAAGGCGAGGCGAAGTCAAGAAAAGGTCTGAGGCTTGATCGATTTAAGAACCGGGCTGAATTGGAACGGTGGGTGATGGCCGAATCAAAGCGTCAAAGCCTGAGTCCGACCTGAGGTATGGATGATTTAAGCTCCAGGCCGGATTGAAATGGTCAGGGTGTCAGGGTCAGAGGTGAGGGATGGTCCAGAATGGCTCACTGCTCTACGGGGTTTGATTGTCCCTGTGCAGGACGGAGGCCGTGGCCTGTAACTGGTGAACTTCTGGATCAGCTGCCTCGCATTATGAACTTCAGTTCTGAATCTTGTTTGCTTGCTTTCATCGTTTGCACAATTTTTCCCCTCCCTCTGCACACCGGGTGTTTGACGGTCTTCTTTTGTTTTTAATGGATTCAATTAAGTTTCTTTGTTTCTGTGTAAGGAGACGAATCTCGAGGTTGTATAAAGTATACATACCTTGATAATAAATGCACTTTGGACTTTGACTTTCGTGGAAGTAGCTATGATAATGGTGTACAGGAGGCTTTCAGACAGACGTGTACTGTATATGCAGGGACTAGAGGAACGTGGACCATACACACTCAAGAGTGAGTGGGTTTGGTTCAGCATTATTGTCAGCACAGAGATTGTGGGCTGAAGGGCCTGCTCCTGTGCTGGATTATCCTGTGTACTAATATAGAACAGAAAGCATGAATATTAGAGACAGGAAAAGGATTCAGCCCCTTAATCCTGCTTTATATTTCTGAAGATCATGGCAGATCCCCTAAGTGGAAGTCACAGGCCAGTTGGATTACTACCAGCCATGGAGATTGGGGAACTGCTTCGTCGAGCACCTCCGCTCCGTCCACCACAACAGATAGGATCTTCTAGTAGCCACCCACTTCAACTCTGCTTCCCATTCCCATTCGGATATGTCCATACATGGCCTCCTTTACTGCCACGATGAGGCTAAATTCATGTTGGAGGAGCAACACCTCATATACCATCTAGGTTGTCTCCAGCCCCTTGGTATGACCGTAGAATTCTCCAGCTTCCGGTAATTCCCTCCCCCTCCCTTCCCCCAATCCAGTTTCACTCTGCCCCCTCCCCCAGCTGCCTATCACCTCCCTCATGGCTCCACCTCCTTCTACTACCCATTTTGCCTCCCCCTATTCCTTCTTCACCTTTCCTGCCTATCCGCTCCCTGCCTCCCCTCCCCCACCCCTTTATCTTTCCCCTTACTGGTTTTTCACCTGGAACCTACCAGCCTTCTCCTTCCCACCCTCCCCCCCACCTTCTTTATAGGGCCTCTGCCCCTTTCCTCTTCAGTCCTGACAAAGGGTTCTGGCCCGAAACGTTGACTGATCATTTCCACGGATGCTGCCTGACCTGCTGAGTTCCTCTAGCGTGTTGTGAGTGTTGCTTTGATCCCAACATCTGCAGTGTATTTTGTGTTAGCGATAGCAGAGAAACAAGCCTTTCAGCCCAACTGGTCCATACTGACCAAGCTTCTCATCTGTTAGTCCCACTTGCCCATAGAGGAAAACATTAGAAGTTATTATTAATGCCATCATACGGAACATAGAACTAGCTGTACTGTACAGGCCCTTCAGCCCATGATGTTGAGTGATCTTTCAACATACTCTAATGCTTCTCCCCCACATAGTCCTCCATACTTCTTTCTTAAATGTCCTTAATGTATCGGCCTCTACCAGCACCCCCAACAGTAGGTTCCATGCACTCACCACTCTCTGTGTAAAACCCACCTCTGACAATTCCCACGTTCCCCCCCCCCCCACGCCCCCTCCTATACTTTCCTACAATCACCTTAAAATGATGCCCTCTTGTAATGACCCCGGAAAAAGGTGCTGGCTGTCCAGTCTATCAATGCCTTTTATCATCTTGTACACCTCTGTCAAGTCACCTCTCATCCTCCTTTGCTCCAAAGAGAAAAGCTCGAGCTCACTTATCCTTTCCTCTTCAAAATTTTAAAATCTCAAGGCATTTGGGCACTTCTATGGTCTGCTGAAAAGGAAACTATACCTGATCATCAGGGTTAGCCAGAACAGAAACTGGCCCTTCATTTGCACTAACCCTTCTCTAATCCCATTTTATCCTTCCCACATTTACACTGACCCCCCCCCCCCCCCCCAGCTTCTCCACTCACCTGCACAGAGGAGCAATTTACAGTGGCTAATCAACCCACCAACTCTCACGTCTTTGGGATGTGGGAGGAACTGGAGGGAGGACCATGTTGCCGGAGGGAGAATGTGTAAACTGCACACTCGTAGTTTTGTTGCTCACTGTGTTCTGGTTGTCCTGCTGAGCATTATGAGCATGCTGTTTTGGTGCTGGAATGTGTGGTGCCATTTGCAGACTGTTCCCAGCACATCCTGAGCTCATTGGTTTATTAACTTCAAAGTTCAAAGTAAAATATAGTATCAGAGTTCATACATGTCACCACATACAACCCTGAGATTCTTTTTCTGCAGGCATACTTAGCAAAATGATAACTGTAAGCAGGACCTGTAAACTGTAAACGTCAGGCACTGTAAATTGTAAACAAACTGCGCAAATGCAGATGATGATCTGATCCTCCGTTGATTTCTGGCTCATGAACCTCTGGTTTCTCTCTTTGTCACATGTACTGAGATAGGGCGAAAATCTCTGTTTGCTGGCCATCTGGTTCGATCAGTCCACACGTAGGTATATTGAGGGAGTATGGTGTGTTCGTCCATCATCAACGCATCGACGTCAATGAGGACCTCGACACTATTATGATGGTGTCCAGACTAGCGCATGATTTGGATTTAAGCGAGGGAGAGTTGCGCAGTGTTAGCCTCACTCTCTCTTCCCAATTCCCATCTGGATCCAGTGGCAAGACAGCGTCGAGACGGCTGGAGATGGGACTAGGCGCAGTGGATGACCAGGGCATCTTCTGTGTCTTGTCCTGCTGTACACGTTCCACGACGCTTGCAGAGACCGTCTTCTTGACCGTTGGACCTTCCATTGGTCCCGTCCGCTCAATCCACCGGAGTCTGTCTAGTCTGAAGGAGTATAAAAGAGAGCCAAAACAGAATAAAGAATATAACATTGCAATTACAGAGAAGGTGCAGTGCGGTAGACAAGATAACTGCAAGGACCATGCTGTCTGTTTTTGTGGAGTTTTTCTGTCACCACATGGGCTTCCCCTGGTGCTGTGATTTCCTCCCACATTCCCAAGATGTGATTGATTGTTGGTAGCTTAATCTGCCACCGTAATTTACCCCTGGGTATACTGTTATGTTTTGTAACTTCAAAACATCAAACAAATTCAAAAGAAACTCGGGAGTCTGAAATGTGGGTCTAACTTCATGTTTACTTTAAGCGAAGCAAGCATATATCACATGGTCGTGTCATGATGTATGCAATTCACGCATTTATATATATAAGACCCATAAAGAATTATTTAAACAAACAAGAACACTTAATCAAACAATACGTATACAAGATTACTCAAATATTAACTGAAGAAGTTTGACATGAGCCCCCAAATCCTCAAGACCTTCTACAGGGGCACCATTGAGAGCATCCTGACTGGCTGTATCACTGCCTGGTATGGGAACTGCACCAACCTTGATCGCTGGGCACTGTAGAGAGTGTAAGGACAGCCCAGCATATCTGTGGATGTGAACCTCCTTTCACTAAGGATATGTACAGAAGCAGGTGCATAAAGAAGGCCTGAAAGATCATTGGGGACACCAGTAATCCCAACATAGAACATAGAACATAGAAATCTACAGCATATTACATGTCACTCAGCCCACAATGTTGTGCCGAGAGACTGCCCAGATTTACCCAACTGCATAGCCCTCTGTTCTTCTAAGCTCTATGTACTTATCTAAGAGTCTCTTAAAGACCCTATTGTATCCGCTTCCACCACCGTCACTGGCTGTGCATTCCACACACCCACCAATCTCTGTGTGACAAACTTAACCCTGACATCCCCTCTGAACCTACTTCCAATCACCTTAAAACTATACCCCCTCGTGTTATTCTTTTCAGCCCTGGGAAAAAGCCTCTGGCCATCCACACATTCAATGCCTCTCATCATCTTATACACCTCTATCAGGTCACCCCTCATCCTCCGTCGCTCTGAGGAGGAAAAGTGAAGTTCACTCAACCTGTTCTCATAAGGCATGCTCCCCAATCCAGGCAACATGCTTGTAAATATCCTCTGCACTCTCTCCGTAGTATCTACATCCTTCCTGCTGTAGTGAAGTGACCAGAACTAGACACAGTACACCAAGTGGGGTCTAACTAAGGTCTTATATAACTGTAACATTACCTCACGGCTCTTGAACTCAGTCCCACAGTTGATGATTGCCAACACACCATACGCCTTCTTAACAACACTGCCAACCTGTGCAGCAGCTTTGAATGTCCTATGTCAAGTCACTTTTTATTGTCATTTTGACCATAACTGCTGATACAGTACACAGTAAAAATGAGACAACATTTTTCAGGACTATGGTGCTACAAGAAACAATACAAAAACTACACTGAACTACGTAAAACAACACAAAAACTACACTCGACTACAGACCTACCCAGGACTACATAAAGTGCACAAACAGTGCAGGCATTACAATAAATAATAAACAAGACAATAAGCATAGTAGAGGGCAGTAGGTTGGTGTCAATCCAGGCTCTGGGTATTGAGGAGTCTGATGGCTTGGGGGAAGAAACTGTTACATAGTCTGGTCGTGAGAGCCCGAATGCTTTGGTGCCTTTTGCCAGATGGCAGGTGGGAGAAGAGTTTGTATGAGGAGTGTGTGGGGTCCTTTATAATGCTGTTTGCTTTGCGGATGCAGCGTGTGGTGTAAATGTCTGTGATGGTGGGAAGAGAGACCCCGATGATCTTCTCAGCTGACCTCACTGTCCGCTGCAGGATCTTGCGAACCAAGATGGTGCAATTTCCGAACCAGGCAGTGATGTAGCTGCTCAGGATGCTCTCAATACAACCTCTGTAGAATGTGGTGAGGATGGGGGGTGGGAGATGGACTTTTCTCAGCCTTCACAGAAAGTAGAGACACTGCTGGGCTTTCTTTGCTAAGGAGCTGGTGTTGAGGGACCAGGTGAGATTCTCTGCCAGGTGAACACCAAGAAATTCGGTGCTGGACCCCAAGATCCATAGAAACATAAACTGTTTCAGCTGTTTCTATCTGGCAAATGGTACTGCAGCGTTAAATCCAACCCAGCAGGCTACAGGACAGCTTCTTTCTAAAACCATTAGACTTATAAATTCACATGTCTGTACATTGTGATGGAGTCATAACGCAAAGATTTTTACTCCCTCATGTTGTGTGACGGTTGTAGGATTTAAATAAATCCAAATTCAAATATTAAATACACAGCAAATATGTATCTAATAGACTCACTAGGAAGCTTTTGGGATGGTGGACAGATTAAAATGGTTTAATGTAGAATTTGTGTCAATTTGTTTGATGGTCGATATGAAGTTGGTGAGCTGAAGAGCCTATGTCTATGCTCTATGATTCTGACAAAGATGAATGGTAAATAAAACTTAATTTTGTCTTTCATTTACTTGGAAATACATTGGAAGGTTACAGAAGCCAACTTTTACTGGATTGATTGTCATAAAAGCCATCTTAAAAGTTTTTTCCCCTGGGGAATTAATCAGATCAACCATTCTAGTTAGTCCCTTCCGTCCCCTGTCTATCACCCATCACTGCATAGTAAACACTTTAAACCACTTTCTATAATGCTTTTTACATTGTAAATACATGCTGGTATTTCTTATGCACATTTAATTCTACATCTGTCCTTTAATCTCTAACTTTATGAGCCTTTTATACACTATATAATTCTTTGTTTTTGATAGTTGTTGAATGCTGTTGTTTTTATGTTACAGTTTGTACAAACATCCCACAGCAAAATTACTAATACATGTGAATGTATATGGTACATTAAATTGACCTTTGATCCTTGCTGATGAAAAATGACGCTAATACCCGAGTACTTTGTACAAGCTTCCTACACTTTCAAGTATTCTGCTAAATAGAACTAAAACATAATCTGGCAATATGGGATCAAAGGTTTAATGTTTTGGTTTTTCGTAGAATGGAATGCTGTTTCGCGCCTAATGAGAATTACAGATATCTGTGAAAGGTTGGCAGTAGTTTAACTGTGAATTGTAGAGATTGGAACATTATGCCTGGAGTCTGTTGTTACTTAATAAACATAAGAGATCCTGCAGGCTCTGGAAATCTCAAGCAACACACACAGAATGATGGAGGAGCTCTACAATTCAGGCAGCATCTATGTAGGGGATGTAGGGTCTCGGCCCGAAACACCAACTGTTTATTCCCTTCCATAGATGCTGCCTGACTTCCTGAATCCTCTAGATTCAGTGTGTGTGTGTGCGTGTGTGTTACTGTTACTTAGTGGCTGGTTAACCTCTACTTTTGCTTTCTGTGCAGGATCATCGGCAAAAAAATACACCAGAGCGAGATTTCAGGAAGAGCAAAGCCATTCAGAGAGAAACAGAAAGGCCACTCTGGGCAAAATACGTAAGTCTTTGGTTCCTTATAGAGTCATAGAGCACTACAGCACAGAAGCAGACCCTTCAGCCCATCTAGTCCATGCCAAACTGTTACTCTGCCTACTCCCATCAGCCTGTACCTGGGCTATACTCCTCCGTATCGTTCCCATCCATGTACCTATCCAAATTTACTTTAAATGTTGCAATCAAACCTCCTCCTGCGTAAAGAAGATCCCCCTCATGTTCCACATAAACATTTCACCTTTCACCCTTAACCCATGACGTCTAGTTCTAGTCTCACTCAACCTCAGTGGAAAAAGCCGGCTTGTATTTACCCTACCTATACCCTCATAATTTTCTATACTTCTATCAAATCTCCCCTCGTTCTTCTATACTCCAGGGAATAATGTCTTAACCTGTTCAATCTTTCCCTATAACTCACATTATCAAATCCAGTCAAGGACCTTGTAAATTTTTTCTGCACCCTTTCAATCTTATTGATGTCTTTCCTGTACATAGACCAGAATTCTACACAGTACTCCAAATTAGACTTACCAAGGTCTTATACAAATTCAACTTAACATCCCAACTCCTGTACGCAATACCCTGTTTTACTGTGATTTCTCTTTATGTACAGCAATCCTTTCTCCAAAAGATCCCTGTAGACACTGATTAATTGCTGTAATAAATAGGTTCAATATTATACAAAAGCATCAATTGTGGTTCGATGCCGGCTGAAGTCTATAAGGAGTTTGTACCGTACATTCTCCCTGTGACTACTTGGATTTCCTCTGGGTGCTCCAGTTTCCTCCCACACTCCAAGACGTATGGTTTAGATTAGTGAGTTTTGGGCATGCTCTGTTGGCATGAAACGTGACGACACTGTGGGCTGCCCCCAACAGAAGTCTCGCTGATTTAATTTGACACAAACGATGCATTTTGCTGTGTGTTTCGCGGTTATGTGGGACAAATTAAGCTAATCTTTCATCTGGTTAATATGAACGGTTTTCTAAGGTGCTGACTCATTTCCAGTAATGGCGGCTTAGCAACATAGCAGAACATAAAAAGCCTGGTCTTTATTTACATGTGTGGGAGGCTGCACTACAGTGTACATCACCCTTCTTGAAAATATTGATTGAGGATCTGGAGTCAAGTTTTAGGAAGGATGGAGGGGTTGCTGGGGTCAGGAGAAGCTGTTGAAGAGGGGGAGGGCTTTGGGTCTTCAGAACAGATTGGAACCAGGGATCAAGAGAGCTCTTCAGAAAGAATAGATTCCTGGAATTGAAAAAGGCCAATAGAAGTGATTGGGGACTGAGGTCAGGTAGAGTCATTGGGACGGATTGATGCCTAGGGCCGAGAAAGATTATCAGGAGGAATGTGAGATAGGTTTGAGCAGTGGGATTATTGCCTGATTAAGCAGGATTGCTAGGAGAGATTCAGGTCTGGGTTTGGGAAGGCTCCATTGGATGATCATTGCCTTGGGCTGAGAGGAGGCTTTGGGAAGGTTCAGGGCCTGGAGCTGAGTGTGATCGTTGGGAGAGTTTGGGATGGGAGTTTGGAGGGATGATTAGGGGATTGAGATCAGGTGAGAGTCATCAGGTAAGTGGTCAGGGATGAGTTAGCATTGCTTGGTCGGAAGTGAACCAGACAAATGGTCAGAGATAGAGAAGGTGTGCTGTTGTCCCAGGGGTCTGGGACAGACCAGTAGCATAGCGGTTAATGCCATGCTTTACGGCACCAGCTGGCAAGATCGGGGTTCGAGTCCCACCACTGTCTATAAGGAGTTGTGCATTCTCTCCGTGACCGTGTGAGTTTCTCTCGGGTCGTTCAGTTTTCTACACATTTGTACAGTTGGGGTTAATCAGTTGAGGGGATGTTACGTTAGCGCCGGAAGCATGGTGGCACTTGCAGCCTGCCCAGCGCCATCCTCGCTGATTTAATTTGACGTAAATAACATATTTCACAGTACGTTTTGATCTATTTGAGACAAATACACCAATGTTAAAATTTAATGTTAAATTTTTCTGAGGAGCCTCAGAAAAATAAGGGTCTCCTGGGGACGGTCAACAATGACTGCTCCTGGGACCGGCGGTCTAAATTCCCTTATGTTACTCTAAAGATATAGCTGCATTATGAATAATGGAAGTTATGTTAATTATATAGACCCCTGCCAGGAAAGTCAGGTCTAATTAATAGTGTTTGGAGAAGGAAGCTGGAGATGGTCATAGTCACTTGGCTTGTCAGTTTCCAATCACAACGCTGAGAAAGACAGTGTCACATCATTTAGATTGGGGTTTCTCACTAAAATACCAGTCTCGGCAGACCGTTGGGATTTGGGAAGAGATAATTCCATTGTCCACTGATATAGAAAAAAGACATTGCAGTTGATGAACTAGTCACGTCTGCTCAAGTTATTCTTCCAAAGCAGCCATGAACAGATGTTTGAAATGGAATGCATTGGCTGCCCTTTCATGTGGTATTGACTCAGGGATCACACTGGGCAGATGGTAAATCTTCTGTGAGTTCAGCAGAGCTTGCTTTAATAAAGAAGGAAGAGAAATCCCGGTTAGAACTCTACTGGAGGCTGCATCAGCGAACCAGTGGGACACCATGCAAGTTCAAGCCTCCAAACAAGAGCTTGGAAATTCCGTCCCTTAGTTGGTGATGCTTTTTTGGAGCTTTCAAGTCCAAGCACTGGTCCTCATTCTTCAAGCGGCCACTTATTTTCTGGTGCTTCAATTAGTTAAAGTAGGTAACTGCAGAGAGCTGTAGAGAATTGATTTCCCAGTGGAATGGAGGAATCAGAGGAGCAGAGATATCTCTGAGGGTTAGAAGGCTGTGGGAGGTTACAGGGGATGCAAGTTGCAGGAAGTGAAAGCAAAGATTTTGAAAATGAGATGCTATTTATTTGGGAACTCATGTAGACCAACATGGTAACGGTAGATAAACTGCCTTGTATGCAGGCTCCAATGCACAAGATCCCAAGAGGCTGCCGAAGGTTGTAAACTCAGCCAGATCCATCAAGGGCACAGCCCCCCCGCCACCGAGAACATCTTCAAAAGACGGTGCCTCAAGAAGGCGGCATCTATCATTAGGACACTCACCATGCAAGACGTGCCCTCTTCTGATTACTACCATCAGGGCGGAGGTTCAGAAGCTTGAAGACCCGCACTCAGCTTCTTCCCCTCTGCCATCAGACTTACGAATGGTCCATGAACCTCTGAACGCTACTATGCTGTTCCTCTTTTGCACTACTTGTCTGGTTTTTGTAGCTTGTAGAAGCTTTTAATGTCTTGTGTTGCCACAAAACAAATTTCACAGCATATGTCAGTGATAATAAACCTGATTCTGATTCTCACCTGGCATGCATAAGGTAAACAGACATGTGTAGATAGATATTGACTTTGGGATTGGCACTGGCTTTGCTTGATTGTCACTTGCACTGAGGTACGGTGAAAACCTTCGTTTTGCTTTCTTTCTGTTACAGGTCACTTCGTCCCATCAGTATATCAAGGGTTTATAATAGTGGGATAGATTGTGGCTTGAGTCTGGTGGTATGTGTTTTCAAACTTCTGTATCTTCTGCCGAGGGGAAGAGAGAATGTCCAGGATGGGAGGGATCTTTGATAATGCTGGCTGCTTTCCCTTGGCAGCAAGAAGTATAGTCATGATGAACCTCCGTGTTTTTGTGCACCATAGAGTGAGCATTTGCTCTGAAGAATAATCCGCAGAGGACAAAGTGGATGGAGAAGATGAGGATAACATGCCTGTGTTTTCTAACACTATGACAAAACTTGAGATTTTAGATTAATTATTGTACAGCAGTGCTGCTGCAGAACAATAAATTTCACAACACCTGAGAAGAGAGGATCATCAGTCACTGTTTTGGTTAATAACCCCTCATCAGAACGAGAAAAATGAGAAACGGATGTGTTTTAACTTAGGGGGATTTGGAGAGAATAAAGGGAATAGATGGAGATCAAGGTTGTGCAGCTAAAGCAATATTTTCGGAGTCATTTAGTTAACAGTTGAGAAGGATAATAAATCAGCCATGCTTGAATGGCAGACCAAACTCAATGGGCTGAATGGCCTAATTCTGCTCCTATGCCTTGTATTCTTATGGTCTTAATTGACATGGCAGAATGACCAGAAAGTCTTTGCTAAGGGATACTCCATTCCTTCTTTGTATCTATGCTTCTTGTTCAAAAGTCAAAGACAAGTTTGTTGTCGTATGCACAAGTACATCTATTGCACAGGTGTAACGAAAAACTTACTTGCAGTAGCATCACAGCCACATAGCGTCGTATAAGCAGCGTTCACAAAAAAACTTACATTAAACATAAATTCTTCATAATTTTTGCAGAAAAAGATACAAATAGAACAAAAAAGAAGTCAATTGTAGTGCAAAATGATCAAAATGGTTATAATATTGATGTAGTGATTAGGGTTGTGCCGGCTGGTTCATGGACTGAATGGTTGAAGAGTTGAACTGTTCCTGAATCTGATGTGGTGGGACTTCGGGTTTCAGGACCTCCTGCTTGGATAATAGCTGCAAGAAGATGGCATGGCCCAGATGCTGGGCATTATTGATGACTGATGTTGTTTTCCTGAGGCAGTGCCTCATGCAGATATCGCTGATGGTGGGGAGGGATGTGCCCGTGATGTATTGGGCTGAGTTCGCTACTCACTGCAGCTTCCTACATTCCTGTGCATTCAAATTTCTGCACCAGATCACATGAAGCCATTCAGGATATTTCATCATAATTCAGCTGACTTCTTTTTCTCCTAAATTACAACTCAATAACAACATAGCTGAAAAAAATGGGATATTTTATTACCTCCAGCACATGGTGGAACAGCTGCAAGACAATCTTCGCCCACTCTACTTTCAAACTAATGAAAATCTCAACTCTCTGAGGTATCATTTGTCACTGTCTGGCCCATGTGACTGCGTTGCAAATCAGTGAATAAACTGTGTGCATTCCTTCAGCTTCCTTTATCTCTTAAACTACTTAAGAGTAAGATTTTTTTAGCAAAAGGGTATTGGTACTTGTTTATTATTTATTGTCACGTGTCCAAGATACAGCAAAAATCTTGTCTTTCTTGTTTATACAGATCAAATCATTACACAGTGCATTGAGCTAGAAAAAAGTGAAACAAAATCAATGCAGAATAAATTCTAAATGCTACCGAGAAAATGCAGTGCAGGTAAAAGATAAAGGGATAGACCATAAAGAGGTAGATTGTGAGGTCAAGAGTCCATCTTATCTACAAGAGAACCATTTAATAGTCTGATGACAGCAGAATAGAAGCTGTCCATGAGCCTGATAGCACATGCTTTCAAGGCTTTTGTACCTTCTGTTCGATGGGAGAGGGGAGAAGAGAAAATATCTGGGGTGGGTTGGGTCTTTGATTGTACCGGCTGCTTTAATGAGGCAGCAAGAAGTGTAGGCAGAGCCCATAGAAAGAAGGCTGGTTCCTCTGATACGCTGAGCTGTGTCTGCAACTCTGAAGTTTCTTGTGGTCACATACAGAGCAGCTGTGATAGCAAGTCACTATGCATCCAGACAGGGTGCTTTCTATGTGTATTGATAAAAATTAGTAAAGGTCGACAGGGATGTGCCAAATTTCTTTAGTCTCCTGAGGAAGTAGAGGCACTGGTGAGCTTTCTTGGCTCTAATATCAATGTGATTGGACCAGGTCAGGCTATTGATAATGTTCATACCTAGAAACTTGCAGCTCTCAACCCTCTCGACCTGGACACCATTGATGTAGACAGAAGCATGTTCACCACCCCCATTTCTGAAGTCAATAGCAGTTCTCTTTTTTTTTGTTGATGTTGAGGGCAATGTTGTTGACATGACACCATGTCCATGACCTCTCTACCTCCTCACCGTACTCTGACTCCTTGTTTTTGAGATGCTCCTCACTACAGGGGTACCCTCTGCAAATCTGTAGGTGGAGATAGAGCAGAATCTGTCCATGCAATAATTAGGAAGAGGGATCTTCAAGGGAATGGATGGAGAGAAATTGAAAGTGTAACATTTCATTCAATTGCAGGAATAGAAGTCACTGTTGATAGGCAGAAGACCACATTAATACATCAACAAAGCTAATCAGAAAAATGCCAGGAAACTATTAGATTAGCAACAGATAGAGAACGTCTCACTTAGGTTTAATATAGCAATCTCTGATGCATTTGTAAATGAGGTGTATAGTTATTCCAATATGAGTTTAGTGAATTTATCTAAATCCAGCAAAATTAGTGATATAGCTTTATTAAATTTAAGTTTATATTGGTTGTTTATTTGCTTTCCTGGAAACACTGAATATTTGTTGGACACATTGCTGAGTGATCCAAGTTATATTCTGATACTTCAGCCAATTGGGCTTGAGAACAGGAACTGGCTTGTGTTCTAACCATGGGTTGGAGGCAGAATATCTTTTCACAACAGAAATTGACATGGATAGCACATCATGTCTGTATAACAAGAGCTAGGATGTTTAATTAGACTGGATTCAGTGAGCTGAGAGGCCAGTAAGCTTCTAACTATCAATGACTGGTCAATTAGTAGATTTGTCTATTATTGTCACATGTACTGAGGTACAGTGAGAAATTTTGCTTTGCTTGTCACCCATAGCGTTCATTTCATCGCATCAGTGTATCGAGATTGTACAAGGGAAAACAATAACTGAATGCAGAATAATGTGTTTCAATCACAGAGCAAGTGTAGTGTCAGCAGACAATAAGGTGCAAGGCTATGACAAATAGATAGTGAGGTCAAGAATCCCTCTTAAAGCACAAGGATACTTTTCAATATTGGTACAGCAGTGGGATTGAAGCTGTCCTTGAGCCTGGTGGTACGTGCCTTCAGGCTTTTTATCTTCTGCCTGATGGGACGGGTGGTGGAAGGTAAGTTCTAGCTTTACCTGTCGAACGTACATTGACACGTAAGTGAAATGCGCTGTTTTACGTCAAATTAAGTCAGTGACGATTGTACTGGGCAGTTCACGAGTATCGCCACGCTTCCGGAGCCAATATACACAGCATGTCCACAGCTCATTAAACCTCACTGAACATGCGTCTTTGGAATGTGGGAGGAAACCAGAGCACCCAGCGGAAACCCACGTGGTCACAAGGGAAAATGTACAAACAGCGATGCAAATGAATCCTGATCTTACAGCCACCACCTCAGACACCAGGTCACTGGGAAGAAACGCACACGGTCAGAGGGAAAGCATGCAAACTTCACAAAGGGGGCACCGGAGGTCAGGATGGAATCTGGGTCGGTAGAACTATGAGGCAGCAGTTTTACCAGCTGCGCCACTGTACAGAGAATGTCCGGAGTAGGTGGGGTCCTTAAATATCTTGGCTG
This sequence comes from Mobula birostris, assembly GCF_030028105.1. Lineage (NCBI taxonomy): Eukaryota > Metazoa > Chordata > Chondrichthyes > Myliobatiformes > Myliobatidae > Mobula > Mobula birostris. The sequence goes on along the minus strand of NC_092392.1, from coordinate 21,228,426 downwards.
TTTTAACGAGGCATTGGGGAGTGTAAACTGGTACAAGCTTGCTTGACAATTCAAAGAGATCATCTGCTCAGATGTGATAACCAATGAGATACTAGGTTGGATTCCCAGTTGCAGATGGTGGGAGGAGCACATTAGAACAGGACAAAATAAACCTTGGCTATGAAACCATTCCCATGGCTAGAACACAAGCCATTTCCGACACTCAAGGCCAATTGGCTGAAGTATCAGAACACAATTTCGATCAATCAGTAGAGTGTCCAACTAAGAATTTATGTTTCCAGGAGAACAAATACACAACCAATATGAACTTAAATTTATGAAAATTAAACCATTTAGTTTGCCGGATTTTGATAAAATTGCCAAACTCATATTAGTGTAACTCTGTGTCCCATTTACTAGAGCATCCGAGGTTAAACACAAGAGATTCTGCAGATGCTGGAAGTCCAGAGCAACATACACAAAATGCTGGAGGAAATCAGCAGATCGGGCAGCATCTATGGAAATGAATAGACAGTCAACAGTTCGGGCCAAGACCCTTCTTCAGGACTGGAGAGGAAGGGGGAAGATGCCAGAATAAAAAGCTGGGGGGACGGGAAGGAGGACCAGCTGGAAGGTGATGGGTGAAGGCAGATGGGTGGGAAAGGTAGAGGGCAAGAGAAGAAGGAATCTGATAGGAGAGAAGAGTGGATCATAGGAGAAAGGAAAGGAGAAGGGGCACTAGGGAGTGATAGGCAGGTGAGAAGAAGAGCTAAGAGGCCAGAGTGGGGAATAGAAGAAGAGAAAAGGGGGAGAGGAAAAAATTACCAGAAAGAGAATTTAATGTACATGCGTACATCGTACATTTGTGTTTATTGCATCAGAGATTGCTATATCAAACCTGAGTAAGCTATTCCTTATTTCCAGCTAAACTACTACATTCCTCCCATTTTCTCATGTAAACTTTATTGAGGTATCAATGTGGTTTTGTTGCTGGACTTTCAGGATCTTTCTGGTTCCATTTCAGATTAACCCATTTCAGAATACTCAACCATTGCAGTCAGAATGTATGGGTCCTTATTCTGGAATCATTAAGCACAAAGTACAAGTCTTTGTACAAATACACCGAAAGGTTCTGGCAGATTGTGATGTCTTTTTTGCATGATGATCACTGTGATCTTCCTTCAGTATCATTGATTATTGCATATTGGGGTCCATGGTATTGTAGCAGTTAATGCAACACTATTACAGATTGTACTTCTTCCCATTAGTGCGTGGGTTTCCTCCAGACACTTTGGTTTCCTCCCACAATTCAAAGATCCAATTAATTGGTCATTGTAAGTTGTCTTGCAATTAGGCTAGGGTTAAATAGGTGGGTTAGGCCAGGGTTAGATAGGTGGGCTGCTGGGTGGTGCTCTTCATTAGGCCAGAAGAGCCTGTATCTCAAAATAAAATAAATATTTGCATTACCTGAAAGAGAGTGAAGACAAAGTAATCTAACTTTTGGCCACCTGTTCCCCGACAGAGACAGCGAGGTGGAAACCTTCACTGTTACTACAAAGTTGCCTGCAAGGACCAAAGGATTGTTCCTTCTGACCTACGAGGAACTCCTGGAGAGGCGGCTGGGAAAGTACACGCACGTTATCAGTGTCAGACCCAAGCAAATCGTTCCAAAGCTCTTGGTGGAGATCCATTTGATGGAGAATTCTGGAATCACTTTCCTGGAGGTCGCTCCTTTAAGGATGAGCAAGCTGACCAATCACAGTGCTGCAGGTACCTTGGAATGTAGAGGTGGACACCTCCGCGATAAGTTACGATGAGCAAGTTTGCTATGTGAAGTAAATGCAATCGCATTTCATTATTGAACTTGCAAGCCCCAACAACTGTATGTTTTCTAGTGGTGTCTTCGTCTGTGAGTCAGAGGTTCTGGGTTCAAATCCCCCAGCAGAGGTTTGGTCACAAGACAAGGATGACTTTCCAATGCAGTAGTTCAAAGTAAATTTATTATTAAAGTATGTTGTTACTATATAGTACCCTGAGATTAATTTCCTTGAAGGCATTTACAGTAGAACAAATGAATACAATAGAATAAACAAAAAACGACAAGCAAACAAGGACAAGCAACCAATGTGCAAATACACCCTCCCCCAAATAATAAATAAATAAACAAACAAACAAACAAAGAAATAAATAAATAGATTTGGGATAATGGATTTAATAAGGAGATGAGGAGAAAGTGTTTTTGCCAGAGAGTAGTGAATTCACAGAATCTCTGCTCAGGGGAGCAGTAGAGGCCAGCTCATCAAGGAGTCTCACCACCCAAGCCATGCTCTCTCCTCACTGCTACCATTGGGCAGGAGGTACATGAGCCTTAGGTCCCACACGATCAAGTTCAGGAATAGTTCTTATCAGACTTCTGCACCAAAGTAGATAACATCACTCACCACAACTCTAAACTGATTCCACAACCAGTAAACTTACTTTTAAGGATTCTGCAACTCATGTTTTCAGTATTATTTATTTGTTATTATTTTTTCAGTTGCACAATTTGTCTTTTGCAGATTGGTTGTTTGTCAGTCTTTGTTTATGTATGGTTTTTCATAAATTCCAGTGTTTTTCTTTATTTTCCTGCAAATTACGGTATTGCTTTGCACTGTTTTAACTATATGTTATAATTATGTGGTTTTTGTCTGTTTTTTTAGTCTTGGTTTGTTTTGTGCTTCTGTGATATCATTCTGGAGGAACATTGTATCATTTCTTAATGCATGCATTACTAAATGACAATAAAAGAGGCCTGCTTGTCCTCATAATCTAATCTAATCTAATCTACATGCCAGCAAGTAAATGAATTACAGGGTAGTATATGGTGACATGTATGTATTTTGATATAAAATTTATTTTGAGTTACCTTGAAGAAAAGAACAGTCTTGGCTTGAAACATCGAGTGCTTCTTCCTCGCTGTAGTTGTTGCCTGACTTGCTAAGTTCCTCTAGCATTTTGTGCATGCTTACAGAAATGCAAGTTGTTTTCTTAAAGCATGGTTTGTTAGTTAGAATGTCAAGTTACTAATTCAAGCTATTTCTGTCTCAATAAGCTGATTCTGGTGCACATTAACAATGTCCAGTGGGGCAAATTCTGCTGTAAAATTTCAATATCATATCCTCATAAGTGGGCATAACTGGATTCGATGTGAAGCCAGTCTACCAGATTCAGATTTATTTATCACATGCACATGGAAACATACAGTGAAATGTGCCATTTACGTTAACGACCAACACAGCCAAGGATGTGCTGGGGACAGTCCGCAGATGTTGCCTCACTTTATGGCGCCAACATAGTATACCCACTATTCACAGAAGAACACAGCAAAACAGAACATACCAAACGACAAAGCAACAACAGCAAAGCAAGCCCCTTCCCTCCTTCCCACTCTTCCACGCACATCTAAATCCTAAAACATACTAATTCTGAGCCATGACCTGGATGGAGGCTGTAGCTCGGTGCCATCTTGACACAGGCAAATGGGTGGTCAAGATTCCATAATGACTAAATCATACTTTTCATCACAATCTCAGTTTCATTCAGGTCTTCTGGTTAGAGGGAAAGCATATGGGCTAATAATATGTACTTGAGCATTGCAGTTGAATAAAATACTGTGGTAAAATATTTAACACATTCAAGAGTATTTAAGATTGACAATTCTTGACAATGCATTATCAAAGCACACCTGTAAGTTCTTAACTCCTGATTTCCACTTACGAGCTAATATTATGTACTGTGTACTGGTATTGGTTTCTTCTTGTCACTTGTTCCAAGATATAGTGGAAAGTTTGTCTTACATACTGTTCATACAGATCAAATTATTACACAGTGCACTGAGGTAGAAAAAAGTGAAGAAATTTTCGATAAATAAAACACTTGTAGATTTTAAAAGTATTCAAGATTGGTATTTACAGGGCTATTAACTAACCTCAAATCTGGAAGCAATGCATTTTGTTTTTATGTTACACACATAAAATGCTGGAGGAACTCAACAGGTCAAGCAACATCTATGGAGGGGATTAAACAGTTGATATTTCGGGCCGAGACCCATCATCAGGACACCAGTTAATATTTCAGGCTGAGACACTTCATTAGGACTAATCTCTTCCATTATGCTGCCTGACCTGCTGAATTCCTCCAGCGTTGTGTGTGTGTTGCTCTGAATTTCCATCATCTCTTGTATTTGTCCTTGTGTTTGTTAGTAAAACTCTAATTGTTGTACAAGCAAGAGAGCAGCATCCATCATCAAGGATTCCCACCACCTAGGCCATTCTCTCTTCTCACTGTTACCACTGAAGGAGATACAGGTCCCATACCACAAGGTTCATGACCAGTTATTACCTTTCAACCATCTGGCTCCTGAACCAGTGTAGACAACTTCACTGACCACAATACTGAATTGAACACAATCTATGAACTCACTTTCAAGGACTTTACAACTCATGTTCTATCTATCTAACTATCTATCTGCCTATCTATCTATCATCCATCTTCCCTCTTCCCACTTTTCTCTTCTCTCTCCCATCTTCTCACCCCCTTCATTCCTCATCTATCATTATTATGTGTTTATTTTTGTGTTTGCACAATTTGTCTTTTTTCGCATGCTGGTTGTTGGTCAGTCTTTGTGGTTAGCTTTTCATTGATTCCATTGTATTTCTTTCTGTTAATGTCTGCAAAAACATGAATCTCATTGTAGTATTTGGTGACATATACATACTTTGATAATAAATCTTCTTTGAACTTTGAAACATGCATTTCAACTTATCAAAATGATGGTCAGGTCTTCCAAATTTCCTGTTACAGGCCCACCTCCACCATCAACCAAGATCAACCAAACCAGGACTTCAGCCCATGTCAAGTTTGCTCCAACTGTTAGAGAGCAAGCTAGAATTGCTGAGAATGGTGTGCTGGGTGACTTCATTCTGAGATACGACGTTAACAGAGAATTGGGAGCTGGTGAAGTTCAGGTTTGCACAATATACCTTCCTACTATCCTGTGTCCTAATTTCCTAATTATAAGAGCATCTTTTTTAGATTATGAGGACTCTCAGTCCTCGTTTATTGTCGTTTAGAAATGCATGCATTAAAAAATGATACAATGTTCCTCCAGAAAGACATCACAGAAACACAGGACATACCAAGACTAAAACTGATAAAACCACATAATTATAACATACATTTACAACAGTGCAAAGCAATGCCGTAATTTGATTAAGAGCAGACCATGGGCGCAGTAAAAAAAAGTCTCAAGTCCCGATAGACCCATCATCTCACGCAGATGGCAGAAGAGAGAAACTCTCCCTGCCATGAACCTCCAGGTGCCACAAACTTGCCGATGCAGCACCCTGGAAGCACCCGACCGCAGCGGACTCTGAGTCCGTCCGAAAACTTCGAGCCTCTGACCAGCCCCTCCGACACCGAGCACCGAGCACCATCATCTGCCGAGTGCTTCGACTCCGCCCCGGCTGCTGAGCAACAAGCAAAGCCGAGGACTCAAGGCCTTCCCTTCCGGAGATTCTGGATCACACAGTAGCAGCGGCACCGAAGCAGGCATTTCAGAAGTTTCACCAGATGTTCCTCCGTGCTCTTACGTCTGTCTCCATCAAATCAGGATTGTGCACAGCACCCTACTTGACAGATACTTTATACTTTATTGTTGCCAGACAATTGATACTAGAACGTACAATCATCACAGTGATATTTGATTCTGCACTTCCCGCTCCCTGGATTACAAATATTAAATATTAAAAATAGTAAAAACTAGTATATATTAAAAATTTAAATTATAAATCATAAATAGAAAATAGAAAAATGGAAAGTAAGGTAGTGCAAAAAAATCGAGAAGCAGGTCCGGATATTTGGAGGGTGCGGCCTAGATCTGGGTCAGGATCTGTTCAGCAGTCTTATCACAGTTGGAAAGAAGCTGTTCCCATATCTGGCTGTACAAGTCTTCAAACTCCTGAGCCTTCTCCTGGAGGGAAGAGGGACGAAAAGTGTGTTGGCTGGGTGGGTCGTGTCCTTGATTATCCTGGCAGCACTGCTCCGACAGCGTGCGGTGTAAAGTGAGTTCAAGGACGGAAGATTGGTTTGTATGAGGTGCTGTGCCATGTTCACGATCTTCTGCAGCTTCTTTCGGTCTTGGACAGGACAACTTCCATACCAGGTTGTGGTGCACCCTAGAAGAATGCTCTCTACGGTGCATCTATAAAAATTAGTGAGGGTTTTCGGGGACAGGCCAAATTTCTTTAGTTTTCTCAGGAAGTAAGTGCGCTGGTGGGCCTTCTTGGCGGTGGACTCTGCTTGGTTGGACCAAGTCAGGTCATTTGTGATATTGACCCCGAGGAACTTAAAGCTTTTGACCTGTTCCACTTGCACACCACCGATGTAAATTGGGTCGTGCGGTCCGCTACTCCTTCTGAAGTCAACAACCAATTCCTTCGTCTTGCTGACGTTGAGGGATAGGTTATTGTCTTCGCACCATCCCACCGGGTTCTTAATTTCCTCTCTGTCCTCAAACTCATCATTACCCGAGATACGGCCTACAATTGTTGTGTCATCAGCAAACTTATATATTGAGTTCAATGGGAACTTGGCTACACAATCATGGGTGTACAGTGAGTACAGCAGGGGGCTGAGTACACAGCCTTGTGGGGCACCGGTACTCAGCGTGATTGTAGAGGAGAGCTTGTCCCCTATCTTTACAGCCTGGGTCCTGTCTGTGAGGAAGTTGAAGATCCAGCTGCAGATTTGAGTGCTAAGGCCCAGGTTCCGGAGCTTAGGAATCAGTTTATTTGGAATGATGGTATTAAAGGCAGAGCTGTAGTCAATGAAAAGGAGCCTTACGTATGCGTCTTTATTCTCCAGGTGTTCTAAGGAGGAATGTAGGGCCAGAGAGATGGCATCTGCCATTGACCTGTTGCTCCGGTAGGCGAATTACAAAGCGACGAGGTTGACCGGTAGGCTGTGGTTGATGTGTGCCATAACCAATCTCTCGAAGCACTTCATAGCAATTGATGTCAGAGCCACAGGTCGATAATCATTCAGGCATGCCACCTTGCTCTTCTTCGGCACTGGGATTATCGTTGCCTTCTTAACACACGAGGGGATCTTAGACTGAAGCAAGGAGCAGTTGAAGATGTCAGCAAACATTCCAGCTAGCTCGCTTGCACAGGCCTGGAGAACCTGTCCTGGGACGCCATCTGGGATTTATCTCGCCTTCCTTGGATTTATCTTCAGGATGGCCCTTCTAACATCCTCCTCGGTGACGATGAATCTTGATGCCACCAGGTCCGGTTCATCCGGAGGGAGCAGGATGCTCCTCTTCTGTTCGAATCTTGCGTAGGATACGTTAAGTTCGTCAGGAAGAGAAACGCCACAGTTATTGATATTCCCAGCCTTTTCCTTGTGCCCAGTGATCTTATTTAGACCCTGGCATAGTCTACTGGCATCCCTCTGGTTAGCCTGGGCTTCCAACTTGGCTCGATATTGCCTCTTGGCGTCCTTAATGGCTTTCCGGAGTTCACGCCTGGATTCCGTGTAGCGACTGGTATCCTCGGACCTAAAAGCCGCAGCTCTAGCCTATAAAAGGGACTTGACCTCATAATTCATCCAAGGTTTCCGGTTAGGGAATACCCGAATCGTCTTGTGAGACACACAGTCCTCCGTGCATTTCCAAATAAACAGGTAACAGATATCACCGCCGGAGTGGCTGCTGCGAGCTGCGTTGTGCTGCCATCTTCTCCTCCCGCCCAAAACATTTACAAACGTGTAAGTATTCCATATGTTTTTAACACATTTCAGTATTCTTAATGTTATCACACACAGGTATATACACCAAGTATATTAATTTTAATGTGGTGTCACAGATATTTTTTGTATACTTTCATTATTTTCATAGTTCTATGTATCTCAGACTTGAGTTAGTAACTCAATGGTTTAGGCAGCATTGATGGGGTGTGTGGAAGTAGATCATCAACATTTAAGGTTGAGACCTTAAATATTGACCCAAACTGTTGACTGTCCATTTCTCTCCTCAGATACTATCTGACCTGTTGAGTTCCTCCATCATCTTGTCTATTGCTTCAGATTCCAGCGAATGCAGTCTCTTGTGTATCCTTGAAACCGTAATTGTTTCTATCTCTACAGACATTGCCTAATGTGCTATGGTTCCAACATTTTGTGCTTTTATTTCAGAGCTTCAGCTTTTCCCACGTTTGAAAAGTCATCTTGTGAAAAACTAAAAGTGCTTTTGAATTCAGGTCCCCATTATTTAATCCAATTCCAGTCAGTCAGCATCTTGGAGGTATTCTCAGCTGGTCAAAATCTGACTTGGTGAAGTGGGGTTATGATACGATACCTGAGACCTGCATTAGTGGTGAGTCACAGGCCACCGTGACTTGAAGATGACTCATCAAAGGTTTCAAGTATCTTGTTGAGGATATTCTTAAGCTTTACATTATTGTCATCAATGGAAAGACTTAGGACTTTGGTAGATAATCACAAGATGAAGAATAATAACTTGTTTCACCAATATTGATAGCCAGTTATACAATTATAACCATGCAGTGTTTTAAAACAGAAAATAGAACAATGCAACACAGTAAAGGCCCTTTTGTCCACAATGTTGTACTGACCTATATAAACATACTCCATGATCAATCTAATCCCTCCATCCGACACAAACCATAACCCTCCATTTTAATTAAGGGTCTCTCAGATGTTCCAATAATATCAGCCTCTACCACCTCCCCTGGCAGTGCATTCCAGGTACCTTTCACCGTCTATGTGAAGAACCTTCCTCTGACATCTGCCCTAAACCTTCCTCCACTCACCTTAAGGTATGTCCTCTGGTATTGGCCATTGCTGTCCTGGGTAAAGGGTGTTGGCTGTAAAGGGTGTATGTCTCTCATAATCCTAGAATCTCCATCAACTCACCTTTCTTCTTCCATTGCTCAAAGACAAAAACCGTAGTTTGCTCAACCATTCCTCATAAAATACTTGTAAGGCTTTTTCCTTTGAGGTTGGGTGAAGCTAGAATTGGAGGTCATAGGTTAAAGGGGGAAAAGTGAAATATTTAAGGGGAACTTCTTCACCCGGAGGGAGTTGCCAGTGTGGAACAATCTGCTGGTGGATACGGGTTCTAAGAGAAAATTTAAAAGAAATTTGGATGGGTGCATGGATGGGAGGGATATAGTTCAGATGCAGGTAGATGCAGCTAGGCAGAGTAACAGTTCGGCATGGATTAGATGCACCAATGTGCCTGTTTCTGTGCTGTAGTCCTCAATGGCTCAATGACATATCCTCTCATCCAGGCAGCATTCTTATAAATCTCTGAATCATCTCTAAACCTTCAACATTCTTCCTATAATGTGACGAGTAGAGCTGAATACAATTATACTAAGATTGTTGCCGTTCCCTTACAGGTTCAGAATGGGTATTTTATTCATTACTTTGCACCCAAGGATCTTCCCCCTGTGCCAAAGAATGTGGTGTTTATAATCGACACAAGTAGATCAATGGCTGGAAACAAAATAAAACAGGTAAACTCCTTCACTTTGACAATGGGACCAAGTTTATGGAATTCTATTAACAAGTGTTCTCAGATGGTTGTAATGTTAAATGTTGTAGTCAAACCCTAGATCATAACTTTGGTTAGATAGATAAAATTCATAAAATCTCTCAAACTAGTACCTGCATTGAATTTGGATTCTGAAATTCATTTGCTTTGAAGTTATTAGGATGAAATTTCCAAAATGGAGGTCAACATGACATTTTTAGTACATAGGAGAGATCTCATTGAGACTTACTAGCTACTGAAAGGCTTGGTTGGAGTGGACATGGTGAGAATGTTTCCGTCAGTAGGTGAGTATAGTTTCAAGGGGCGCAGCCAAAGAATAAAGGGATATCCCTTTGAAACAGAGAAGAGGCGGAATTTCTTCAGACAGAGAGTGAATCTGTGGAATTTGTTGCCACAGAGGCCAAGTCTTTCATGTACCTATTTTAATTTATTTCTTTAGAGATACAGCACGCTTATGGCCTAATGTGACCAATTAACCTGTTAACCTGTACGTCTTTGGAATGTGGGATGAAATCAGAGCATCTGGAGGAAACCCACATGGTCACAGGGTGAACGTACAAACTTCTTATAGGCAGCGGTGGGAATTGAACCTTGATTGCTGTCTCTGTAATAGCGTTACACAATTATGCCGTCCCAAACCAGAGATTAACATGGACAAGAGGTTATTAGGGTTAATAAAGGGTTAAGAGTTAAGGATGAGAAGGCAGAAGAATAAGTTTGAAGAAAAGTAAGCCATGAAATAAAAGGAAGAGCAGATCCCATAGGCTGAATGACTTGATTCTCTCCTCTGTTTAGGGTCTATATTGTACATTTCACAGATAGGATAGAGGGTGAATTTCTGAGCTCTGAAAGCTGCCTCACCACAAGGTGAATGGTTATGAGCCAGTGTTCAGATATGTATAACTTACTCACATTGGGCAGATGGAGTGAACAAGGGCCAATCATTATAGTTACTGAACACTGCACATCATATTTGTGCTGTTTTGCAGATCCAATGACCGGTACTTGGTCCAATTTTCTTCCAGAGTTCATAAATTCGACAACTCTTTGACATTTTCAGTCTGATTTTGGCACTGATACATAATGTCAAATATCCCGTGGTATGCAATGCTTACGCCAGCTGCTTTCAGTCTTTTTTTCAGGACCATTATTAGCATTTGTCCTTTTCTCTACTTGATCCAAATTAACTCAATCATCTGCTGTCTTTGGCAAGTCCCATTTCCTCGTTAGGAATTAAAAGGAATCAAAGCAAGACAGCGAATGGGGTGATTCACCTGTACTGCTTACACTCTATAGAATGCTTTGGAATAGTTTACTACATTAAAAATTAAAGGCAGCAAGTAAGCAAATGCAGACAGACGGCAATGGAATGAGAGTGAGTGTTGTTTTGTAACTTCGAAACATTAAGCTAATTGAAAGGGAGTCCCGGAATGGCGGTCTGATTTCATGTTTACTGAAAGCGAGGCGTGCATGTATAGTGGTAGTGTGTTGACACTTGCAATTCATGCATTTATACTTATAACTTGTAATTAATTATTTAAACAAACAAGAATGCTTCATCAACCAATATATATGCAAGATAACTCAAAAATTACTTAAATATTAAAACACAACAGGGAGGCTGCTGAATCGTGTGCAGAATTTAGTATGGATTCAGGCAACAGGTAGAATTTGCTTACATTTAAAAGAGCGACACATAACAGATTAAAGAAGATTAAATATTACGTTTATTTGTCACATGTAGATGGAAACATACAGAAAGTGAAATGCATCATTTACTGTCAATGACTGTCATTGTCTGAGGATGTGCTGGGGAAGCCCACGAGTATCACCAGGCTTTTGGCACCAAGATAGCATGCACGCGGTTTACTAATTAATCCACATGTCTTTGAAATGCGGGAGGAAACCAGAGTACCCAGAAAAATGCTCAGCAGGCCACAAGCAGCATCTGTGGAAAGAGAAACGGGCAGAACACTTAAACAATCAACACTGAGGCTGGACGGCTCTATAAGTAGACATTAGGGGCTAAGGATGAAAGGTGAAAAGTTGAAGGGGAGCATGAAGGGAAACTTCTTCACTCAGAGGATCATGAGATCATCAGAGTGTAGGATGAGCTGTTTGAGCAGTGCATGCATGCTTGATTTCAATGTTTAAGAGAAATTTGGATAGGTACATGGATGATAGGGGTATGGAGGTCTGTGTGCAGGTCAATGAGACTAGGCAGTTTCAATGGTTTGGCACAGACTAAATGGTCTGAAGGGCCTGATTTTGTGCTGTGCATTTCTATGACTCTATATATTTAGGAGCCATGGTAGTGTAGCAATGCATCAGTGAAGTGAAGTGGAATGGTAAGACAGCCATTCAGAGATGGGATTTGGAATGAGAAAGAGAGAGCATTAGACTTGGAGTGTGGTATATGTCTCTTTCTGTGCCTATTTTTGTCACTTCTGTGGTACCACATATACTGTGGTCCATTGGACCAGGGCATCTATACGCAGTGTGGAATTTTTTATTGTTTTTTTTATATCATTCTTTATTATATATAATAGTTGAATGTTGTTTTTTGTTGTCTGTCGTGCCAACACATCATTGCAAATTTCTGATACAGTGGATTCCTGTTAATTGGGACACACCAGGACCAGGTCATTTTGGGCCAATTAAGTAGCTGCCCAATTAGCAGAAAGAAATAGTTAAAAAGTATAAAAAGACAAACTGAGTAACTAATTATGTATGTAAATAAAATACAGAATAACTTGGAACACTATCAAAACTACTACAGTACTATAAAACTATGTATTAGTTCCTAATAGTTATTGAAGGAGGATATCATTCAATGCACGCTGATGTATTCATTTGATTGACTGTAAATGAACAAATTCAGTTCAGTGACCCAAATAAACAAAGGGAATCCTGGCTATTTTCCCAATTTGTTTTTGTTCTTTAAGTGTTGTCCCAAATCAGTGGCTGACCTGATTAACCAACTGTCCAATTAACCAGAATCCGCTGAAAATATGTGAGTAGAGTTGATCCTTGATCCTCGAATAGGGAAACAAGATCATTAAGGCATGTGTATGGTTGGGGCACTGCAGTTTCTACACACTTGAAAGAGATAGAAGAACTTATTCTCAAGTCATTAGATAACTTGAATTCCAATAATTTATTTATACTAGCATTGGATTAAGTATGAAGAAAGTTCAAAGTAAATTTATTGTCAAAGTACATATATGTCACCATACACAACCCTGAGATTCATTTTCTTGTGGGCATTCACAGTAACTACAAAGAAACAAAATAGAATCAATGAAAAATTGCACAGAAAAAGACAAACAAACAACTAATGTGCAAAAGACAAGCTGGGCAAATGCATACATACATAAATAAACAAACAAACAAATAAACATTAAATATTGAGAACTTGAGATGAAGGCACCTTTAAAGTGGGCCCATAGGTTGTGAGGACAATTCAGTGATGAGGTGAGTGAAGTTGTCTCCACTAGTTCAGAGCCTGATGGTTGAGGGGTAATAACTGTTCTAGCAACTGGTGGTGTCAGTGCTGAAGGCAGCAGCGAGAAGGGAGCATGGCTTGGATGGTTGAGGTCCTTGATGATGGATGCTTCTTTCCAGTGACAGTGCTCTTTGCAGATGTACTCAATGGTGGGGAGGGCTTTACCCATGATGAACTGGGCTGTATCCACTGCTTTTTGTAGGTTTTTCCTTTTAAGGGCATTGGTGTTTCCATACCAGACCATGATGCAGCCAGTTATTATGCTCTCCACTGCACACCTATCGAAGTTTGTCCAAGTTTCAGTTGACATGCTGAATCTTTACACACTTCGGATAAACTAGAAGTGTTGCCATGCCTCCTTTGTAATGACACTAATATGCTAGTTGCAGGACAGATTCTCTGCAGTGCTAACACCCAAATCTGGACAACTGGAGATCTACAAAGAGAATCTGGAATTTGAATGTGAAGTTGCATAAGTCATAGAAAATAATCAATCATGAAATCCAGACTGATTGAACGCAGCTGTTGTCATTTCAAAAATTATTGTATGCATTGGAAAATGCTGCAGCACTGAAAGTTTCTGATGTTGTACATGCAGCCAAAGTAGGTTAATTCATGACCAAATTCTTTTATAATCTGTATGATGCTTTAAAAAAATGATTAGCTATCTAAACCTAGTGCTGACTGTGTAGGCATCCAATATAAGAGAAGCAATTCAGTGGTAACCACACAAGATGGAATTTACCACAGTAAACTTTCTGAATATAACCCTGTTTTTTTTCTTTATAACTGATGAATAAGTGCAGGGATTGTCACAAAGTCCCACAGCAAGATATGCTTTCAATTTCCCCCGGCCCAAATTCTGCAGAAAACAAAACAAGCATATAATTACTCCACGTCGGTTGGTATTTTTGCGCAAGTCTCTCATTTCCCTTTAAACGGAATTCAGTCAGAGGCATTATGTGGGTGTCACCTCAAAGGACCCCATTCCTTGAACAACAGCTGTCAGAGCAGTGGGGAGAATAAAACACTTAATTCACAAAATTAGGAATACGTCATTTATGACAATTATCATCTCTAAATCATGTATGAATTAAATTGATAGTCAGCTTTAATAGGAATACAATTCTAATGTGAATAGGGACATCTGCAATCAGTAATTTCTGATGCTCATTAATGAGGATTCTAATGGAGGAATTAGAATTAGAGTCTTGTAAGTGGTGATAATGTTACGTTATTCTTTGCACTAACATAGTCATAACATGTTTTAATAATTCCCTTGCTACTTTGTAACATAAAAATTCACTTGTCATCCATAATTAAAATGCCACCAGTTCTTAGTCACTCTTGCAATCATATGAATTATTCATGTTCAATGGTACTATCCTAAATTTACCTTAAGTACACTCAGTGGCTACGTTATTAGGTACACTCATTAATGAAAATATCTAATCAGCCAATCACGTGGCAGCAACTCAATGCATAAAAGCATGCAGACATGGTCAAGAGGTTCAGTTGTTGTTCAGACCAAGTGTCAGAATGGGGAAGAAATGTGATCACAGTGGCTTTGACTGTGGAATGATTGTTGGTGCCAGATGGGGTTGCTTGAAGATCTTAGAAACTGTGGATCTCCTGGGATTCTCATGCAATTACAGTGGGAGATAGAAAATGAAAGCCAAAAGGGAAATGTTGCAATAGTCTTGGGTGACCACAGTATGCATGTAGATTGGGAAAATGAGGTTGGTGCTGGATTGCAGGAGAGGAAATTTCTAGAGTCCTATGAGATAGCCTTTTAGAGCAGCTTGTGGTTGAGCCCACTACAAGATCAGCTATTCTGGATTGGGTGTTGTGCAATGAACCAGCATTGATTAGAGAGCCCAAGGTAAAAGAATTTTGAGGGAAAGTGATCATAATATGATCAAATTCCCCATGAAATTTGAAAAAGAGGAGCTAAAGTCATATGTAGCAGTATTACAGTGGAGTAAAGGGAATTACAAGGGAATAATAGAGGAGTTGACCATAATTGATTGGAAAAGAACAATGGCAGGGTTGATGGCAGAGCAGCAATGACTGAAATTTCTGGAAGTAATTCAGAAGGCACAGGATATATACATTCTAAAGGGAAAGAAGTATTCTAAAGATGACACAACCGTGACTAACAAGAGAAGTCAAAGCCACCATAAAAGCCAAAGAGAAGGCATATAATACAGCAAAAATTAGTGGCAAGTTAGAGAATTGGGAAGCTTTTAAAAACCAACAGAAGGCAACTAAAAAAGTCATTAAGAAGGTAAAGATAGAATATTAAAGAGGATACCAAAAATTTCAGATACATAAAGTGTAAAAAAGAGGTGAGAGTGGATATCACACCGCTGGAAAATTATGTTGGAGAGGTTGTAATGGGGGACAACACAATGGTGGATGAACTGAATAATTATTTTGCATCAGTCTTCACTGTGGAAAACACTAGCAGTATGTGGATGTTCCTGGTGTCAGGGAGCATGAAGTGTGTGAAGTTACCATAACTAGAGAGAAGGTTCTTAGGAAACTGAAATCTCTGAAGGTGTTTAAGTCATCTGGACCAGATGGTGTACACCCCAGAGTTCTGAAAGAGGTGGCTGAAGAGATTATAGAGTCATTAGAATGATCTTTCAAGAATCACTGGAAGATTGGAAAACTGCAAATATCAATCCACTCTTCAAGAAGGGGGGGAGGCAGAAGAAAGGAAACTATAGGCCAGTTAGTCTGACCTCAATGGTTGGAAAGATGTTGGAGTTGATTATTAAGGATGAGGTCTCAGGGTACTTGGAGGCACATGATAAAATAGGTCATAGTCAGCATGGTTTCCTCAAGGAAAAGTCTTGCCTGACAAATCTATTGTAACTCTTTGAAGATATAACAAGCAAGATAGACGAAGGAGAATTGGTTGATGTTGGGTATTTGGATTTTCAGAAGGCCTTTGACATGGTGCTACATATCAGTCTGCTTAACAAGCTAAAAGCCCATGGTATTACAGGAAAAATTCTAGCAAGGATAAAGCAGTGCCTGACTGGCAGGAGGCAAAGAGTGGGAATAAAGGGTGACTTCTCTGGCTGGCTGCTGGAGTCTGTGTTGGGACCAATACCTTTTACGTTATATGTCAATGATTTGGATGATGGAATTGATGGCTTTCTTTCAAAGTTTGCAGACTATATGGATATAGGTGGAGGGGCAGGTAGCTTTGAGGAAGTAGGGAGGCTACAGAGGACTTAGATTAGGAAAATGGTCAAAGAAATAGCAGATGGTTTAGAATGTCAGTAAGTGTATGGTCATGCACTTTGGTAGAAGAAATGAAAGGATTGATTATTTTTGAAATGGAGAGAAAATACAAAAAAACTGAGGTGCAAGAGGACTTGGGAGTCCTTGTGCAGGATTCCTTAAAGGTTAGTTTGCAGGTTGGGTCTGTGGTGAGGAAAGGAAATGCAATATTAGCATTCATTTCAAGAGGAATAGAATATAAAAGCAAGGATATAATGGTGAAACTTTATAAAGCATTAGCGAGGTCTCACTTGGTATATTGTGAGCAGTTTTGGGCCCCTGATCTTAGAAAGGATGTGCTGAAACTGAAGTGAGATTAAAAGAGGTTCACAAGAGTGATTCCAGGTTTGAATGGCTTGTTATATGAAGAATGTTTGATGACTCTGGGCCTGTATTCACTGGAATTCAGAAGATTAAGGGGTGACCTCACTGAGACCTATCGGATGGTGAAAGGCTTTGATGTGGAGAGGATGCTTCCAATGGTTGGAGAGTCTAAGACCAGAGGACACAGCCTCAGAACAGAGTTGCGTCCTTTTAGGATGGAGATAAGGAGGAATTTCTTTAGTCAGAGAGTGCTGAATCTGTGGAATTTTTTGCCACAGACAGCTGTGGAGGCCAAGTCTTTATGTATATTTAAGGCAGAGATTGATAGATTCTTGATTAGTCAGGGCACACCTGCCTTCACCTGGAGTACTGTGTGAAATTTTGGGCTCCAAATTTGAGGAAGGACATTCTTGCTATTGAGGGAGTGCAGCGTAGGTTCACAAGGTTAATTCCCGGGATGGCGGGACTGTCATATGTCGAAAGACTGGAGTGACTGGGCTTGTATACTCTGGAATTTAGAAGGCTGAGAGGGGATCTTATTGAAACATATAAGATTATTAAGGGATTGGACATGCTTCAGGCAGGAAGGATGTTCCCACTAATGGGTGAGTCCAGAACCAGAGGCCACAGTTTAAGAATAAGGGGTAGGCCTTTTAGAATGGAGTTGAGGAAAAACTTTTTCACCCAGAGAGTGGTGGATATATGGAATGCTCTGCCCCAGCAGGCTGTGGAGGCCAAGTTTCTGGATGCTTTCAAGAAAGGGATGGATAGAGCTCTTAAAGATAGCGGAATCAAAGGTTATGGGGATAAGGCAGGAACTGGATACTGACTGTGGATGATCAGCCATGATCACAGTGAATGGTGGTGCTGTCTTGAAGGGCCGAATGGCCTACTCCTGCACCTATTGTCTATTATCTATTGTCTATTGGCATGAAAGGATACGGGGAGAAGGCAGGAGATTGGGACTGAGAGGAAAATTTAATCAGCCATGATGAAATGATAGAGTAGATTCGATAGGCCAAATGGCCTAATTCTGCTCCTATATCTTATGGTCTTATAACAGTTTTTTGAACAGGGGTTCCCAACTTTGGGTCCACAGACCCCTCGGTTAATGGTGGGGGTCCGTGACATTAAAAAGGTTGGAACACCTGTTCTAAAGTTTACAGAGAATGGTGTGGAAGAAATCCATTGAGTGGCAGTTCTGTGGGCGAAAACTCCTTGTTAATGAGAGAGGTCAGAGAAGAATAGCCAGACTGGTTCAAGCTGACAGGAAGTATCTCAAATAACCATTCATTACAACCGTGGTATACTGGAGCTACATAATAAAGTGGCCACTGAGTGTACAAAGTGGCCACTGCTTGTCCGTTATATTAACACCCACATTTGATAAGTTAGTGCCGCGTTAATTGTGGACTACCTGCTGCGGAGGGGCTCTGGAACGACACATAATTCCAGTCCATTCATCAGCTTCAAACTGCTTAGAGGTAAGATGGTTCTGCACACTTTAGAGGTGAGGGGATTTGGGGAAAACATAGGCTATATCTTGCTGAGGCTCCAACTTTAGTTCCATCAAGGAGGCTTGTGAGCCACAGTGCATGGATCAATATGTTCTGATATCCAGGCCTGTTCCCTGCACAGTAGAAAGATGGTGCCACTCAAGTTCAAGTTTATTGTCATCACAGGCATACTTAGACCAGTTATAAGTTCCAATGAAAATGCCATTATCTTTTTACAGCACTAGCGCAGTGCATTAACAGACAATTTCAATCATAATTTAACATAAATTTAAATGAACATAAATCATTCATAGCTTACAAGAAAAGAAACTTAATGAAATGTGAGTAAGTCCACTACCAAAGATCCCCATCGCATGGGCCATCCATCACCTCACAGCTACCGTCACGCACGAGGTACAGAAGCCTGAAGTAAAAGAGAAGGAGAATGCAAGAGTGGTTACAAAGTTTTCAGAACAAACAAAAAAAATGCAAAAAGTTTACAAAGGGTGAAGAGTTTAACTTCTGGTAACATGGGGGAAAAATTTGAAAAGGGTGATGAGGATACAGGACTGAAGGTATCATATCTGAAGGCACACAGTGCACAGAATAAAGTAGATGATCCTGTAGCGCAGTTAGAGATTGGAAGGTAAAACGTTGTGGGCATCTCTGAGTCGTGACTAAAAGATCATAGTTGGAAGCTTAATATCCAAAGATACACATTGTATTGAAAAGAAGGGCACATAAGTAGGGGGGAGGGGTGGCTCTACTGGTACAAAAAATAAAATTAATGGTCTAATACTGGTCCTGCCTTATGGTCCTATATTTAAGGTTCGAGCATTGCTTATACAATGTATCATTATTGCCAATAACTTAGTCCAATCTCTGATGTCACTGTTTCCCAAGTTTCAGGATATATGCACCTGACGTACGGCGTGAGTACTACCCTTTTTGCAGGTACTTACAATAACAAGTTTACATTTAAAACTTGTTTCCTCCAATCTGTCAATCCTGCTAAGAATTTTGTCTGCTTGGATGGAATAACTCTTCCTTCTAAACTTTAGCGAATACAGTCCCAGTCGACCGAACCCCTCCTCTTACAGTAAATCCGCCATCCTTGAGTCAGTTTGGTGAATCTTCACTGCATTTCCTCAATGGCAAACACATCCTTCCTTAGGTAAGGGGAACAAAGATGTACACCCTGCTCACCCTGCTTCAGATATGGTCACCCAAGAGTAGAGTACAGTTGTATAAGACCTCTTCATTCAAATCTATCCCTAATAAACCCTGATATATCCTGCTGCTGCTCAGTGACTTGTGTTTCTTTGATCAGCCATACCGTCCACTCTTTAACAAATGCACATATTAGGTATAATACGTGGATATCAAGTACATGGAATGTGAAGGTGGTCTTTAAATGACTTCTCTAATCTGGCCAAAATATAGTTTAGAAATGGGGCTTTGATGACTTTGTGTACAAACTTCTTTCACTAAACAACAGATAATGTTCACAGACTAAAGATGCCCTTTTCACTATCCTCAAAGACCTTCGACCCATTGATCACTTCAACATCATCAATTTCTCTGGGCGCATCAAGGTCTGGAAACACGGAAGCCTTGTTCCTGTCACCCAGGAGACTCTCCTGGATGCCAGGAAGTACATCTACCTGTTGTCACCTTCAGGAGGTAAAGTGTTTTAATGATTTAAATTTAACTTAATTTATGATCTCCCCTCTCAAAAGCAAAATCTCACTCTTTGGACAATGGAACTTTGTTTTAATGGGCTTTACAGTTTGATTATTTCAAATTCAGTAAAATATGAACAAACATGAATATTCAGGCAGAGAGATTTAAAAAAAAATTGTTGTCTTCCAGAATTATAACCAGAATCAGGTTTATTGTCACTGACTTAGATGATGTGAATTATGTTGTTTTGCCTCAGCTGTACTTCGCAAAATATATAATTTACTATAAATTACCAAATTAAATAAAGGAATAATGAGGCAATATTCATGGTTCATGGTCCTTTCTGGAATCAGATGGCAGTGGTGAAGAAGCAGCTCCTGAATCATTGAGTGTGGGTTTTACAGGCTCTTGTTCCTCCTCTCCAATGGTAGTAACAAGAAGACGTGTCCTGGGTTGCTGGGGGTCCTCAGTAGTGCATGCCGCCTTCCTGAGGCATCGCATCTTAAAGATGTCTTTGGTGGTGGAGAGGGTTATGTCCATGATGGAATTGGCTGTGTCTGCAACCCTCTGCCGTCTCTTGAGATCCTGTGCAATGGTGGTCCCAAATGTAACCTATCTTTAGTAGACTAGTGCACTAGTGTATAAATTACACTGATGTACAAGTCACCCACCGTTCCGCCAAACTTTTTTCACCACTTGCTGATTGGTAATTGGTTTACTGTTGTCACATGTACTGAGATACAGTGAAAAATTTTCATTCGTGGTTCATCCAGACAGAACATTCCATACATAAGTACATTGAGGAAGTCTAAGAGGGAAAAAAAGGCAGAATCAATTCCAATCCCTATTTCCATTCTGACATGTCAGTCTATAGCCTCTTCTTTGGCTGCAATAAGACCACTCATAGGTTGAAGGAGCAACACCTTATATTCCATCTAGGTAGCCCCCAACTTGATGGCATGAACATCAATTTCTCTGACTTCTAGTAATTTTCCCCCTCTGCCTTCCCTCTCCTTCGTTTCCCCACTCTGGCCCCCCTCTTACCTCTTCTCCTCTCCTGCCTATCACCTTGCCACTTTCCTGTTCTCCCATGGTCCACTCTCCTCTCCTATCAGATTGCTTCTTCTCCAATCATTTACCTTTTCCTCCTATCACCTCCCAGCTTCTAACGTCATCCCTCCTCCCCCACCCACCTGGCTTCACCTATCACCTTCTAGCTTGTGTTCCTTCTCCTCCTTCCATCTTTCTATGCCGGCCTCTTTCCCTTTCGTTTCCAGTTCTGCCCGACTGGATCTCAGCCCGAAATGTTGACTATTCATTTCCATAGATTCTGCTTGAACTGCTGAGTTCCTCCATCATTTTATGTGTGGTGCTCTAGGAAAGTGCAGTGCAGGTAGACAAATAAAGAGCAGGGGTCAGTATGGGATGATTGAAAGATCAAGAATTTTTCTTTATTGTACACAAAGATCATTCGAGAGTCTGATAACTGTGGATAGAAGCTGCCCTTGAGCCTGGTGGTATGTGTACTCAAGCTTTCTGCCCAATGGAAGGCAGAAAGTAGACGTATATCAGATTTTATATCAAATATATCAAATGTGACGTATATCAAATGTAAGCCCCTAATGCAATATGCACCTTCCTTTATATCCTCGTGTTTCTCTATCCCTCAACCCTATTGGGATCTTTAATATGCATGCAGTAGCCAAAACGCAATCCTTCCTTAAATACCCGATCTATTTCTTCTCAAATGAAGCTTCAATCTTCCCTAATCCCTTCTAAATTCCAGCCTCCCCCAGCCACTACAACTTAGAAAATAGATCACATCATAATGCTTTTACTCTGTAATGGTGAACTAATGAGTACATTTTCCCTGAGGGGTGAATTTTTCACACACGAAGTAGTTGATATCTGCAATTAGCTGCCAGAGGAGGTAATAGAAGCAGGAACAGCTACAATATTAATATTCATAGTCATACAGAGTGGAAGCAGGTCCTTTGGCCCATTGGTCAGTGCTGACCAAGATGCTCATCTAAACAAGCTTCATTTGCCTGCATTTGGCCCATATTCCTGTAAACCTTTCCTATCCATGTACCTTTTAAATATTGTTAGTGTACCTGCCTCAGTTACTTCCTCTTACAGCACCTTCCATAAACAGAAAAAGTTGCCCCTCAGATTCCAATTAAATCCCTCTCCCCTCCCCTTAAACCTATGGGCTCTAGTTCTTTATTCCTCAACTCTGGTGAAAGGATAATGTGCATTCAGCCAATCTGTGTCCTTCAAGAAGCATCTGGACAGGTTGTTGACAGAGCTACGTCTAGAGGGATGTGAAATTAAGATTCAAGGTTCAAAAAACTTTATTGTCATTCTAACCGTACATCAGCTCTGCAGGGCAGAATGAGACAGTGACAGGATGAGACAGGAGTAGTGCAATCATAAGTGGGATTAGTATAAATAGGCATGGTTGTCGGTGATTAAAGCCGCTTTTTCTTCTTTTGTAAAGTTCCTTTCTTGAGAGTTATAGTAGTTCTTATGTCTTGCACTGTACTACTGCTGCAAACAGCAAATTTCACAACAGTGGTGATAGACCTGATTCTGATTCATCGATGCAGTGGGATGCACAACTCTGCATTGCTGATCGTAGGAATGTGCTCAGCACAGATGGGCTATGTTGTGCTTTGTAACTCTAAACATATAAACCAATCGAAAGAAAAACAAGGGAGCTGGAAATGCGAATCTAACTTCGTTTTTACTTTAAGCAGAGCACACGTACGTGTGACTTAGTGTCAGGATGACGTATGCCATTCACATACTTTTACATATAATCCACAATGAATTATTTAAATGAACTAAGAATGTTTAATCAAACAACGTACTTAAATATTATTGAACTATCAAGCAGGTTACGCGTAACTTTTACTATAAAAGGTGACAAACCTTTTATAGGGTGTGAGTTTAAATAAGCAATAATCTAAAAATTCTTTTGTGTGCCATGGTAATTTTGAGCAGAGATTATCAATGATAAATTAATTAGTAACAATAATTAATTCTTTTTAAAGAAAAAGGGTGAGTCCTGTTGCTTTTTATGTGTATTTATTATTTCACCATTAATAAAAATATAACATTTAGATTGGAATAAATGAAACATTTTAGAAAAATCTGTTCAAAACTTATTAGTATTAAACTTCTATGAGGACAATTGAAAAATAACATAATTTCTAAATACTATTGGTATTGTAACCTTTCACTAAAAGATCTTGAAGTGTACACCAGGTCTGTAAGGATTTCACAACATATCGTCCAGCATCAAGTGTTTTCGCAATTTTATAGCTGGTGCCAAGTCAGTGTGAGACATTTCCTGCGAAAACATTTCACTGCTCTGGGGTTGTAAAAAAATATTCACTGCTTCATTTAGCAGTGAAGATAATCATTATGTATCATTTAATTATGGGTGTGGCTTAAGGAATCGAGGGTGGCACTGCACGCTGCGTGCCAAAAAAATGTTTGCGTGTGCCATAATTCCAATATCAGTTCTATACCCCTTGATCAATAAAATTGTTTTTGTATCTTTTCAGGTACTGAAGGACTTGAGGTATCCTCATTTAAATTCTCCCTTGTTTCTTAGGTACCAATATAAATGATGCCATTGAGACTGGATCGAAGTTGCTGAAGGATTATATCGCCCAACAAGATAAGACTGTTCGGACAATTTCTTTAATCATCTTCTTGACTGACGGGCGTCCAACTGTCTCTGAGGTTCAGCCTCAGAAGATTTTGAGCAACACAAGAAAAGCCATTGAGAAACAGTTCTGCCTGTTCAGTCTGGGGATAGGGAGGGATGTGGACTATAGACTCCTGGAGCGAATGTCTCTGGAAAACTGTGGGGTGATGCGGAGGATCAGTGAAGACTTGGATGCTGCCGCTCAGCTGAGGGGGTTCTTCAATGAAATTGGGACTCCGCTCCTTTCGGACATCCGCGTGGATTACTCTGAAGATGCGGTGGAGTACGTGACGCAGAATTTCTTTGCAAACTACTTCAATGGGTCAGAGCTTGTGGTCGCAGGCAAGCTGGTCAATGGCACAGTTGATAAGCTCCATGTAGAAGTAACAGCGAGCACCAGCGACAAGCAACTCACGTTGGAGACAGAGGTCCCTGTCGATGAGAGCAGGGAAATGCCAAGCAGTGTCGAAGGGAAGCCGAGCAACGGTAACTTAATCCAGAGGGCATGGGGCTTCCTGACCATCAAAGAATTGCTGAGGTCACAGCTAAAGACTGGCAGCAGCAGAATAAAGGAAATTATTTCGGGGAGAGCCAGAAATCTATCAGTGGAATACCATTTCCTCACACCGCTCACATCACTGACTGTGAACGGGGCAGATGAACAGAGCAGCGCAAACGAAGAAGAGGAACTCCCTCTCCCTGAGGTGAACGACGAGGGAGTGCAGAGTTTACGCAGTGTAGATAAACCAGGTAAAGTAAACTTATACAGCAAGTACATCGCTGTTTATGTCAAATTTCTATTAGTCAAATGATGCAACAAAAGTATTTTAAAATTCATTCCTTATTCTGTATTACAGCAGCATGAGGTATCCACAAACACAGGAATCACTGTAGATGTGTTAAAGGTTATTAGAAGTTACTTTAATAAAGTTATATAAATAAGAAAATGCAGAAATAAAGAATGATTAATAAAATAGTAAATGAGACAAAATAGCACTTATTAAACAATCACTAAGTCACGTCACGCAATATGCTTCTGGAACCGCAAATGTCCATCAGATTGTGTTCTCTCTCTCTCTCTCTCTCTCTCTCTCTCTCTCTCTTCCTCTCTTTCTCTCTCCCCCTTCTCTCCCCCTCTCTCTCTCTCCCCCCTCTCTCTCCCCCTCTCCCCTCTCCCCTCCCCCTCCCCTCCCCCTCCCCCTCCCTCTCCCCCTCCCCTCTCTCACTCCTCTCTCTCCCCCTCTCACTCCCCTCTCTCCCCCTCTCTCCCCTCTCTCCCCCCCCTCCCCTCCCCCTCCCCTCCCCCTCTCTCTCCCCTCCCCCTCTCTCCCCTCCCTCTCTCTCCCCTCCCCCTCTCTCTCCCCTCCCCCTCTCTCTCCCCTCCCCCCTCTCTCCCCTCCCCCTCTCTCCCCTCCCCCCATTCTCTCCTCTCCCTCCCTCCCTCTCTCTCTCTCTCTCTCTCCTCTCCCCCTCTCTCCCCCTCCACAGTTTTATCCCTCTCTCGCTGTATAAGCATAATCATTATTACTGTATATAAAATTTTGAGATGGGGTAGGTAGCTCGAGTCCATTGCAAGGGTGCCTTAAACTGGACGGCGTTGGTTAAAGGAGTGAGGGAGGAGGTTTAAAGTGGATCTGATGGGTAAACTTTTCATACAAGTATTTGCAATGAGCTGCCAGAGGAGGTGGTGGAGGCAGGAACAGCAACCACATTTGAGAAATGTCCGGACAGGTACTTGAATAAACAGGGCAGAGGAGAATATGGAATTAATGCAGGTGAGTGGGAGTGGTATAGGACGCAGTGGGTTGTACGACACGATGGCTCCGTTAATGCTTTCCTGATCAAGGGATCAGCTACAACAGAAGTATTTAACATGGAACATGACAGAAACAATCCACCCTATGTGCACCAACCAGGATGCCAATCCAAACTAATCCTGTCTGCCTGCACATGCTCCGTGTCCCTCTTTAAATACACCCAGTGACTTGGACTGCACAGCCCTCTCTGGCAAAAAGTTCTACAGATCCACCACCCTCTGGCTGAAGAAAATCTCATCTCAGTTTATTGAGAAGTCCCTTTATTCTGAAGCTTTGCCTTCGGATGCTAGACTCTCCTGCCAATGGAAACACCACCTCCACATCAACCATATCCAGGCCTTTCAGTATCTGGTAAGTTTCACTAAGATTTCACTCCCCCACCCCCCACCTTTCATTCTGAACTCCAGTGAGTACAGGCCTGGAGACATCAAATGAACTCGTACGTCAGGCTTTTTATTCTTGGCATCATTCATGTGAACCTCCTCTAGGCCCTCTTGAGAGCCCGCACATCCTTACTTCGATATGGGGCCCAAAATAGCTTACAATCCACAATTGCAGGAGAAGGAAGAGGTGATCCTATTGTGATTAGATTCACAACCAAACAGATTCAAAGTTCAAAGTAAATTTATTATCAAACTATGTATATGTATGTGGGCACATGGCCAAGTAGTTAAGGCATTCGACTAGCGATCTGAAGGTTGTGAGTTCAAGCCCCAGCCGAGGCTGCGAGTTGTATCCATGAGCAAGGCACTTAATCACATAGTGCTCTGCGATGACACTGGTGCCAAGCTGTATCGGCCCTTGCCCTTCCCTTGGACAACATTGGTGTCGTGGAGAGGGGAGACTTGCAGCATGGGCAGCTGCCGATCTTCCATACAACCTTGCCCAGGCCTGCTCCCTGGAGAGTGAAGACTTTCCAGGTGCAGATCCATGGCCTCACAAGACTAACGGATGCCTTTAATGTATATGTCAGCATATACTTCCTTGAAATTCATTTTCTTGTGGGCATTCACAGTAGAACAAGTGCAATAGAATTAATGTAAAGCTATGCACAGAGACTGACAAACAACCAATGTGCAAATGAAGACAAGCCGTGCAAATACACAAAAAAACAAATAATTATAATAATAACATGCTGAATTAAAATACAAACTCATAAAATAAGTAATACTTTACTATAAGTACAAACATAATCCAGTTTTAGAGTCAGAATACCATAAATTATATATTATGACTGATCAGTTATTACAGATAGGACAATCCATAATAACTGTCCGGATATAATAATACAATATAAACGAGCAAGAACAAATTACTTAATAGATGTAGCCATTCCAAACACACATAGCTTACTGAAATCAAGGAGTGAAAAAAAACAGAAATATGCTGAACTAATAGAGGAAATTGGAAGACTTTGGAAGATGAACAAGATATACATTGTTCCAATAGTAATATCTACAACTGATATCATCCCAAAGGTACTACGCAATAGCATTAAATGATTAGGGCTACGCAGTAATATCTATGTAAATCTTCAGAAAGCCACAATACTAAACACCACTAGAAAAGTCCAAAAATTCTTAGCAATTGAGAAATGAGTGTGCTTGGCTGGGAAAAAAAATCTGATTTAATAATAATAATAACTAAATAGTAAATATATAATATTAAAAGCATGAGTTGTAGAGTCCTTGAAACAGTCCATAGGTTGTCGAATTAGTTCAGTGTTGAGATGAGTGAAGTAATCTGTCACACTCAGCTAGAAAATAGAGGAAGACTTTAAAGGTAGGTGATGTGGTTACTCATGACAGAGAATGCAGGCAGGTGCAGAAGGGGTGGGGCGTATTTTCTCTATTTCTGCTGCAATGATTGTCATTTCCTATCAGATTCCTTCTTCTTCAGCCCTTAACCTTTTCCACCTATCACTTTCCAGCTTCTCACTTCGTCTCCCCTTCCCAACCCACCTACCTTTCCCTTTCACCTGGCTTCACATATCACCTGTCAGCTTGTACTCCTTCTCCTCCCACCAACTTCTTATTCTGGCTTCTTCTGCCTTCCTCTCCAGTTCTGATGAAGAGTCTCAGCCCTAAACATCAATTGTTCATTCCTCTCCATTGATGCTGCCTGACTTGCTGAGTTCCTCCGGCATTTTGTGTGTGCTAATCTGAATTTCCAGTATCTGCAGAATTATGTTGTGTTTAAGATATTAATGTCTTTGATAAGAACTGCTGTGCTACTGTAACATTTTTGGACACTTGACAGAGAAATTCAAATTCAGATAGGACAGTAGGAAATTATTGAAGTCCTGATGAAGGGTCTTGGCCAGAAATATCGATGGTTTATTCTCCTCCATGGAATCTGCCTGACTTGCTGAATTCCTCCAGAATGTCAAAGGTCAAAATTCAAAGTAAATTTATTATCAACAAATACTACTCCCAGTTGTACATAATAATAATGAGAATTTGAGTTGTAGAGTCCCGGAAAGTGTGTGTTGCTCAAGACTTCCAGCATCTACAGAATCTCATGTTTTTGGGATTAGAGTAGTAATTTTGAGGATTACAGAAGCAAACTTGAAGAAGAAGAGGAGACAGCTGGTGGAAGAGAAGCATACAACATTGGAGCCGTAAAGGGAGACTGGATCAGTGTCTTAGTGAGAAGCTGGTTGTAATAACAGAGATAGGTGTCGAGGGAAGAGGAGGTGGAAGAGACCATGAGGGAAAATGGAAGAGCAATAGAAGAAGCAAAAAGCCACATAATCAATTACATACAAGCTAACATTTTCGGTAATGGTTATAATTATCCCGCAGAAGTTAACACCAGCCAGCTCCCAGATGTTAATTGTGCAAGAATTAAGTTTGAAAACTGATTTAACACTGACCTTTCTTAATCTAGACACTACCTCTTTAAGAAAGAAGAAGAAAACTCTGGTGATTTCGAAAACATCAGGTAAGAGCTAAAACTTTGAACATCTACATTAAAGACTCATCAGCTAGCGATTTAGAACCGTTGTTTGAAGATTTGCTGCAGTAGAGATTACAGTGTCAGAATCATTTGACCAGAGTGATAATTACCTAAGGTGTGTTAGTTTGAATTCAACTTCAGGAACACCCTTCTAAGAGAATGCTGAAGAATGTAGACCTGTTAATCTGTCATTCACTGTATAAAATTATCTTGGATGTGTACAGAAATATTTCTTATACCAGCTAAACCATAATATAGGGACTAATATATGTATTCATACTTGACTATTCTTTAAGGAACTACTTAGAGCATAGAACACAGAACAGGCCCTTCAGTCCACAATATTGTACTGAACCAACTAAACTAGTAATCAATTGGCCGCCTAGCTGGTCCTTTGTGCCTACACAATGTCCATGTCCTCCATTTCCTACACATTCAAGTGCCACCCCAGGCACCCACTCCTTTTTTAAAAAAAACTTGCCCCACATATAGAGTCATAAAGTCATAGAAAAGTACAGCACAGAAACAGGCGATTTGTCCCATCTAGTCCATGCCAATCCATTTAAACTGCTCATTCTCATCGACCTGCAGCAAGATGATAGCCCTCCATACTCCAACCATGTTCCTATCCAAACTTCCCTTAAACGTTGAAATCGAGCTTACGTGCACCACTTGTGCTGGCAGCTCGTTCCACACTCTCACACCCTCTGAGTGAAGAAGATTCCACTCATGTTCCCCTTAAAACTTTTCACTTTTCATCCTTAACTCATGACCTCTATTTGTATCCTCCCAGCAACAGTGGAAAAAGCCTGCTTGCATTTACCCTATATATAATCGTTCATAATTTTGTATACCTCTATCAAATCTCCTCACAATCTTCTACATTGCGAGGAAGAAATTCTTAACCTATTCAATCTTTCCATATAACCTGGCAGTATCCTTGTAAATTTCTCTGTACTCTTTCAACCTTAGTTACATCTTTCTTGTAGGTAGGTGACCAAAACTGCACACAGTACTCCAAATTAGGCCTCGTCAATGTCTTATACAAATTCAACAGAACATCCCATCTCCTGATTTCAGTACTTTGATTTATGAAGGCCAATGTGCCAAAAGCTTTCTTTACAACCCTATCTACCTGTGACACCACTTTCATTGAACTATGGACCTGTATTCCCAGATCCCTTTGTTCTACTACACTCCTCAGTGCTCTACCATTCTCTGTGTTGGTCCTACTGAAGTGCAACACCTTGCACTTGTCTGAATTAAATGCCGTCTGCCATTTTTACGGCCCATTTTGGGCTGCAAGCCATTATAATCTTCGTTGCTGTTCACCGAACCCCCCAGTCTTGGTGTCATCTGCAAATTTGCTGATTCATTTAACCACATTATCATCTAGATCATTGATATAGATGACCAACAACAACAGACTCAGCGTCGATCCCTTTGGCAATCCACTCGTCACCAGTAAGCAGAGAGGCAATCATCTACTATCACTCTCTGGCTTCTTCCACAAAGCTAATGTCTAATCTAATTTACTACCTTATCTTGAATGCCAAGCTACTGAACCTTCTTGACCAATCTCCCATGTGGAACCTTGTCAAATGCCTTGCTAAAGTCCATGTAGACAATATCTACTGCCTTGCCTTTTTCAACTTTCCTGTAACTTGCTCGAAAAATTCGAGGACGTTACACTGCCAATAGTAAGCTGCCAGAGTCCACTATCCTGGGCTAGTCCTTCAAGTTGTCCCTAGATGTAGCCCATCAAAGTTCCTTCCCCACCCACGGGTGAGCTCTTTGGAGCTTCCATTGGTATTTCTGTAGAACTGGGTTTTTTCGAGATGAGGTTGAAAGCTCCATTCTCAATCATCCTCCTTTTACCGATAGACTTGGGACAGCCTGTGGCAGAGTTAGAAAACTTTAGCCTCACTCTTAAATACCCTCTGAAGTGGCCCAGTGAGTGACTCAAATAAATGGGGGCCTTTTCAGTGATGTCCGGATCCTGAAACATGAGCAGATAAAATCAAGTAACTTGTGATGCCTAGGTTGAATTGTCCGAATCAGAACTAGAGTCAGAACCAGGCTTATTACCACTGACATACAGTATACCATAACATTTAACTGTTCTGCAGCAGCAGTACAGTACAATATATTTTTAAAAAGCTTTAAGTTACAATAGGAAACATATGAAAAAATATATTAAAAAGATTGCAAACTAGTGAGGCAGTGTTGATGTGTTCACGTTTGTCCTTTTACTGAACTTACTGCTGTTTGTTCACTCCCACTCATTCAAACTGAGGTGTTTGTTTATCATCCAGCTGACGGGGACCCACACTTTATTGCTGATTTCCCCTTGAGCAAATTGTCGGTGTGCTTTAACATAGATGGTCAGCCAGGAGATGTGCTCAGACTGGTGTCTGATCATGAAAACTCAGGTAAGATGTTAACTGGAGAAACCTTAAATATTTGATTAATTCCTAAGATAGAGAATCACAGAATTATAAAGAAGATTTTCCATGTTATGCCCATAAAAATCCTTTTCTCTCCTTCCCCATGTCTTCCTATCAAGTGTCTAATTTTTTTATTAACATTGTTATCAGACACTTGAATAAACCTCTTACAAAAACTCTCAAGTGCTACTCAGACCTCTCAGATGAATTCCTGATCTTCCAATCCACCTCATTGTGACCTTGGACCGTATTTGTCTATCTGCACTGGATCAATCAGTATTAGGTTTATCGTCAATGACCCATGTTGTTTTGTGACGGTGGTACAGCGCAATACATTAAAAAATGATATGTTATGTTGAAAAGTCAAATAAATAAGTATTGCAGAAAAGGAATGGTGAGGTAGTGTTCATGGGTTCATGGACAGTTCCGCTGTCTGATGGCAGAGGCGAAGAAGCTGTTCCTAAAATGATGAGTGTGGATCTTCAGCTTTCTGTAGCTCCTTCCTGATGGTAGTAATGAGAAGAGGGCTTGGCCCAGATGGTGAGGATCCTTGATGATGGATGCTGCCTTCTTGAAACACCATCTCTTGGAGATTCCTTCAATGGTGAGGAGGGTTATGCCTGTGATAGAGCTTGCTGATTCTATACCTCTGTGAAGCCTCTTTCAATCCAATGCCTGATAGGAGTATCCAAATGTCTAGTGTTATGTCTCATATAGCACTAACTGTTGCCCTTTTCATCTGCTATTATTGATCGACTGTCCAGTACTTTGTCACCAACTAACACTGGCGGTGATGTCAAACAGGATTGGCACAGTATTTTTCACTTACATGATTCTTTTTGTCATGTCTTGAATTTCAACATTGCTCTGTCTAACAATCGTCTCGCTTTCCTGTTTCCGTAAGGTGTAACAGTCAATGGACAACTCATTGGAGCTCCGGCACCTCCTGGTGGTCATAAGAAACAACGGACCTACTTCAGTGCCATCACGGTCATTATCAGTAAACCCTCCCGGTCCTACATCCAAATCACGCCCCACAAGGTCATCTTTGACAGTCGAGACAGGTTCATTCTTTCGTGTGACAGAACAATTGAGGTGGAGAGCGAAGGTTTGGTGGTGTCCGTGACGGCGAAGTCCAATGTTACCGTGACAATAAATGATCACATCTCCTTTGTAATCCTGGTTCATCAGTATAAAAACCCGGCCCCATATCAGAAGGATCACCTTGGATTCTACATTCTCAACAGCAAAGGATTTTCCTCCAATGCCCACGGTCTCTTGGGTAAGTGACTGCTGAAAAATAAATTATACCACGTCTGCTGCTGTTTGATTTTTACAAAGTTTGTTAAGTTTTTTTGGCCCATACTATTGCAAGTTCCATGACACTTTGAGGAGCTGACATCCAGATACAGTGTGTTTCAGTATGGGCAAAAAATGACGAACTTAGAATGGGATCTAGGTTGACATGGACCAGTTGGGTTGAAGGGCCAGTTCCATGTGGTATAACTCTAAATTGAACAATTGGTTTATTATTGTCACATGCACTGAGCCGCAATGAGAAGCTTTTGATCTGCCTGCCATCCATGCAATTCATTTCATCACAATCATGCATTGAGATAATACAGAGTGCAGAATGAAGTGTTACAGAGAAAGTGCAGTGCAGGCAGAAAATAAGGTGCAAGGTCACAGTGAAGTAGATTGTAAGATCAAGAGTCCATCTTATCTTACTAGGGGATGGTTCACTACTCTTATATTATGTGGCAGAAGCTGACCTTGAGCCTGGTAGAATGTGTATCTTCTGACCAATAGGAGATGGGGGGAAGAGAGAATGTCTGGGGTGGGTGGGGCGTGGAGCCTTTGATTATGCTGTCTGCTTTCAGAAGGCAACGAGAACTATAGACAGAGTCCATGGAGGGGAGGGTGGTTTCCATGATATGCCTAGCTGTGTTTGCAGTTCACTGCAGTTTCATTTGGTCTTGGGCAGAGCAGGTGTCGTACCAAGCCCTGATGGTTAGGATGCTTTCTACAATGGATCAAAAAAAAATTGGTGAGGGTTAAAGGGGATATGCCCGATTTCTTTAGCGAATGTTGTGATCAGCTGGAGATTTTGGTTATGTCATCTGCTTTATCAAGGCAGAAGGAGCTCGATGACTGTATGTTCTAAATGTTCCTAAGTGATTATCAGGGATTAGTTTTGCTCCACCACATCTAACTAGCTCAGGGAACCAGGGATCTGAATGGTAGCCCTTTGTGCAAATTTTTAATCTGCAGTCTACTGGTACCTCCATTTGAAATGAATTGGTAATTGGTATTTGGCTTATTATTGTCACATATTGAAAAACAGTGAAGGCTTTTGCTCGCATGCCACACACAGATCATTCCATACATAAATACAAAAGGAAATGAATGTAGAAAGTAATGTTGCATTTACAGAGAAAACTCAGTGCAGGAGGACAAAGTGCAAGAGCCATGACAAGATAGACTAAGGAATCTGGAGGCCATCTTTATCTGACAAGAGGCCTGTCTTGATTAGTAAGGGTGTCAAAGGTTATGGGTGGAATGCCGGAGAAAGGGGTTGGGAGGGAAAATAAATCAGCCATGCCTGAATGGCCTAGTTTTGCTCCTATTCCTTATGTTCTTATGGTCTAACAACCACACGCTGGTTCCCACCGACTGTAGCGTTTGTGGGATCGTGCTGGTCCCTGTGCAGTCAGACATGGCATCTGGGACTGGTTTGTTGTGTGGGCAATAATTTGCACGTAAAATCATGGATCACCTCTGGACACTGTAGTGTGCACTAGACTGTGTGGTTTGCTTCATTACTGGTATAAGAAGGTAGAAGGAGCAAACCAAGGAAAAATAATCTCTATTAGCAAATTATAGGGAGAGCAAATTAACCTTTGCTTTAAACCATCACCCCACAATAAGTTGTTCTCTTTCATCTTCATAGATTTGGTTGACATAGTGGATAAGTTGCTGGACCACAAAAAGCAAAAATATGTTCACTAAGAACATAAAAAGAACTGGGGGTATTCTTTGTAGCTGTTCCATCATCTAAGAGTAACTTTTACCTCAGGGGCACCTCCTGTTTTAACCCCGTAACCCCTGATCATCGAACGGTTTTCAATTCCCACTGTTGTCTATAAGGAGTTTATACGTTCTTCCCGTGATGCATGGGTCTCCTCCGTTTGCTCCAGTTTCTTTCCACAGTCCAAAGGCATACAGTTAGGGTTAGAGTTAGCAGGTTGTGTGCCGGAAGCATGGCGACACACAAGGACTGCTCCCAGCACATCCTTGGGCTGTGGTGGTTGTCGATGCAAAACAGCGTATTTCACAGTATGCTTCTATGTAAGTGTGACAAATAAAACTAATCTTTAACTCCTGCTGGAAATACTCAGCAGGCCAGGCCGAGGCAGAGGCTGCACTGAGGGAAGGGAAAGCTGTGGGATAAGAGAGAGGAACACCGAGGGAATGGAGGGGTGAGGCAGAGGGATGAGGGAGGGAGAGGCAGGACAAGAAGCGCTGTGACGAGGGAGGGGCAACAGTCAGGGAGCGGAGGGATAAGGTGGTGGCAGGCCAGAGCAGAGCGATGAGAAATGTACACACGGAAGGAGAGAAAGAATGAGGGAGGGACACAGGGAGATGAGGGATTGAAGGAGGGATGAGGGAAGGTCACACAGAAGGAGAGGGGAAATGTGAGGGGGGCACGGAGATGAGGGACGAGAGAGGGTCACCGAGGAAGAGGAGGATTGAGGAAAGGTCACACAGATAGAGAGGTGGGATGGGAGGGTCGCACAGAGGGAGATAAGAGTGAGGGATGGACAGAGAGGGAGAAGAGGGCTGAGGGTGGACACACAGAGGGAGATGAGGGAGGGACACACAGAGGGGTGAGGGAGGGACACACAGAGGGGTGAGGGAGTGACACAGAGCGAGAGGGCGGTTGAGGGAGGGACTCAGAGGAAGAGGAGGGATGAGGGAGAGTCACTCAGAAAGAGAGAGGAGGGATGAGGATATACTACCCTAAGATTCATTTTCTTGCAGGTGTACATAGTAGAACAAAGAAACACAAAAGAATCAGTGAAAAGCTACACACGAAGACTGACTGCAGGAGAAGACAAACTGTGCAAATACAACTATAATAAATAAATAAATAAACAAACAAACAAACAAACAAGCAAGCAAGCAAGCAAACAATGCTGAGAACCTGAGTTGTAGGGTCCTTGACAGTAAGTGTAGGTTGTGGAATTAGTTCAGAGTTGAGGTGAATGAAGTTACCCAGGCTGGTTCAGGAGCCTGATAGCTGTAGTGTAATAACTGTTCCTGAACCTGGTGGTGTGGGACCTTGGCTCCTGTGGTTGGCCGAAGGACCTGCATCCATGCTATTTTGCTCTCTGAATCTATGGCTGACATATTTTGTCACTGTTCCTTCTACAGGCCAGTTCTTGTACAGCCATGTCCAGATCACAAATGCAACCAGACCTCCAAGATGGTTAAATCAGGTTCTAACCCCGTCAGGAGAAGGTGAGGCGACCACAGGACCCGGAGTCTCGCTGAGCATCAAAGACCGACTGGTTCCAGTGGTGAGGAAACAGCGGTGGATTTACAATGGGCAGCACCGTGTTGACTGCTGGTTTGCAAAGAACAATGCTGCCCATTTGATTGATGGATCATATGGAGATTACCTTGTGTCACATCTCTTTGACACAACTACAGGCAAATCCAATCAACTCTAACTTCACTGGCTGGAGGGGATTATGAAGTATATTTTTCACCACTGTTCCTTGCTGGGTTCAATATATTTTAGGCTCTTGCACCATCATGAACATCATGCTTTGTTGTCTTGGTAACAACATAGTTTCCAAAATTGCACAAAAGGTGTTTTGAGATTCCTTTAAGATTTTTTTTGAGGTCCAGAAACCTTTTTTCCAAATAAAGAGACTGTTTTTCTCCAGGATGGGTTCACATTGTAGTTTCTGTCAATAAAATCAATCTGCTTTCGAATTAAGAATATGGCATTCACCACATATGTTTAACCCCACATATCTCCATTTCCACATCCGCTGCAGTCAGGCTTGGCAAGATCAGACACATCCCTCAGTGAAATCTTCCATATGACAAGTGCAATCATTTCAGAGGCTAATGTTGCTGCTGAATATCCAAAATTAAGTAATGGAATGTGTGCATTAAAAGTAGCAGTAGGCAGTTTGACTTATTGGGTCTGTTTTGCTGTTGAGTTAGATCAACCTATCTTCTCTCACGTTAAATTTATGCCCTTAATTTTAAACTCCCTCACCATTGCAATATAACTGTGACCATTCACAGTATCTATAACCAACTCTGCTGTGAAAAAATATCCAAGACTTTGCCTCCCTCTCCTGAATATCAAAGTCATTGTGCCATGTGGTGCCATGGTAGCTCAGTGGTTTGCACGGCGCTGCTACAGTTTGGGGTTTTCCGGAGTTCAGAGATCAATTCTGGTGCCATGTTACCAGGAGTCTCTGTACATCCTCCCCATGGAATGCGTGGGTTTTCTCTGGGTCCTCTGGTTTCCTCCCACAGTCCAAAGACATACTGCCTAGGTTAATTGGTCATTGTAAGTTGTCCTGTGATTAGCTATGGGTTAATTGGGCTTGTCGGGGGTTGCTGGAGGTGGCTCGAAGGGCCAGAAAGGCCCACTCTGCTCTGGATTGCCAAATAAATAAATAAATAAATAAACACACACATAAATAAATAAAAGTTAATTTATTATTAAAGTACATATATGTTACCATATGCTACCTTGGGATTCATTTTCTTGCAGGCACTAACAAGGCAGTATATGGTAGCATATGCAGCATGTGTTGGTGCGTGGCCAAGTGGTTAAGGTGCTCGTCTAGTGATTTGAAGGTCGCTAGTTTGAGCCTTGGCTGAGGCGGCATATGTGTCCTTGAGCAAGGCACTTAACCACACATTGCTCTGCGATGGCACCTCTGCTGTATGGGTCCTAATGCCCTTCTCTTGGACAACATCGGCAGCATGGAGAGGAGAGACTTGCAGCATGGGCAACTGCTGGTCTTCCATACAACCTTGTCCAGGCCTGCGCCCTGGAAACATTCCGAGGTGCAAATCCATGGTCTCATGAGACTAATGGATGCCTATTATTATGCAGCATGTCCTTTTCAAAATAAAAGTAGTAGGTAAGTTATTGGAGGGAGTACTAAGAGACAGAATCTACAAGCATTTGGATAGACAGGGGCTTATTAGGGAGAGTCAACATGGCTTTGTGCGTGGTAGGTCATGTTTGACCAATCTGTTGGAGTTTTTCGAGGAGGTTACCAGGAAAGTGGATGGAGGGAAGGCAGTAGATATTGTCTACATGGACTTCAGTTAGGCCTTTGACAAGGTCCTGCATGGGAGGTTAGTTAGGAAAATTCAGTCGCTAGGTATACATGGAGAGGTGGTAAATTGGATTAGACATTGGCTCGATGGAAGAAGCCAGAGAATGGTGGTACAGAATTGCTTCTCTGAGTGGAGGCCTGTGACTAGTGGTGTGCCACAGGGATCAGTGCTGGGTCCATTATTATTTGTCATCTATATCAATGATCTGGATGATAATGTGGTAAATTGGATCAGCAAGTTTGCTGATGATACAAAGATTAGAGGTGTAGTAGACAGTGAGGAAGGTTTTCAGAGCCTGCAGAGGGACTTGGACCAGCTGGAAAAATGGGCTGAAAAATGGCAGATGGAGTTTAATACTGACAAGTGTGAGGTATTGCACGTTGGAAGGACAAACCAAGGTAGAACATACAGGGTTAATGGTAAGGCACTGAGGAGTGCAGTGGAACAGAGGGATCTGGGAATACAGATACAAAATTCCCTAAAAGTGTTGTCACAGGTAGATAGGGTTGTAAAGAGAGCTTTTGGTACATTGGCCTTTATTAATCGAAGTATTGAGTATAAGAGCTGGAATGTTATGATGAGGTTGTATAAGGCATTGGTGAGGCCAAATCTGGAGTATTGTGTTCAGTTTTGGTCACCAAATTACAGGAAGGATATAAATAAGGTTGAAAGAGTGCAGAGAAGGTTTACAAGGATGTTGCTGGGACTGAGAAACTCAGTTACAGAGAAAGGCTGAATAGGTTAGGACTTTATTCCCTGGAGCATAGAAGAGTGAGGGGAGATTTGATAGAAGTATATAAAATTATGATGGGTATAGATAGAGTGAATGCAAGCAGGCTTTTTCCACTGAGGCAAGGGGAGAAAAAAACCAGAGGACATGGGTTAAGGGTGAAGGGGGAAAAGTTTAAAGGGAACATTAGGGGGGGCTTCTTCACACACAGAGTGGTGGGAGTATGGAATGAGCTGCCAGATGAGGTGGTAAATGCGGGTTCTTTTTTAACATTTAAGAATAAATTGGACAGATACATGGATGGGAGGTGTATGGAGGGATATGGTCCATGTGCAGGTCAGTGGGACTAGGCAGAAAATAGTTCGGCACAGCCAAGAAGGGCCAAAGGGCCTGTTTCTGTGCTGTAGTTTCTATGGTATGGTATGGTAAAAATAATAATAGAATTTATGAAAAACTATAAATAAACGAAGACTGACAAACAACTAATGTGCAAATTAAGACAGATTGTGTACGCAATCTCCATTAGCCCTACTCACTGGACCCTCCCCCACCCCCCTCACTGCCCCGCTTTCTGTATTCCTTCATCTGTCTGGATATAAAAGGGTTTACTGTTAATGTTTGCTCAATGAGTCCAATTAACATCAAACTGCATAGAGCCTGTCCGTATTACTGAAGGATTTCCCGCTTACACGATAAAAATGGTTCATTTTAGAAATGAATCTACCTGCAGTAAACTTTCACCCGGCGGCCAACCATAGAGTAATATACAGCATGGAGATGCACTTCGGCCCGTCTCACCAATGCTGATCAAGTGGCCAACCTGAGCTGGTCCTATTTGCCCGCATTTGGCTCCCATCTTTTTAAACCTTTCCTACCCATGTACCTGTTTAAAATTTGCAGGTGTATCCACCTCCACGAATGAAAGAAGTGAAGGAAAAAGAGAAACGGAGACTATGTGGAAGGGAAGCATTAGATTAATCTTGGAGTAGCTTAAACGTCAGCACAATATTGTGGGCTAAGGGGCCTGTACTGTGCTGTTGTGTTCTATGTTCAGAGTTCTACTCTCTCCTCTGGCAGCCCATTCCATAAACCCTCCAACTTCTGTGTAAATGAGACTTACCCCTCAGGTCCCCTTTAAATGTTATCCCTCTCACCTTAAATCTATGCCTTTAAAAATTAGACTCCCCCATCCCGCAAATATGAATGTGACTGTTCATTGTACCTATACTTCGCTTTGCTGCAAAAAAAGATGTTGCTTCTTTAAATAATAAGGTGATTGGAGGAAAGTATAGTGGGAGTGTCAGAGGTAAGTAAGAGAGCAGTGGGTGTGTCAAATGCCCTGCCAGGGATAATGGTCGAGGCAGATATATTAAGGAACTCCTAGATAAGCACATAGATGATAGAAAAATGGAGGGTTATGGAGGAGGGAAGGGTTAAATTGATCTTAGAGTTGGTTCAGAGGTCGACACAGCATTGTGGGCTGAAGAATCTGTACTGTGCTGTATTGTTCTATCACAAGCAAGAGAAAATCTGCAGATGCTGGAAATCCGAGCAACACATGCAGAATGCCAGAGGAATTCAGCAGGCCAGGCAGCATCTACGGAAAAGAGTACAGTCGACACGTTGGGCCAAGACCCTTCTTCAGAACTCAGTTGTTCTACGTTCTCTCTCGCTTTGATGAGAGCAATTGCAATAAGGAGAGGTTGGACAAATTTAGATCTTGGCTCTGAGGTGGCAGAGGTTAAAGGGAGATTTTATGGAGGTTTATAAGATTATGAGAAGCATAGATAGAGTATCCAGCCTGTACCTATTTCCTAGAGATTAAATGTTTAATACCAGAAGGCACGTATTTAACGTTATAGGGGTAAGTTCAAAGGAGATGTAAAGGTTCTCAGCCCGAAATGACAACTGTTTACTCCCCTCCATAGATGCTGCCTGATCTGTTGAGTTCCTCCAGCACTTTCTGTGAGTTCAAGATTCCCAGCATCTGCAGAAATTCTTGTGTTCGTACTGGGCAGGTTTTCTACACAGAGAGTGATGGGTACGTGGAATGCACTGCCTGGGGTGATGATGGAGGCAGATACTATACAATAGAAGCATTTAAGAGGCTCTGAGATAGACACACAAGTGTGCAGAAAATGCAAGGATATAGACACTGTGTAGGCAGAAGGAAGTATTTAGTTGGGCATTAAACTACTATTTTAATTAGTTCAACATGACATAATGAAGTAAGGTGTGTGTTCCTGTGTTGTACTGTAGTTTCAAAGATTAGCGGCCATCTGCGAGGAAAGGTTGAGTGAGATAGGGCCTTTCTCTTTGGAGTGAATGAGTATAAGAGATGTGTGTGAGATTATAAGATAAATCATATTAAATAACTAGGGCATATTTCCCAGGGCAGCAACGGCTAATACCGGTCCACTTAAAGTGAGTGGAGGAAAGTATAGGGGGATGTCAGAAGTAGGTTTTTACACAGAGAGTGGTGGGTATGTGGAATGCACAACCAGGGTGGTGGTAGAGGGTGACATATTAGGGACATACAAGAGTCTCTTAGATAGACACATGGATGATAGAGAAATGGAGGGTTATTGGCTGTGTATGAGGGAAGGGTTAGATTGATCTTGGAGGAGGCTAAAAGGTCAGTAGAATACCGTGGGCCAAAAGCCCTGTACTGTTCTATACTGTTCAATGTTCTATAACTTTTCAGGAGGGAAAGCTTTATCTCATCTGACTTGCTACAAGAAGTCATTTAGCCTTTTGTATCCATGGCAATTCCCAGTAGAGCAGATTCCATCAGCCACATTCCTTGCTTCCTTACTCCTTAAGGAAAGCAGTTTCAAACATTCATGACCATCTGAGGGAGAAAAGCTTTGCCTCAGTATTGTTTTAATTGGGCGATTTTCAAACAGTGACTCCGAGTTCTGCTACAGAAACAAAAAAAAAAATGGAAACTCTCAGCAGGTCAGGGAGCATTCGGAAAGGGATGAAAAACAGGAAAAATGTTTCAGGTCAAACACCATTTGGCGGAATGGGAAAGAATGGAAGTGAGTCAGTTTTGATCGAGATTGTCCCAGAAGAGGAATTATTCTCCTAGTCAGCATTCCTCATGAACTTAATGCTCCCATTAACAGAACATGCAGCCTTGATTTAGCAGAAAGATGTACTAGGAATAGCACATGTTATCAGCTTCAGTTGCTGCGGGTCAAAGGCTATTCAGCCCATCACATTCTTACTGACCTTTTTATCCATCTATATTAACCCAATTTGCTTACATTAGGAGAGTATCCTGCTATGCCTTGGCTATTTAACTGTCTGTCTTAATATCTCTTAAATGAAGTAATTCATCTGATTTTGTCATATTACAATTATCAAGCACCTTATTTAAATGCGAACACCCCTCTGGCCCCTTTAAAACTCCTTCCTCTGTCTGGAATATGAACAGAGCTGGTTTCCCTACCTAGGATTGGCCTACATTTGTGCTAAGAAGAGTCCAACCAAGATTAAATCAAATAGATTCCTGGGATGTGGGGCTTTATCCTATGAGGAGGTGTTGAGCAGATTGGCCATTTGCTCTCTAGTGTTTTGAAAACTGGGATATGATCTCATTGAAATGTACAGAATTCTCCAAATATAATTTGGACTCCAAACAGCCTTTCCAGGTGAGTTGATACTTCACCAGTGACCCTATCAGAGCATCTGACGCTTCTGATGTGGCCTCCTCTGCAGCGGTGAGACCCAACATAGACTGAGGGACTGCTCCGCCAAGCACCTTCATCCACTACAAAAGGCGGGCTTTCCCGGCAGCCACCCATTTTAATTCCACTTACCTGCCCATTTCAACTCCACTTACCTGCCCATTTCAACATGTTAGTTCATGGCCTCCTCTACTGCCACGATGTTTGGAGGAGTAACACCTCATATTCAACCTGGGTAGCCTCCAATCTGATGTCATAATCATCAATTTCTCTAATTTCCAGTAATTTCTCC
Organism: Mobula birostris; assembly: GCF_030028105.1. Classification (NCBI taxonomy): domain Eukaryota; kingdom Metazoa; phylum Chordata; class Chondrichthyes; order Myliobatiformes; family Myliobatidae; genus Mobula; species Mobula birostris. The sequence continues at coordinate 21,186,497 of NC_092392.1, read as the reverse complement.
CCCTCCCCCTTCTCACTTTTTCCATTCCCCATTTTGGCTCCCTTACCCCTTCTCTTCTCCTCGCCTGTCTATCACTGTCCTCTGGTGCCCCTCCTCCTTCATTTCTCCCATGGTCCACTCTCCACTCCTATCAGATTCTTTCTTCTCAGCCCTTTACCTCTTCCACCTATCACCTGCCAGCTTGTCACTTCACCCCCCCTCACCCACCCACCTTCCCCCTCACTGAGTCTCACCTATCACCTGCCAGCTCCCCCCCTCTCTCACCCACCCACCTTCCCCCTCACTGTCTCACCTATCACCTGCCAGCTCCCCCCCTCTCTCACCCACCCACCTTCCCCCTCACTGTCTCACCTATCACCTGCCAGCTCCCCCCCTCTCTCACCCACCCACCTTCCCCCTCACTGTCTCACCTATCACCTGCCAGCTTGTCACTTCATCCCCCCCACCCACCCATCTTCCCCCTCACTGAGTCTCACCTATCACCTGCCAGCTCCCCCCCTCTCTCACCCACCCACCTTCCCCCTCACTGTCTCACCTATCACCTCCCAGCTTGTCACTTCATCCCCACCTCACCCACCGACCTTCCCCCTCACTGAGTCTCACCTATCACCTGCCAGCTCCCTGCCTCTCTCACCCACCCACCTTCCCCCTCACTGAGTCTCACCTATCACCTCCCAGCTTGTGCTCCTTTCCCTCGCCACAGCTTCTTATTCTGGCTTCTTTCCCCTTCCTTTCTAGTCCTGATGAAGTGTCTTAGCCTGAAATGCCAACTGTTTATTCCTCTCCATAGATGCTGCCTGGCCTGCTGAGTTCCTCCAGTATTGTGTGTGTGTGTGTTGTATAGAATTCTTGTAGGACTTCATAGTGTAGACGCAGTCCTGTTGCTTCCACTATCTATTTTCTAAAGTCTCGTGTACTTCCTCCCCAGTGGTAGTAATGAGAAGAGTGCATGTCCCGGATGGTGAGAGTCTTTAATGATGGATGCCTCCTTCATGAGACACCGTCTTTTGAAGGTGTTCTCGATGGTGGGGAGGGTTGTGCCCATGATGGATCTGGCTGAGTCCATAACCCTCTGCAGCCTCTCGGGATCCTGTGCATTGGAGCCTCCATACCCAAGGGTGATGCAACCAGTCAGAATGCTCTCCACAGTACACCTGTGGAAATTTGCTCGAGTCTTTGGTGACATTCCCGATTTCCTATGGCTCTTTAACAAAGCAGATGTGCCGTCTTTGTGATTGCATCAATATGTTGGGCCTGGGATAGATCCGCTGAGGTGGTGACACCCAGGAACTTGAAGCTGCTCACCTTTTTCACTGATGACCGCTCGATGAAGGTTGGTGTGTGTTATCCTGACTTTCCTTTCCTGAAGTCCACAATCAGACCCTTGATCTTGCTGCTGTTGAGTGAAGGTTGCTGTTGTGTCGCCACACAACCAGCTCTCACTCTTGTCAGCCTCCTCATTGTCATCTGTTGGAATAGAGAAAGTTAATATGGGATTCATTGAGTTCAAAATCATGGATGTTATTTACTCAGTAATAATAAAAAATATTTCCAGTGGCTTTCGGGTCACCTATATAAGCTGATTCACAAAAAATAATAGTATTATGAGGAATTGTTTTAGACAAGGTTTTCTTTACATCTGGAATGTACTAATTGAAAGAAGGTTGAAGAACATTAGTAATTTTAGTGAGGCAATTATTAAGCTTTGAATCGAAAGTATCAACACATTGAGAAAAGCAAGGGGATTGGTATTTTAAAGAATTCAATTTGAACTAAGGGGCCAACATAGAGATATTAGGACAACTGGTTTCCATCTGTACTGTATTGTGGGCTGATACTATGTTTAAAAGTCCCATTCATTCAAAATTGTTGCATGCTACATCTGGAACATTTAATACCGTGGGGTCATACAGACTGGAACAGAGCCTTGAATTCGTCATTCCATTCCAATCATCAAACACCCTTTTATACTAATCCTACACTAATCCGTGGTATTCAACGCTTGTCTCACAGACGTTGGTGAATAAACTCATTTTCCTCGGTCTGAGTATACCATTGTGCAACTGGGTGTTGGACTTCCTATCAAACAGACCTCGGGCAGTCAGGATGAAGAACTGCTCCTCCTTCCCCTTCATCCTCAACATGGTGCCACGCAGGGCTGTGTGCTGAGCCCATCGCTGTACACTCTGCTCACACATGACTGTACGACCAAACACCCGAGCAGTCACGTTGTCAGGTTCACCGATGAAACAACATTGATGGGGCTCATCACCAACAATGATAAGACAATCTACAGAGAATTGGTGGAAGAGCTCAAGGTCTGGTGCCAGGCAAATGACCTCTTCCTTGATGTCAGCAAGACAAAGGAGAAGGTTATCAACTTCAGAAGAACTCACTCAACTTAGAGACCCCCTTACGTCAGCAGCACAGCAGTGGAAACTGTAAGCAGTTTCAAACTCCTGGGAATGCTCATCACACACAACTCTCATGGTCCCAGAACACACCCTACGCAGTCAAGAAACTTCACCAATGCTTCCACTTTCTGAGGAGGCTGGAGAGAGCTGGACTTTGCACATCCGCACTCACGCCATTCAACAGATGCGCAGTAGAGAGCATCACTAGCACCAGCCTTCCTGCCACCAAGGACATCTATATGGACAGGTGCTGGAAAAGGGCCAGTAACATCATGAAGGATCCCACACATCCTGCTCAAAGACCGGTTGTCCCACTTCAGTTGGGGAGGAGGCTACATAGCATCCATGCCAGGACCACTGAACTCAAAAGCATTTACTTTTCCCAAACAGTAAGACTGATCCCCACCTCCACCCAGTAACTCCACCACCACTTTATTATTTCGTGTCAGTCACATCATGTACAGCCTGGAGTCACGTTATGGCTGCAATCAATTTATGTACATAAGCTTTCTTATGTATTTATGTATTGAGTGTTATTTTTATTATTTTTGTTAAGTTCTCTACTTTTTATGTTTCTTTGTACTGCACCGGATCTGGAGTAACAATTATTTTGTTCTCCTTACACATGTGTATAGGAAGTGACATTAAACAAGCAGGCCAGGCACCATCTGTGATGTTTCAGTCCGGCCTAAAAGGTCGACTGTTTACTCTTTTCCATGGATGCTGCCTGGCCTGCTGAGCTCCTCCAGCATTTTGTGTGTGCTGCTTTCGGTTTCCAGCATCTGCAGATTTTCTCCTGTTTGTGACACCAAGCAATCTTGAATGCTGTATTTTGAATCATTTTTACTCTTTCCACGTTCCGATCAACTCCCCCAAGATTCTACCACCCGTTCACACACTTACAGCAGCCAGCTAACATACTAATCCTCACATCTTTAGGTTGTATGAGAAAACTGGAACCCCCAAGAGGAGAGCGTGTAAACTCCACACAGGCAGGACCAGAAAACAGAACTAAACCTGCGTTGCTGGAACAGAACTGTTTTTAGAGAAGTTTTTGTATCAATTGAAGCAACACTCCATTAAATTGACGGTTAAAACCAGGATCTTAATGATGTATGAAGAACTTCTGTGATATAATTACCTGCCACAAAAATAAAACAATAACATCACATTTTCTCCAAAGGGAACTTAATGGTGTTGTCAAAGTGCCAGATATTTCTGATTGACAGAGTCAGAATATCTCAGTAGGCAGGTAATTCAGATCATATAGTTCAACAGAATATACTGCACTTCTGAAGGAAGCATAAGTAAATGTCAAGGAAAGGAGAGAGAGGGGAGACATTTCATCTTTCATGGTTTAAGAATGACTGTGGATATTTTAAACCTTCCTTCCAAAACAAGGGTGGGAAAGTGGTCAAAGAGAATATAAAGAAATATATGTTCTATTCCACTTTAGACAGACAGAAACTCATACTCCAAACTCTTAAGACAAATAGATACCCTAAATAAAGGCCTGCTACATACTGTATATACGCTGTCTATAGGTTAGCGGCTGTACCTATGCATAGGTACACTGACTAAATGCCAGCCACAAGGTACACTGTCTACAAGGCTAGTACATGTAGTATTACATGTGAAGCCAACATAATTGAAAGAACAGTGGGTACAGGCAGTTTTAAAAGGGGAAATGTGATAGGAATCAAATGCAAGTCAAAGATACAATGGTAATTGAAATCAATTAATAGTAACAAAATACTGTTATTATTAATTCAGTGGCAGAAAGGTTATAACACAGAATGGCCACCATATGATATACTGAATGCCATTTCAGACTGATGAATATGAATGAGCTATTTCTGTGATTGTCAATTCTAACTATTAAGGTGATGACCCAAAGTTTTAACAAGCACGCCCACCCGAGGCAACGGCCAACTGAGCTGCAGCACTTTGCCCTGTCCCGGTAGAAATGGACCGCTGTGACGTTCCACCTTGACGTTTTTGAACACTGTTGGTTTCGGACACTGCAGAAGTGCCTGGACGAAAGCACGTAAGTAACTCAAGTGATAACATGTTGGAGGATAACGGATGCATCACCAGTAGTTACAGCAGATGGAAGATAGTGGATGTACCTATATACAAGTCTTATAGACATACTAAAGAGGCTGGCATTTAGTCAGTGTACCTATGCATTGGGTCCTGTAGGTAGTATATAGCTGGCCTTTAGTTAGTGCAGCTATTTATCTTCTGAGGAAAGGTCGAGAAAGCCTGGGCTTTTACCTTTGGAGTCAAGGAGGATGAGAGGTGATGATAGAGGAACGCAAGATGATAAGAGGCATAGATCAAGTGGACAGCCGATGACTTTCTCCCAGGGTAGCATTGGAAATGTCAGACGAACTTAATAAGTGTTTTCCGTCAGTCTCCACTGTAGAAGACAGCAGCAGTATGCCAGAAATTCAAGAGTGTCAAGGGACAGAAGTGATTGCAGTTGCTATCACTAAGGAGAAAGTGCTTGGGAAGCTGAAAGACTTGAAGGTAAATAAGTCACCTGGACCAGATAAACTACACCCCAGGGTTCCTGAAAGATGTAGTTTAAGAGATTATGGAGGTATTAGTAATGATCATTCAAGAATCACCGCATTCTGGAATGGTTCTGGAGAACTAGAAAATTGCAAAAGACACTCCACTCTTTAAAAAGGGAGGGAGGTAGAAGATAGGATATTATAGGCATGTTATCCTGACTTCAGTGGTTGGGAAGATATTAGAGTCCATTATTGAGGATAAAATTTTGGGATACTTTGAGATGCATGATAAAGTAGACTAAAATCAGCAAGGTTTCCTTCAGGGGAAGTCTTGCTTGACAAATTTGTTGGAATTCTTTGAGGGAATAGTAGACAGGATGGACAAAGGAGAGTCAGTGGATATTATTTACATGGATTTTCAGAAGACCTTTGACAGATTGGGAGAATGGGAAAAGAAGTAGCAGATGGAATATTGTGTAGGGAAGTGTATGGTCGTGCACTTTGGTAGAAGGAATATGGGCTTAGTCTATTTTCTAAATGGGGAGAAAATTCAAAAATCAGAGGTGCAAAGGGGCTTGGGTGACCTTGTGTAGGATTCAAAGGTTAATTTGCAGGTTGGGTCAGTGATAAAGAAGGGAAGTGCAATATTACCATTTTTTTTGAGAGGAATAGAATATAAGAACAAGGATGTGATGCTGGGTCTTTATAAGGCATTGGTCAGACCACAGCTGGAGTATTGTAAACAGTTTTAGTCCCTTAGCTAAGAAAAGATATGCTGGCATTGGACAGGGTCCAGAGGGGATTTACAAGAATGACTCCAGGAATGAAAGGATTAATATAGGAGAAGTGTTCCATCTCTCTGCCTGTACTTGCTGGAGTTTAGAAGAATGAGAGGGGAATCTCATTGAAACCTAACAAGTATTGAAAAGCCTAGACAGAGTGGATGTGGAGTGCATGTTTCCTATAGTGGGGGAGTCTAGAACCAGAGGGCACAGTCTCAGAATAGAGGGGTGTCCATTTAGAACAGAAATGAGAAGGAATTCGTTTAGCCAGAGGATGGCGAATCTGTAGAATTCTTTAGCATGAATGGCTGTGGAAGCCAAGTCATTGAGTGTATCTAAAGCAGAGGTTGACAGGTTCTTGGCTAGTCAGAACGTCAAAGGTTACAGGGTGAAGGCAGAAGAATTGGGATGAGAGGGATAATAAATTAGCCATGATGGAATGACAGAGTGAACTTGATGGCCCGAGTGGCCTAATTCTGCTCCTACAGTATATCATATGGTCTTATGGTCTTATTGGTGAATAGCGTTTATTATACTTGCTGAAACACATATCTCTTTCAGTTATATTTTTTGTTTCCCAGTTTTGAAATAGGTTATTTAAAAAAGTACTTGGTTAGACCACTTGGACAATCAAAACTTTCACTGATTTACTCCACTATTGAAGACTGAAAAACATTAGCAATAGGGCCTATTAACCACAGAATAAAAGGGCACATTGACAGAGTTAACCCATTGTCTGTTTATGGAGAAGTACTGAATGAATTTTCAGAGCTGTCAGCCGCTCCTGTCAGCTTCCAACAACACTTCAGCTTCTGAAGTCACATCATATTAAATGAGGAAAAAATGTGTGAACAAACCTTTAAACCCCTGTGATTACTGTCTTTCTCACTAAATACTGGATCCTAGCTCTTACTGCCCTTCCTCAAAAATCATAGAGGTTCTGCAGATGCTGGAAAATCTTGAGCAACATGCGCAAAATGCTGGATGAAACCAGCAAGTCAGGTATTGTCTATAGAGGAGAAGAAACAGTTGATATTTTGGCCTTAATTTTAAATAGACTTTTAAATATACAGAACGGTAAATAACATTTAAAATATACTTATATATTTAAGGTAGAATCTGAGACATAGAACAGGAACACGGTGTTTGGCCCATTAAAAACCGCAGAGTTGTGAACACAGCTCAGCACATCTCAGTAACCAGCCTCCCCTCTACGAACACTGTCAATGCTTCCTGCTGCTTCAGTAAAGCAGCCAGCATAATCATAGATCCCATTCACCTAACCTTCTTCCCTCTCCCATCGGGCAGAAGATACAAAAGCCTGGAAGCATGTAGCTCCAGACTCAAGAACAGTTTCTATCCTGCTATTGTAAGACTGTTGAATGGTTCCCTAGCAAGATAATATGAGTTAGAAAAGAGACCTTGAAAGTGAGACTATAGGTTGTAGAACCAATTCAATTTTGAGGTGAGTGAATTTATCCACACTGGTTCAGGAGACTGATGACGGTAGGGCAGTAACTGTTCCTGAACCTGGTGTTGTGGAACCCAGTGCTCTTATGCCTCCTGCCAGATGGTAGTAACTGACAAGATGGCATGGCCTGGATGATGGAGTTTCTTGTGGCAGTGCTCCTTGTAGATGTGCTCAATAGATGTGCTTTGACTTTACACATGTTTTCCATTCCTGGGTATTGGTATTCCATAGCAGGTCATGATGCGACCAGTTAGGATACTCTCCACTGTGCATCAGTAGAAGTTGTCAAAGTTTCTGGTGATATGCTGATTCTACACAAGATTTTAATAAAGTAGATGTGCTGTCATGCCTTTACTTTCTTACAGACATAGAAACATAGAAAATCTACAGCACATACAGGCCCGAGGAACTCTGCAGATGCTGGAAATTCAAGCAACACACATCAAGGTTGCTGGTGAACGCAGCAGGCCAGGCAACATCTCTAGGAAGAGGTGCAGTCGACGTTTCGGGCCAAGACCCTTCATCAGGACTCAACATACAGGCCCTTTGACCCACAACATTGTGCCGACCATGTAACCTCCTCTAGAGGCTGCCTAGAATTTCCCTCTCGCATATCCCTCTATTTTTCTAGGCTCTATGTACCTATCTAAGAGTCTCTTAAAAGACCCTATTGTATCTGCCTTTACCACCTTCGCTGGCAGTGCATTCCACGCACCCACCACTCTCTGTGTGAAAAACTTAACTCTGACATCCCCCTTGTACCTACTTCCAAGCACCTTAAAACTATGCCCCCTTGTGTTAGCTATTTCAGCCCTGGGAAAAAGCCTCTGGCTATCCACACGATCAATGCTTCTCATCATCTTATACACCTCTATCAGGTCACCTCTCATCCTCCGTCGCTCTAAGGAAAAAAGGCCAAGTTCACTCAATCTATTCTCATAAGGCATGCTCTCCAATCCAGGCAACATTCTTGTAATTCTCCTCTGCACTCTCTCTATAGTATCCACATCCTTCCCGTAGTGAGGTGACCAGAGCTGAACACAGTACTCCAAGTGGGGTCTAACTTACGTTTCGTGGGGTTAGTACTTTCATTTGGGTTCATTCTATAAACTCAAGAGCCAGTGGTTAAGCATTAATTCACTGTGGCCTTACACTGCAAATCAGTCAGCTTTTCCGTCTGGGAAGACCATTATGAAAGCTGATTAAACTGAGCCGTGTTTTGCACCCATGAAGTGAAGTTCCGCTCTTTCAGATTCACAAGCAGCAAAATACGTATTCCACGGCACTTCAAATATTAAGCAACATGGTGGGTTAGGCAGCATCTGTGGAGGAAAGTAAAGAGTTGACGTTTCTGGTCAAGATCCTTCATCTGTGCCTCAAATATTTAAACAGGCCAAGAAATCTGCAAAATGATATTATATTCAAAGCCTACTTTCTGTTCCATTAGACATTATGTATTATAACTTTCAGGCTGGTGTTAATGTCCATTTCACTTGTTACTTCCAATCAAGACAATGATTATGGTGGGTTGATTCAACATTTATCATGTTATCATGGTGGTTTTGTTATCGAGCCAGTGTTTGAACCATATACTCAGTGCTACGGATTGAAGTCACACTGTGGCAACTGTAAATTTCTATACAACTACTTAAATAAATTTGAAATGAAAAGCTGCTTGTGAGAATGATGACCAAGCAGCACCAGGTCCTTAAAGCAGCTCTAGGGGAGGAAATTTCCAAGGAGTCTATGGAAACCTGGCTGTGTGGATTCGGAATTGGCTTGTCCACAGAAGGCAGAGGGCAGTAGTAGGTAGAACATATTCTGCCTGGAGGTAGGTGTTCCACAGGGATCTGTTTTTTGCCAGACCTACTCCCAATGATACCTGCCAACCTTTATATGTAAGCATCTCCTGGCCTCCACCTAGCAAATGGGATTCACCTGCCTCTCATTCCAGACTCATCACCTGCAGCTTATTTAATCCCAGTTCTCATCCACAGTTCTTGTTCACCAGCCGGCCTCAACCAGTTGCTCCTTGCCTTCATTCTCCCTGTCTGAAGTTGACCTTGTTGCCTATTGAGCTTAATTTCTTTTCTCCCTTGTTTGGAGGCCTCTCATGGCTTGTTATTTTGTGGTCTATTATTAAAGTTATCGTTCATTGCTGAAAGATCTCTGCTGTCCACTTTTGGGTCAAGCCTTCTTCTATATTTCCTGACGGTCACATGGCTCCTGCTCTTTGTGATTTTCATGAATGACTTTGATGAGGAAGTTTTGCTGAGTAGCAGATGACACAAAGGTTGTGGTGTTTGTTGATAGTTAGAAGGTTGTTGTAGGTTACAACAGGATATGGAAACGATGCAAAGCTGGACTGAGAAGTGGCAGATGGAGTACAATCCAGCAAAAATGCAAAGTGATACACTTTGGAAGGTCCTACTTCAAGGTACCCTAGAATTTTTAGCAATGTGGAAGAATAGAGGGATCTTGGGTTCCATGTCCATAGACCTCTCAAAGTTGCGGTGCTAATTGATAGGTTGGTTATGAAGATGTATGGTGTATTAGCCTTCTTTAGTTTGGGAATTCAGTTCCAGAGCTGTCGGGTAAGGTAGCTTTATCAAACTCTAGTTAGACCATACTTGGACTATTGTGTTCATTGCTGGTCACTTCATTCATTATGTGGAAGCTTTAGAGAGAGTGCAGAGGAGACTTACCAGGATGCTGTCTGGATTAGAGAACATATCTTATGAGGAAAAGTTGAGTGAACCTGTGCTTTTCTCCTTGGGGTGAAGAAGGGTGAGAGGTGACTTGGTAGAGGTGCCTAAGATTATGAGAGACATGGATATAGTGGACAGCCAGCACCTTAATTTTTGGATGGCAATGGCCACATATCAGGGGACACCTTCATAAGCTAAGTGGACCAAGGTTCAGGGGAGATGCTGGAGGGAGGTTAATTTACACTGAGAATAGTGAGTGACTGGAACACACTGCTGAGGGTTGTGGTAGAGGATGATATAATAGAGACAGTTAAGATTCTCTTAGATTGACACATGAATGTAATGCAGGGTTTTAAGCTGTGTAGGAGCAAATGAATTAAAACAGCACACCACAGGACTGTTGACAAAACGTCAAAAATAAAATCGCAGATGCAAGGAAGTTGAAATGGAAACAGAAAATGCTGGAACCACTCAGGAAGTCTGTAGCGTCAGAGGAAGAGAGAAGGAGAGAGATGGGGGGAAGGGGGGGGAGAGAGGGGGGAGGGGGAGGGGGAGGGGGGGAGAGGGGGGGGAGAGGAGGGGGAGGGGGAGAGAGAGGGGAGGGGGGAGAGAGGGGGGAGGGGGGGAGAGAGGGGGGAGGGGGAGGGGGGGAGAGGGGGGAGAGGGGGGAGGGGGAGGGGGGAGAGAGGGGGGAGGGGGAGAGGGGGGAGGGGGGAGAGAGGGGGAGGGGGAGGGGGGAGAGAGGGGGGAAGGGGAGGGGGGAGAGAGGGGGGGAGAGGGGGGAGGGGGGAGAGAGGGGGGGAGAGGGGGGAGGGGGAGGGGGAGAGAGGGGGGGAGAGAGGGGGGAGGGGGAGAGGGAGGGGGAGAGAGGGGGGAGGGGGAGAGGGAGGGGGGAGAGAGGGGGGAGGAGGAGGGGGAGGGGGGAGAGAGGGGGGAGGGGGAGGGGGACGGGTGGAGAGAGGGGGGAGGGGGAGGGGGGAGAGAGGGGGGAGAGAGGGGGGAGGGGGAGGGGGGAGAGAGGGGGGAGAGAGAGAGAGAGAAAGAGAGGGAGAAAGAGAGAGAGGTTGGATTAATACTCAGGTCCAAGACCGTTCATTAGGAAGCCCTGTTCCATGCCAGACTCCAACATCTGTTCCACATAGCACAAAGGAGAAGCATGCTTGTCCATTTCACATTAATGACATCATCTATTCTTCTGCTGCACGAAAATTCTTCATTTCAAAATGGCATCTTGTTCCAACTTTAGAGGTAAGAAGATGCTTGTAGCTCCGTCTAACCTTCATAGAGCCAACTTCTGCATTACCGAGGTGCCGTGCCCTGAGGAAATGATCCATATTGTGATTTTTCAGAATGTGAAGCTGCATTATTGCGCATGCATCAGGGAACTCAAGTTTACAGTAAACTTTGTTTTTCTCACAGATTCCATGAGATCGAAAAACACGAGATCCTGCAGATGTTGGAAAACCAGGGCAACACACAAAATGGTGGAAGAACTCAGCAGGTCAGGCAACAGTCAGGGAGAGGAATAAACAGTCTAAATTTCAGGCCAAGACCTTTCATCAGGATTCATGTCCTGATGCAGGGTTTAGGACCAAAATGTCGATTGTTTACTCTCCTCTGTTGGTATTGCCTCGGCAACACACACTCTATTGCCCGGAGTCCTGATGAAGGGTCTTGGCCCAAAAAGTTGACTGTTTATTCCTTTCCATAGATGCTGCCTGACCTGCTGAGTTCCTCCAGCATTTTGTGTGCGTTGTCTTGGATTTCCAGCATCTGGAAATTTTCTTCCCGACCCACTGAGTTCCTCTAGCATGTTGTGTGTAGTTCCATGAGAATGAATTTTAATCCTTACCTCAAAACATTTGGTAGTGGTTTGGGAGTTCTGCAATGGCAAATTTCTGTAGCTTCTTGGGAGTCTTCAACAATGGCTCCAATCCCTTTGAGGCCTCTTGACATCAAGTCAAGCAATGGCAAAAAACTCCTTAATTCCACTGTTACATACCTCATGGATATCTTGTGACTGTCTTATGACCATGATGTAATTGAGTATTTGATGAGCATGAGGTAATGGTCTTCTGGAGGTCACATGATGTAATTTTCCCGCCGATGTGAGGTCACGTGATGACATGTTCACCACAGGTATATGGGGGAGACCCCTGGGGTGACACAGTTAGTTTCAGTTTAGATCGTCAGTCAGATACTCTGCTATGCTGTGTATTCGGCTTACGACGCAGTTTTGTTTTAGAGTGGAGTTCTACTTTCCATTGTAAGTAGTATTGGAGAGTGAAGACCTTACCAAAGTACGGGAATTCACAGAGTCGGGTAAAGCTGATATTGTTTGGCGGTTTTGGAGAGGATCGACCTTTATTGAATCTTCGTTCAAGAAAAAGTGACCTGCAACTGAGATATCCCCTGCTAAAGTAGGAAGGCTAGTGCAATGTTGATTCTCCAGAAGAAAAGGTCAGTTCCTTTAAACCGTTTTATTTCCGTCGTCGTGAATCCTGCGGACAAGGCTGGTTCTGGCTGGGATCAGCAGTAACGACACGTCTTCGAGGCATTCTTTACTTCAGGAAAGTCTCTCCTAATTGACTGTATAAATCTCTTGGACGTTTGAATTTACCATTCTAAGAACTGTGTTCAATTTACCACTTTAAGAACTGTTTTCACATTTACCCTTTTAAGAACTGATCCAGAGTTGCCGCATAGCAGTTAACTTCCGGTTAAATTAGTCGTTTGAATATTTTTCGCTATTGTTGATCAGAATTTAATAAATGTTTGATTGTTTTTATAAAACCTGACTCAATTCTATATTCACTGTTGTCGGTCATGTGACACCACTCACACTCCTCCTTAGTTGATAACTCAGCACTCCCCCATGTTGTACAATACTTGGGAGAAGCATTGAGAAGTTCAGGAGCAATGTACTCTGGGTGGGGGAATTTTAACAGTGCCTTGACTTCCTCAGGTGGGTAAAGAAATATGGCATGTCATTGTTGGCCCTCACCAATTTTTATAGACGCACCATAGAAAGCATCCTATTCAGATGCATCGTGGCTGGGTGTGGCAGCTGCTCTGCCAGTGGCTGCAAGAAACTGCAGGGAGATAGGGACACGGCGCAGTACATCATGGAAATCAGCCCACCCTCCATAGACTCTGTCTACGTTTCTCACTGCCTCAGTAAAGAAGCCGGCATAATCAAAGACCTCTCCTACCCCAAACATTCTCTCCTCTTCCCCTTCCTCCCTTGCATTAGAAGATACAAAACCTTGAAAGCTTGAACCACCATGCTCAAGGACAGCTTCTGTGCCCACTGTGCCAACACTAGACTCTACGCCATCATGGCCTTGGACTTTATTGTCTATCTACACTGCACTGTCTCTATAACTGTAACACTGTGTCCTGTATTCTATCATTGCATTTCCCTTGAACAACCTTGGTGTACTGATGTATGGAATCAACTGGACTATTTGCTGGGTTAAATAGACTCCTTCCATTCTGTAACGATTCTGTTGTTTGGTGCTTGATCAGGAATGAAACAGAATCCTTTGATGCAAATCGCCTTCAGCACTTTCACTATGAACTGGACAAAGTCTACCACTTAGTGCAAGGTTTCTTTGAGACAATTATCAAGCCCATTGGCAGGACATTTTATTTGGTTAACAGCTCTCCCATTCATTTCTGTCTTCTGTCTTTCAATGAACAAAAATCAATGTGACGACTTTATTCTCAATATCCACTGAGTTCTTTTGGAAATAGACTTTGACATCTAAGCTCAGCTACTGAAGACAAAATCTTAAACAAAACTGTGTTCAGAGCACAATATAAGAAATGGAAGAACGAGACCTGGCCATTCAGCCCATTGACACTGGTCTGTCATTGAACAGAGTCCTGTGTATATTTAAGAAGCGGTTTACTCTTACTGTAGAGATGTAGAGGAAATTCACATAGTGTGAACGAGATCGACACCAAAACTTCATTAAACTGTGACATGGTGGCATAGATAGATAGAGAAAGAGAAAGAGAGAAATAGAGAGAAAGAGAGAGATTATAGAGTGATAGCAGTCAGAGACTTCTGGTGAAATAATAATGGAAATTGAACTTTGTTCATGGAGTGTAGCGGGGTTGGAAGGAGATAAGGAGTGTGGGGGTGTCTATTACTGTTCGGGATATTGAAGGAGAGGGAAAATAATTTAGGATTGCTGCAAGCACTCTTCTCCATGACTGTATCATCCTTTGAGTATAAAAATATGACCATGCTTTCATTAGTTTTTTACCAAAGTAACAGTGCCTCCCACTCAGGGCATAACCTTCTGACAAATCATTTCTGTCCCTGAGGCTGTCCCACCCAATTTAATGATCTTCCTTTCCTCTGCAGAGCTCTTGGCAAAGTTCTGAGCACATTTTCTGTTGAGTGCAAGCTGAGTGAACTGTTCAGAAGAGGGAAGGCAAATAGCACACATGTTCCTCATATACAGTGCCTATGAAAAGTATTCACCCTGCCTTGGAAGTTTTCATGTTTTATTGTTTTACAGCATTGAATCACAATGGATTTAATTTGGCTTTTTTGACACTGATCAACAGAAAATACTCTTTTATGTCAAAATGAAAACAAATTTCTACAAATTGGTCTAAATTTATTACAATTATTAAACACAAAATAATTGATTGTATAATTACTCACCCTCTTCAAGTCAGTATTTAGCAGACTAATCTTTGGCAGCAATTATAGCTTTGAGTCTGTGTGGATAGGTCTCTACCAGCTTTGCACATCTGGACACTGCAATTTTTCACCATTCTTTTTCACAAAACTCTTGCAGACTGCATCATGTTTTTTCCAGAATTTCCCTGTAGTTTGCTGCATTCATTTTGCCCTCTGCATTCACAAGCCTTCCAGGGCCTGCTGCAGAGAAGCATTCCCACAGCATGATGCAGCTTGAAGTGAGGAATGGTGTATTTTTGATGATGTGTGGTGTTTGGCTTATGCCAAACATAGCATTTAGTCTGATGGCCAAAAAGCTCAATTTTGGTTTCATCAGACCATAGAAACATCTTCCCGCTGACTTCAGAATCTCTTCAGAGTCTAGCCAAGATTTTATGTGAGTTTTTTTCAAAAGTGGCTTTCTCTTTGCCACTCTCCCGTAAAGCTGTGACTGGTGAAGCACCTGGGCAACAATTATTTTATGCGCAGCCTCTCCCATCTAAGCCACCAAAACTTGTAGTTCCTCCAGAGTTGTCATAGGTCTCTTGATAGCTTGCACAGTCTCTCAGTTTTTGAGGATGGCCTGCTCTAGGCAGATTTACAGCTGGGCCATATTCTTTCCATTTCTTGATGATGATTTAACTGTACTCCAGGGGATATTCAGTGACTTGGAAATTTTCTTGTATTCATCTTCTCACTTGTGCTTTTCAATAACCTTTTCATGGAGTTGCTTGGCTTCATGGTGTAGTTTTTGCCAGGATACTGACTCACCAGCTGTTGGACCTTCCAGATACAGATGAATTTTCACTACAGGCAATTGAAACACCTTGGCTGCACACAGCTCTCCAAAAACAGATCTCCATTTAATTAATTATATGATGTCTAAGATCAATTGACTTACTGCTAATGGTTTGATGTGTCATATTAAAGAGGGTGAATACTTATGCAATCAATTATTTTGTGTTTTATATTTGTTATTAATTTGGATCACTTTATAGAAATCTGTTTTCACTTTGACAAGAAAGAGCCTTTTTCTGTTGATCAGTATCAAAAAAGCCAAATTAAATCCACTGTGATTCAATGTTGTAAAACAATAAAACATGGAAACCTTCCAAGTGATGAATACCTTTAGTAAGCACTGGAGCAATTTCTCAAATAACCACTACGCTTGACCGAACTATTTCAACTGAGCATGGTACATGTTTGGAACAATCTAGCTTTGAAAATGAATTTAAAAATGTAATATTCTGAAAAAAATGCATTTAGAATAAACACACTCACAAGTTCCAGGGTTGATGATAAAGAGGTTTAAAACTTGGGATAGGTAATGCTATTAATACTGATATACTCAGTGGCCACTTTATTAGATACACCTGTACACCTGCTCAATAATGAAAACATTAGTGATCCGTGTGGCAGCAGATCAATGCATAAAAGCATGCAGACATTGTCGAGAGGTTAAATTGTTCAGACCAAACACCAGAATGGGGAAGAAATATGGCCAAAGTGATTTTGACCATGGAGTGATTGTTGGAGCTAAACGGGGTGGTTTGAGTATCTCAGAAAGTGCTAATCTCCGGGGATGATCACATACAGTGGTCTCCAGAGTTTTAGGGAATGGTGCAAAAAACGAAAAAACATCCAGTGAGCAGGGGTTCTGTGGGCAAAGATGCCTTGGTAATGAAAGAGGTCACAGAATAGTGGCCAGATTGGTTCAAACTGTCAGGTAGGTGACGGCAACTCAAATAACGACGTATTACAACAGTGGTGTGCAGAAGAGCATTTTTAAATGCGCAATATGTCAAACCTTGAAGTGGATGGGCTACAGCAACAGAAGTCCATGAACATACACTCAGTGGCCACTTTATTAGATACAGGAGGTAATGCTTATTATTCAAAAGGAAATGTATAGAGAAATAAATAGGCAATAAAATACTAACTTCTGCAAATATTGTTCCTGTCCATGATGAGTTTATTAAAGGAATGTTCAGTCACCATCATCTATCTGTTACAGTAAGGCTGGCATACAGGGGAAAAGATTTTCAATGGAAGCACTGTTAGAAATCAAGGGTTGTTGAATAAAGTTCAGATCTCAGCTCATTTGCATATCTTTGCCATTCACAGTACAAGGAACATATTGTCTTAAGTTACCTGGCAGGAAAATTGGAGATTATATGAGGACAATTCAAATGAAAAACAGATTTACCTTATGAAAATGTCACCAGGATTTCCTAACTTCAATAATGTTGAAAGTGCAAAGCTTGAAAGCCATCTTTCAATGTGCAATCCTTTCACTATCTTGCTTAACATATCGTAAGGTCAACACAATTACAGGCTTGGTCATCTGCACAACAGAATCTATCTGAAGTTTCTGGTTAATGAAGTGTGTGGGTTTTGGCTATTTTTCAGAGTAATACGTAATTGCATAGAAGCACTGACAAGTGATGTGTTCGTCTATTCCTAAGTAATGATGACTTAAAGGTTTAAAGATTAGCTTTATTTGTCACATATACATTGGAACATGGGGTGAAATGTGCCGTTTACGTTAATGACCAACATACTCTGAGGATGTGCTGGGGACCACGCTTCCAGTGCCAATATAACATGTCCACAACTCACTAACCATTACGAACATACCTCTTTGGGATGTGGGAGGAAAACCGAGCACCCAGAAGAAACCCACATGGTCACTGGGAGAATGAACGAACTCCCTACAGACAGCTGAGGGAAATGAACCCTGATCATTGATCGCTGATGCTGTAATGGTGTTATGCTAAGTGCAGTGCTATGAAGACATTACAGCTTTTCTATTTCTGAGTATTAAATGGCTGACAGCGTGATTATCCTTCCACACGGAAGTTCATTAGGTCAGATTATGGTGGGGGTGTTCACCTTCCACAGACAGGATCCGAATCAGGTTTGTCACCACTAACATACGTCATGAAATTTGCTGTTTTCTGTTAGTGGCACAGTGCAATACATTCAAAATGACTTTATGTTACAATAAGAAATATAAAAGTTAAGTGCAAGAAGAGACTATTTCCTCAATGGTGAGGAGGCTTGTGCTCATGATGGAGCTCTCTGCCTGCACTTTACCCGAGTCTGGCTCGAAGGAATCAGAAGATGAGGTCCAGACAGTAGCTGGGTCACAGATGTGCTCACCTCCAACCTGACACAGGGCAAATCTGGATCTGGAGGTTTGTCTACTGTCAAAGGCACTCACTTTCTAAATGTTTGAATTTAGATACACTTGGAAAGCTGAACTTCAACATTTTTAAAAAAAAAGTTATCTAAAATCATGGAAGAAAGTTTAGAAATAGTTAAACACCTCAAAGTTAAACAAAACAATGTGAAAATTAACAACTTCCCGGTTGCATCTAAAATTATTCCTTGATACTCAAAGCGTAGCGGGCAGAATGACGCTGCTACAGCTCGGGGTGTTTCGGAGCTTGGAGTTCAATTCTGCTTCCATCTGTAAGGAGTTTGTTTATTCTCCCCGCGAACTGCGTGTGTTTCCTCTAGGTGCTCTGCCTTCCTCCCACTGTCCAGAGATGTACCAGTCAGTCAGTTAATTGGTTGTTGTAAGTCACCCTGTGATTAGACGAGGGTTAAATAGGTGGGTTGATTCTTGTTGGGCCAAAAGGGCCTGTATTATTTCTAAATAAAACAAATAATTAAAGTCATCTTCCATTTGATAACACTACTGTGAATTGCCTTGGGATGTTCTGCTCTATAAATGTCAGACATTGCTGTTGCTAATTGGGGATTCTTGCTGTCATTCTTTCCCTTCTGTTCAGTAGAAATATATCCCTATAGTTACTGCCCCTCTGGTAACAGGTTGATGCTAAACTGGAAAGTTGCTTGTTTTGCCTGAGACTGATTAAAATGGTATATCTGCCTCGACTCCTAGTAATTGGGGGTGGGAGGCAACACAAGAGTACAATAAAAATAATCAAGTATTTTATTCATTTTAACTGTTCTGCTAAGAATCCCTATTCCTCATGCTTGAAGTTGAATGAATCTTATATGGGTGAAATTTAATCTGTTCTATCACACTCCAATAAATTTTGCAAAATATTCCACAGTTGTTTCTTTCAGGAATGTTAGATTAGGGTCTAAATTGTTATTTTTCTTGTAGTTTAATTTTCTTTGTACTTGCTTAATCAGATAATCACCTGTTTGTCTGTAAATATTCAGAGGATTTTTAGCTTCAGATTTATTTATCACATGTACATTGAAATGTACAGTAAAATGTGTTACTTGTATTAACAGCCAACACAACCAAGGTGTGCCTGGGACAACCCGCAAATGTTCCCACACATTCGAGCACCAAAATAGCATGCCTACAATGCTCGGGAGAGTAACACAGAACACAACAAAATAGAACAGGCAACAAAACAACGACAGCAAAGCGAGCCCTGTTCATCTTGACCACACACACACACACACACACACACACACACACACACACACACACACACACATGTATACACACACACAGTCCTGCGACCCCAACACAGACTGTCTTCAGCCTCCAGCAGACTTGGATTCACAGACATTGGGTCTTTGACTTCCCCAGAGGACTCACAGAGATTCCTACACTTGGGGCTCTGACTAACAGGCCTCAATTTCCAGACTTCTGATTAACCCTTGGCCTCTATCCTCGGTATCAACATTAGATCACTGCCAACCACTGAACACTATCATCTGAAACTCCAAACTTTATTTATTTATTGAGATGCAGGGCAGAATAGGCCCTTCCAGCCCTTTGAGCTGTGCCATCCAGCACCCCCTGATCTAACCCTCGCCTAATCATGGGACAATTTACAATGACCAATTAACCTACCAACAGGTACATCTTAGGACTGTGGGAGGAAGTAGGAGCACCTGGACACCCTTGTGGTCATGGGGAGAGCATTCAAGTGACTTATAAACACCAGCAGGAAATGAACCCAGGTTGCTGGTACCATAGAGAGTAACGCTAACCTCTATGTATTAGGGACTCTAATTACTAGGTCTCGAACTTCATTATGATAACACTACTGGGATTAAAGTGGAGAAGAAAACATGAGTTGCGTTTCAAAGGTGGGGAGGGTATTTTTAATGAGCCACATTATTGACTTTTGTTAATGTCTGTTATGATACCATAGAGGAGGTTAAATGTCATTTAGTTTCTTCTTGGGAATAAATCTGTTTAACAGACCTTGACAGCGTTGCCTATGCAAGCAGAAATAGGAAATGAAGTATGAGAAGGCTTCAGTTGCAGAATCGTATAAAAAATAATTTGATGGCAAATTTCAAGCCAAAAAATTTCATTCCCATCATCCAATATGTCCAGTTAACATCTGTTCTAGCCTTACAGTTGACAATCGCTAGGCAACTGGCAAATCATGGAAAGCTGACTCATGGCAAATCATTCCCATTACTTTAGGTCTGAAGAATTTTCATCTTGCATTTGCCAGATCCACTGATTCATATTTTGTGTTTTGATTGGTAACAGGCAGCATTTACTGTTTACTATGGAACTCCAGGTCAAAGGTGACATTTTTCGACCATATTGACAGAACTGGGATCACCCTGGTCAGAACCAACTCGGATGAAACAGATGGCATCATAGAGGGAGTGATTTGCGCTTGGAGACTTGCTTTTTCCTAAGTTAATAGGAACTTATTCTGTCATCATAATTTAACTGGCACTGTAGCAGTGAAATAAAATACCAAAAGATTCTACATGGATTCCATCAATTTTCATCCTGCAGTGCTCCAACTCATCTCTTGCCAATTTTATTACGAACTGCAACTAGTACCAGGAGAAATTGTCCATCAATAACAGGAAGTTACTTATCACTGCAAAAAACTGTCCTAAAAAACAGCAACTCAAAAAAGTTCCAAATGTGTTTTCATAACCAGAGTTGATCAACAACAAATTTCATGTCACATTAGCGATAATAAACCTGATTCTGATGCTTATTCCTGATAGACCGTTTCAAGATTAATGTATTGGAATGTGGATTGAGTGGGTCACTGCTAAGCAATATGATCTTATTGAAAGGTGACGCAGTTCAAGGGGCTGAAAGGCCTCCTCTTACTTTGATTTCATATGTTCTGACATTTAAATGAAAATGCATTCAAACAATAAATAGCAATTGTATATTATGGGTAATTTTTTTGCCTGGTTTAACAAGGAGACTGACCTTATTGTTAATCAATTCTCCAGAAATAACATTAACCCATTGGAGTACAGTCTTGACCACCTTGTGTGTTATTACGTGTGTACATAATAAAGAATTACAGTTCCCAGTGGGCAATGTGGGCAGTTCACCCGGAACCAGAAATGGCATTGGTGAGCTGGTTGCTCGCGCTCAGGAGGAGCTGAAGCTATTCTGTAAGTAAAATGTTCCAGCGTTAAAGTCTTTATTAAGAGCAAATATAATATGGTGTCAGAAGTCTAAGCACAGTAAGTAATTGAATACCATGCGCAACTGAGAAAGAGAATAAAGGTGCTAGCAGTGAGTGAGGTCGGACGGCCAGCGAGGCCAGTGAGCACATTGTTCTTTCACCTGCCCAAATGCTGATGGGTCGACATATACACACTAACCTTCCAGTGCACAAAAACCTGCTGACACATAAAGGAGCACTCAAGGTCAAATTGTCTAAAGTGAAAGGGAAAGATAAAGAGAGCAGTATCATGACAAGACTGCGATAAGCCTACCAGTCCTGAAGCCTGGGGATCAAGTTTGAACTCAAGATCATGATTCTGCCACATGGTCCATGCAAAGATATGTGAAAGAGGAAGTAGCTCCACATTCTTACCAGATCCAGACAGAGCAAGGGACACCTCTGAGAAGGAATCATGTGGAGTTACAATCAAAGCAAAACCCAATAGCATGAATGGTAGTGATGCTTCACTACCAGATGAACTCAATACCTTCTATGCATGCTTTGAAAGGGAGAACACAATTACAGCTGTGAAGATCACTGCTGCACCTGATGACCATGTGGTCTCCACCTCAGAGACCGATGTTAGGCTGTCTCTAAAGAGAGTGAACCCTCGCAAGGCGGAAGGTCCAGATGGAGTACCAGGTAAGGCTCTGAAAACCTGTGCCAACCAACTAGCGGGAGTATTCAAGGACATTTTCAACCTCTCACTGCTATGGGCGGAAGTTCCCACTTCCTTCAAAAAGGCAACAATTATGCCTGTACCTAAGAAGAATAATGTGGGCTGCCTTAATGACTATCACGAGGAATTCTGCAGATGCTGGAAATTCAAGCAACACACATCAAAGTTGCTGGCCAGGCAGCATCTACTAGAAGAGGTACGGTCAATGTTTCGGCCGAGACCCTTCGTCAGGACTAACTGAAGGAAGAGCTAGTAAGAGATTTGAAAGTGGGAGGGGGAGGGGGAGATCCGAAATGATAGGAGAAGACAGGAGGGAGAGGGATGGAGCCAAGAGCTGGACGGGTGATTGGCAAAAGGGATACGAGAGGATCATGGGACAGGAGGCCCAGGGAGAGAGAAAGGGGGAGGGGGGAAGCCCAGAGGATGGGCAAGGGATATAGTGAGCGGGACAAAGGGAGAAAAAGGAGAGAGAGAGAAAGAATGTGTGTATATAAATAAATAACGGATGGGGTACGAGGAGGAGGTGGGGCATTAGCAGAAGTTTGAGAAGTCAGTGTTCATGCCATCAGGTTGGAGGCTACCCAGACGGGATATAAGGTGTTGTTCCTCCAACCTGAGTGTGGCTTCATCTTTACAGTAGAGGAGGCCGTGGATAGACATATCAGAATGGGAATGGGAAGTGGAATTAAAATGTGTGGCCACTGGGAGATCCTGCTTTCTCTGGCGGACAGAGCGTAGGTGTTCAGCAAAATGATCTCCCAGTCTGCTCCGGGTCTTGCCAATATATAGAAGGCCACATCGGGAGCACCGGACGCAGTATATCACCCCAGCCGACTCACAGGTGAAGTGTTGCCTCACCTGGAAGGACTGTCTGGGGCCCTGATTGGTGGTAAGGGAGGAAGTGTAAGGGCATGTGTAGCACTTGTTCCGCTTACAAGGATAAGTGCCAGGAGGGAGATCAATGGGGAGGGATGGTGGGGGGGGGGGGGAACGAATGGACAAGGGAGTCGCTTAGGGAGCAATCTCTGCGGAAAGCAGAGGTGGGGGAGGGAAAGATGTGCTTAGTGGTGGGATCCCACTGGAGGTGGCAGAAGTTACAGAGAATAATATGTTGGACCCGGAGGCTGCTGGGGTGGTAGGTGAGGACCAGGGGAACCCTATTCCTAGTGGGGTAGCGGGAGGATGGAATGAGAGCAGATGTGCATGAAATGGGGGAGATGCGTTTGAGAGCAGAGTTGATGGTGGAGGAAGGGAAGCCCCTTTCTTTAAAAAAGGAGGATATCTCCCTCGTCCTGGAATGAAAAGCCTCATCCTGAGGGCAGATGCGGCGGAGACAGAGGAATTGCGAGAAGTGGATGACATTTTAGCACTCACATCGACAGTGATGAAATACTTCGAGAGGTTGGTCATACCTAGACTGAACTACTGCCTCAGCAAGGACCTGGACCCATTGCAATCTCAATGGCTCTCCACACAGCGTTAGATCACCTGGACAATACAAACACCTACGTCAGGGTGCTGTTCATTGACTATAGCTCAGCATTTATATCATCATTCCCACAATCCTGATTGCGAAGTTGCAGAACCTGGGCCTCTGTAACTCCCTCTGCAATTGGATCTTCCACTTCCTAACCGGAAGACCACAATCTGTACGAATTGGTGATAACATATTCTCCTCGCTGACGATCAGCACTGGCGCACCTCAGGGGTGTGTGCTTAGCCCACTGCTCTACTCTTTATATACACATGACTGTGTGGCTAGACATAGCTCAAATGCCATTTATAAATTTGCTGACGATACAACCATTGTTGGTAGAATCTCAGGTGGTGATGAGAAGGCGTACAGGAGTGAGATATGCCAACTAGTGGAGTGGTGCCGCAGCAACAACCTTTCGTCTTCAGTAAGACGAAAGAGCTGATTGTAAACTTCAGGAAGGGTAAGATGAAGGAACACATACCAATCCTCATAGAGGGATCAGAAGTGGAGCAGTTTCAAGTTCCTGGGTGTCAAGATCTCTGAGGATCTAACCTGGTCCCAACATATCGATGTAGTTATAAAGAAGGCAAGACAGCGGCTATACTTTATTAGGAGTTTGAAGAGATTCGGCATGTCAACAAATACACTCAAAAACTTCTACAGTTTGTACCATGGAGAGCATTCTGACAGGCTGCATCATTGTCTGGTATGGAGGGGCTACTGCAAAGGACCAAAAGAAGCTGCAGAAGGTTGTAAGTCTAGTCAGCTCCATCTTGGGTACTGGCCTACAAAGTACCCAGGACATCTTTAGGGAGCGGTGTCTCAGAAAGGCAGTGTCCATTAGTAACGACCTCCAGCACCCAGGGCATGCCCTTTTCTCACTGTTACCATCAGGTAGGAGATACAGAAGCCCGGAGGCACACACTCAGCGATTCAGAAACAGCTTCTTCCCCTCTGCCATCCAATTCCTAAATAGACATTAATTCTTTGGACACTATTTCACTTTTTTAAATAAGTAGTATTGCTCTTTTTGCACGTTTTAAAATCTATTCAATAGACGTATACCATAATTGATTTACTTACTTATTATTATTATTTTTTAATTTTATTTATGATTTTTTTTCTCTGCTAGATTATGTATTGCATTGAACTGCTGCTGCTAATTTAGCAAATTTCACACCAGTGATAATAAACCTGGTTCTGATTCTGACAAGCTCTAACCCATAGCTGTGACACAACACCCATCTATACCCCGGCGGGGTGGGGGGGGGGCAACAGATGCAAAAAATGAACATGTTGATCAGAGTTCTCAGGAAGACACTAATATTAATTCGACAAATGAAAGCAATACACCTGTGAAAAAAGGGATCATCAAATCACCTCGGAGATTGATTGAAAGTTGATGATTGAATACGGGACTGTATTTGCTCATTACAATTGAAGTTAATGTAGATATCTTTGTTGGAAAGAATTATTGTTACTTGCAGGTTTAAGAGGACATAGTATCATGTATGTATTTTTAAAGGGGTAAGATGTGTTATTATGTGTACATAATAAAGAACTTCAGGTCCCAGTGGGCAATGTGGGGGATCACCTAGAACTGGAAATGATATTGGTGAGCTAGTCACATGCGCTCAGGTGGAACTGATGCTGTTTTATAAGTAAGATATTCTAGCATTAAACCCATGCTAGCTTTGTCCTTATTAAGATAAACATTATACCTTATACTTAAATTTCCCCAATTGGTTCTCTAACATATTACATTGAAACCATATATATGAATGGTGTCTATAAAAGGGTGTGAATGAAATTGTTGACTAAAAATCAAAGAACGACTTAACCACAAGCCCATTACTCCAGAAATTATGACTACATAAGGGCCACCAGTTGCACTGACAGAGGCTACTGACATATGGGGGCACAGTAGAGTAGTGGTTAGCATAACACCATTATAGTACCAGCCATCACCAAGCAGGGTTTAATTCCCAACACCGTGAGTAGGGAGTTTGTATGTCATCCCTGCGACTGTGTTGGTCTCCTATGGGGGCTCCATTTTCTTCCCACATTCCATAGATGTAGGGGTTAGGGTTCATGAGTCACAGGCATGATATGCTAACCTCGGAAGTGTTGCAATACTTGTGGTTTGCCCAGCATAATCCCTGCTGATATAATTTGATGAAAATGACTCTTTAGAAATCTAAAGCAGCTTCAAACATTGACTCTTTATTCCTCTCCATAGATGCTGCCTGACCTACTGAATTCCTCCAGTATTTTGTGTGCATAATGATGGTACCCTGGATTTTCAACATCTGCAGAATCCCTGTTATTAAGATGTAGTTTTACCGGTATTTTTGCTGGCTGAAAATGTAAAAGCAGTACCAAATTCATGATCCGGTAGATCAGCTTTGCACCAGTTTTTTTAATAAACCGCATGTTATTTTGGACACCAGCTCTGTGGCCTTTCTGATTTCCTTTGCAGTACCAGCGCTTGAACTGCTCCAATGAAGGAGACAGCACAACTTAACCTTCACAAGTTAAACACTGTAAATCTTCTCATTGGATTATCCTCCTACATGTTTGATGCCAATTGACATTGGTTAGTATTGATGTTCGGTTGAACATCGAACTTGGGGGGATGGGGTTTCACTGAAAACTGACATGGTCTTAGTGGGCTGAGTGTTCTCCTTATTTCATAGAGAAATAAAGGGTATTGATAGGGTAAATGCAATCAAACTGTTTCCACTGAGGTTGGGTGAAACTAGAACTAGAGATCATAGGTTAAGGGTGAAAGGTGAAATCTGAGGGAAAACCTCTTCACTCAGCATGTAGAATGAGCTTCCAGTGGAAGTGGTGGATGCAGGTTCAATTGCAACATTTAAGAGAAGTTTGGACAAGTACATAGATGGGAGGGGTATGAAAGGCAATGGTCCAGATGCAGGTTGATGGGACTAGGCAGAATAACAATATGAGAAAATCTGCAGATGCTGCAAATCCAAAACAACACACACAAAATGCTGGAGGAACTCAGCAGCCAAGGCAGCATCTATGGAAAAGAATAAGCAGTCAATGTTTTGGGCCAAGACTGTTCTAGAAGACTCAGTCCATCACTGGACTAAGTCCTGAAGAAGGGTTTCGGCCCAAAACGTTGACAGTTTTCTCTTTTCCATAGATGCTGCCTAGCCTTCTGAGTTCATCCAGTGTTTTGAGTGTGTCACTTAGGCAGAATGACTGCTTGGCACGGACTAGATGGGCCAAAGGGCCTGGCTCTAAGTTGTAGTGTTCTATGACTACATGACTCTATGACATAGTGGTAGTGAGATCTCTATAGATAGACCACTTTCCAACCAGACACATAGTTATTTGTCACTGCCCTGGTCAAAACAAGTTTCTGTCTTTAATTCCACAGATAGTAAATTGATATAATGGCTCAACATGTAACTTTGACTAGGTTTAATACACCATGAACCTCATAGCACAGCTGAGGTAAGTAGAACAGAATGCCGTGTGGGTGGGATACTGCATATGTACTTTGATAATAAATGTACTTTGAACTCTGAACTTCAAACCTCTTATTCAGTCGCTGTGAAGCAACAAAAGAAACTTCATTCACTCATTTTATCTGCTCTCTATACAGACATTCCGAGTCAGTGTAACTGTTAAAAAATCTTGTTGCCCTTTCCCAAACTAGTGAAGGAGAATGTTCATCGGAAAGCGTTCTTTGTTCCTTCACAACTTTGTGGTGCAGTGGGCTGAAAGAGTCCATGGTCTGAATAATATGACCCGTCGGCTCTGTCATTCAGCTCACGTCAGCACGGAAAGCTTCACACAGGAAGAGGACACTCAGCCCATCTAGTCAATACCAGCTGGTGCTCTAGTAGCTTCCATTACCGTGTCCTGGTTCGAATTCCAGTCAGGATATTGTCCCTTGTCTTCTCCAGGGGGAGAGGCTCAGATGGGGAGGATGTAGCTACAACATCAGGGAGTGATCATTTAAAACTGAAGTGTGTAGGGATTTAATCAGGCAGAAGAAAGTGGATCTGTAGAACTCTCTGCTTCTGAGGAAAGATCAATGGAACTATCAAAACGTACTTTGATAATAAATGTACTTTGAATTTGAATTTAGAGCCTTAAAAAGGAAATACAAGTGTATATGTAGTGGCCTATGAGTCAATATACCTATATTCATAATGTGTTTGGGCACACACATCCATATGAATGTGTTAATCCTGTGTGCTTGTGTGTATTTTATGTGTATGTGTCTATGTGTGTACGTGTTCACATGCATATACAAAGGTGTGTGTTTGAGGTGTGTGTTTAAGTCAGAGAGTACTACAGCACAGAAATAGGCCCTTTGGTCCATCTGACTTGATATTCTGGCTAGTCCCATATATCTGCACCCAGATAATATCCCTTAAACTTTCCCTTTTATTGTTGCTTAAAATTGTTCTCTATTATTCTCCATTTCCTCTTGTCTGTATGCTTGCTTTATTATTATTATTACAAGCTCTCAGGTCTTTGTCCATCAGTCTCTTAAATTTAAATAATCTCCCTCAAAAGAAAATTGGTAGGTCAGATTTTTTTTAACTATGCTTCTAAACTGTGAACTCCATACCTAAACTAATAAGGGATGCAAACTCACCAGCTCAACACCAGTTCAAAATCTATTTATTTAACCTTGCTTTTATCTGACATCTTTTTGTCTTTTATTTTTATGGTTGCACTTTATCCCATTGTAAAACACTTTAAACTACATTGTCTGTATGAAAACTATGCTCTATAAATAAGTTATTACTATTATTATTATTATGGTGTTATGTTTATTTTGATCATTTTCCTTCAAACAAGGAAAACCAAATAATTCTAAGATACAGAACTTAAAATGATTACAGTACTTCACTGAGTCAACACTAGAACCAACCTAAATGCAAAGGGATTTGTATTGGGGAACAGGATAACAACAGATCCCTTTGTTCCATAAAAGCCATCTGATTGTAACACAGGATTTTAGGAGGGAAAAAAGGGCATTTAATAAGATGCATATTGGAAGTTCATTAAATGAACAAAACAAGTTGATCTGAAATGACAAACGGTCATCATCTGGCATTCAGAATTCCCCACTCTGTGTGTGTAGAGTGACTTGCCATTTATTACAATGATTAAATGCTTTGATTAAATGTGTGGCCCTTGTGCCAAAACCTCTTGGTATTTGTAATTTTTTATGCCTAAAAACAAACAATTACAGGGCTTAAAATTCTATTTAGCTTCTGTTTAAGTGAAAAAAATACCCTTTTAAATGTTTGCATTTTCGGAATTGCATCGAGCATGATCATAAGACAGAGAAGCAGAATTGGGCTATTCAGCCCATCGAGTCTGCTCCACCGTTACATCATGGCTGATTCATTATCTCTCTCCACCCCATTGTCCTCCCTTCTCCACGTTACCTTTGACACACTGACTAATCAGATTCAGACTCCGAATCAGGTTTATTACCACTAGCACACTAAATGTTGTGAGATTTATTGCTTTGTGGCAGAAGTAAGTGCAAAGACTTAAAGTACTGATTTACAAACATAAATAAATAGTAAAAAAGATGAATGGAAAGGTAATGTTCTTGGGTTAATATGCCGTTGAGAAACCTGATGGCAGAAAGGAAGAAATTGTTCTTAAACACTTGCATGTGTGTCTTTAGGTTCCTATACCATGTCCTGGAATCCCAGGGTAGTATATGGTGACATACACCCATTGACCACTTCATTAGTTACTTCCTGTACCTAATAAAGTGACCACTGATTGTATGTACGTGGTCTTCTGCTGCTGGGGCCCATTCACTTTTAGGTTTGACATGTACATTCAGAGACGCTCTTCTGCACACCACTGATATAACACATGGTTATTTGAGTTACTATCACCTTCCTGCTAGCTTGAACCAGCCTAGCTATTATCTTTCAACCTCTCTCATTAACAAAATGCTTTTGCCCACAAAACCATTTTCGCAATATTCTCTGTAAACTCTAGAGACCGTTGTGCATGAAAATCTCAAGAGATCTGCAGTTTCTCGGATATCTAACCACCCTGTCTGGTACCAACAATCATCCCTCAGTTAAAGTCACTGTGATGAAATTTCTTCTTCATTCCCATATTTGGTCTGAACAACTGAACCTCTTGACCATGTCTGCATGCTTTTATACATTGAGTTGTTGCCACGTGATGTGCCTGTTAGATATTTGTGTTAATGTATTTGCACACTATAGTGGCTAATGAGTGCATGTGTACTTTGCTAAAATACAGTATTTACTTTGAACTTTGAGCTGATGTTAGTGATGTGAAGAGAGCATGTGCTGATGGCGAGGGTCTTAAATGGTGCTCCATCAACTTGAAGCCAACTATGGCTGATGCAATCACTTCAAATTCATTCATTAAATTTCCTGAACATGCAAGGTTGGTTCTATTTTTCTATTTTTCACTTAAAGTAATTTTAATATCCTTTGTTAATTTAAATGAGTTGGATGTTATAAATGAACCAAATGATATAGGAGCAGAGTTAGGCTATTTGGTCCATCTAGACTACTCACTTTTTATTTATACCTGATTTTTATTTTCTCAAGCCCTTTCTGCCACCTTTTTCCCATAAGCCTTAACCCCCCCCCTTAACAAATCAACCCTTAACCCTTGACCTGGATGACGAGGCGGAAGGATGGGTGAGTAAGTTTGCCGACGACACGAAGATTGGAGGAGTTGTGGATGGAGCTGTAGGTTGTTGAAGGTTACAAGAGGATATAGACAGGATGCAGAGTTTGGCAGGAAAGTGGCAGATAGAGTTCAATCCAGATAAGCGTGAGGTGACGCATTTTGGAACGACAAACCAGAAGGCTGAGTACAGGGTTAATGGTCATTTACTTAAGAGTGTGGACGAACAGAGGGACTTTGGGGTTCAAATCCATACATCCCTCAAGGTCGCTGCACAGGTTGATAGGATAGTTAAGAAGGCCTATGGGATGCTAGGCTTCATTAATAAGGAGATTGAGTTCAAGAGTAGAGAGGTCATGTTGCAACTCTACAAATCTCTGGTGAGACCACACTTAGAGTATTGTGTTCAGTTCTGGTCACCTCATTATAGGAAGGATGTGGAAGCTATGGAGAGGGTGCAGAGAAGATTTACCAGGATGTTGCCTGGATTGGAAAACAAGTCTTATGAGGCAAGGTTAGCAGAGCTGGGACTTTTCTCTTTGGAGCGTAGAAGGATGAGAGGGGACTTGATAGAGGTCTACAAGATTATGAGAGGCATAGATAAGGTGGATAGCCAGTACCTGTTTCCCAGGGCATGAATAGCAAACAAAAGAGGGCATATGTACAAAATTAAGGGAGGGAAGTTTAGGGGAGACATCAGGAGTAAGTTTTTTACACAGAGGGTTATGGGTGCCTGGAATGACTTGCCAGGGATGGTGGTGGAGGCTAAAACATTAGGCGTATTTAAGAGCCTCTTGGACAGGCATATGGATGAAAAAAAAGAGGGTTACGGGGTAGTGTGGGTTTAGTATGTTTTTTTAAAGGAATATATGGGTCTGCACAACATTGAGGGCCAAAGGGCCTGTACTGTTCTGTAGTATTCTAGTGTCTAGTGCCTAGTATCTATAAGCCTTAACCCCATTAATCAAGAGCCTTAAATACCAAAATTCCCTGGATGGAGTGGGGAAGGTGTTTCCATTAGTTTCAATCTTTGCCTTAAATATCCCCAATAGCTTGGCCCCCATAGCCCCTTGTGGCAAAAAAATTCCACAGATTCACCACCCTCCGGCTGAAGAAATTCCTCCTCATCTCAGTTTTAAAGAGATGTCCCTTTATTTTGAGGCTGTGCCCTTGAATCCTAGATTCTCAGACTAAAGTAAGCATTCTACCTTGCTATTCCTCTTTCACACTATTTGTTTATTTTTGTAACTTATATCTTTGCACTGCACTACTGCCACAAAAAAAAACAAATTTCATAACATATATCAGGTGATACTAAACCTGATTTTGAAGAATAGGCTCCTGATTTTGATCCTTTGTACATCCATTCTATCCAGGCCTTTTGAGACAGTGTTTCAGTAGGCCGGATGATGTTATTAGAAAGAAGAAAACCTGAGGCAAAATGATGACAGATCATAGCAGGACATGAAACGTTTGCCAATAAATCAAACGATGTGTTATCCTATTTTCTAGAACATTATTAATGTTAGCAATAGTTCACTGTTTGGTTTCTCGAAAATCTTTTTGATAAAATTATTTTCCTAATAAGGTCTGTTTTTACAATAACAAACTATGGCTATTATAAAAAGGCCTTGGATCACACAATCTGATTACATTGATTGTTGTGAACAGTCTGAGTATTTAATGAGGCATTGTTCCGCATGAAGTCAGCTTTATGCAAATTGATGGCAGAATTTTATAATGCCAGAGTTCACTCTCTGAATGCTCCCCAATAATCTTTTCTTCTGAAAGATTGTTCTTAAACAAGTTTGAGTAAAAACAATTACTGCATAAATTTATCCAAAGGCAAATTCCAGCTTTGCCCCAGTTTTGGTTGATCTATCTACCTATCTATCTATCTATCTATCTATCTATCTATTTATTTATTTATATTTCTGATTGTATTTTATAGTTTTTAAATGTATTGTACTCTACCTCTGCTGCAAAATAACAAATTTCATGACATATGTCAGTGATATTAAACCTGATCCTGATTCTGATTTGGAATTTGGATACCCATAGGAGTAAATTATCTTACTGAGTACCACCAAAGACTGTATGAAAAACTTACCCCTCAGCCCTCTTTAATTTTTCCTTTATCATCTAAAAACCTGTGCCCTCTAATGCTAGACTCCTCTGCATGGAGAAAAAGACTCAATCCTCTTTAAGCCCCTCATAATTTATAAACCTTTGTAAAGTCAGCCCTCAGCCTCCTACATTTCAGTGAGAATAAAACTGGCCCATCCCATCTCTTTTCAATGATAGCAGAGTCAAAGGTCTGAGGGCACAGCCTCAGAATAAAGATATGTCCTTTTAAAACTGAAGTGAGGGTAATCTCTTCAGTCAGAAGGTGCTGAATTTGTGGAATTCGTTGCCGTGAAAGGCTGTGGAGGCCGTGTCATTGGGCATATTTAAGGCAGGGATTGATAAATTCTAGATTATTAAGGGGTTATGGGTTACAGAGAGAAGGCGAGAAAATCAGTCATGATTGAATGGTGGAGCAGACATGATGGGCTAAATGATACAATTCTGCTCCTATTTCTTATGGTTTTATGGTCTAAATGTGTGAGGTTTAAGGGAAGAAGGATGTGAGAGTGAATTACACATGAAGCAATGTGTTGGGTTTAGAGTTGAGTTTATTGTCGTATTATCAAATGCACAAGTAAATGTATACAGATAATCAAAAGAAAAATGTATCTGCAATAGTATCACAGGCACAAGCATCAGATACACAGCGTTCACAAGAAAAATCATAATTAATCATAAGTTATACATAATTTTTACAAGAATACACAATTAGAACAAAGCTAAGTCCATTTTGGTACAAGGTAGTCAAAGTGTTGCTGTGCTGTAGAGATTATGGCTTTGCATTTTGGTTCAAGAACCAAAGAGAAGTGACTGTTTCTGAACCTAGTGGTGTGGAGGTTCAGGCTAACTGAGCCCAGGATTAGCCAGGAAAATTAGCATAACTCAGATACACAAATACCCACAAGATACAGAGTACAGGTGCACATCAACAAAAACACACCTACTGTATAGTACGCACGCGCACGCACACACACACACACGCGCACGCGCACGCACACACACGTTGTGTTTTGAATACTTAAGTAATATTTCAGTAATCTTGTAAATATATATAGTTGCTTAGCATTCTTGTTTATTTAAATAATTAATTATGGGTTATATATAAAAACATGTTAATTGCATATATCTGCATGATACCATATGATACGTGCACGCTTCACTTAAAGTAAAACTGGTTAGAGCTGCATTTCAGACTCCTGTGTCTTTGTTTGAATTAGTTTAATGATTTGAAGTTACAAAACACAACATAGGTGCTGAGGTATTTTTAAAACAAACCGAAGATGGCTACTGACCTGTTCGAACACAGCAAGACATTTGAACTAAAATAAAAATACAATGAGTAAAAATGCAGCCCAGCATGTGCAGAGACAGCGAGTTAAAGAAAGGTCATAAACAGAAGAATCCAGGGTTCATTAAGAGTGAGTACCGAGTGATAATCATTAAAAATAATCAGAAATGGCTGGCTACGTCAGAAAGATTGACGAGTTTCATTACACAACAGGTAATTGGATTTGCATTGGAAGAGGGTTTGAGAAGCTTCAGGAAAGTTGTGAGTATAAAGAACCCGAATCTACTCTCCATGCATTAAGGTTATTGCATGAACTTCAAGTGGGTGACAAAAAGCTGCTTGTGAAAGTAGATGCAAAGACCAAAGCCCAGCTGGATGAATGGAAGGCCAAAAACAAAGGAGTCAATGGAGATACGGAAACAGAAGATTTGTCACATAATATTGTGGGTGAGGAAACCAGGAAAAGAGGTCAGATTATAAAGGGAGAAATAGAAGAATTAATGAGAGGACTAAATGGATCTTCCCAAGATCAAGATTCACAAACTAGAAGAAAAAATGGAAGAGATGGAGAAGGAACGTAAATGAGAAACAGAAATGTATGTGTAACATCCTGGGAAAGGTTTCACTGCTAATGAAATGGGTTTTCTGTAGAAGCAGTGTTTGGGTTATGGTTAGGGATAATGGGCACTTTGGAATGTGTGCTAGATTGGTGGGAGATGAAGAAGGAAGACACTGGAGAGAACTGGTCATAGGATTTGACTTGGTGGGGGACCATGATTCGATGGTGCAAGGTGCCAATTTCAACTGTGGATGGGTGAATATGCATGAATTTTGGAAGAGTTGAGCTCCAACTTGTGCACATTTGACTGTTTAATTATAATGGGCCTATTTTGTTTCTTTCTTTTCTTTACTAACCCTTTAGTTAAGTTAAGATTCATCAATATAATTCCTTTAATCATATGCAGTGTGCTGTCTGTTGCTTCTTGGCACTGAGTTGTAACAGGGTAGCAAATTACACAGCATCCACACAAACCCGTGGTTGGGGTGGGAGACCTGTCTCAATCTCACGAGTTTGGCAGAACCGGAGAGTGTATTCCCTAGATTTATGCAGCTAAGGAAACCAGGGAGGTTTCATTTGAAAGTGAACAGGAATGTGAGCAAGAAAAAGAAAGGCATAAGGTAGACTCAGAGAGAAAAGGAGAAGAAAGGTGCTGGTGCTTTCAGAACCACCTCCTAGAGTCTCAGAGCCAATTCCTTCAACGACCACGGAGGAGGCCCGAAAACTTGAGAATGTTCTCGCAGCCACAAGTCTCACTTGCCAAGCAGGAGGAAAGGCATTATCCCACAGGAATAAGAAAGACTCCATGTCAATGAAATCTTTCAGCCTGAATGGGACAATTTATAATTTACTATGCTGTGGATGTCAATATATAGTATTTGCTTTATATAATATACTGTGTACTGTATATAGTTGATTGGAGTTTATAGCTAAGTAGGGTGGAATGTTGTGTATTTAATATTTAAGTAATATTTGAGTAATCTTGCGGATATACTGGCTGACTAAGCATTCTTGTTTATTTAAATAATTAATTATAGACTATGTATAAAAATAAGCTAATTGCATATGTCATCACGCTACCACTGATAAGTGTGTGCCTCATTTAAAGTAAACCCAAAGTTAGACTTCACATTTCAGACTTTCGTGTCTTTGCTTGAATTAGTTTAACGTTTTGATGTCACAGAACGTAACAACACACGCATACACCTTTCATATTAAAAGGCAAACCTGATTCTGATGAATACTTACAAGGAGAGAAACACACAGAAAATGCAGGTGGAATCAGGCAACATCTGTGGAGGGAAGTAAACGATTGAAGTTTCAGACCAAGACCTGTTATCACTACTCAGCCCAAAGCCTGCACTGTTCATTCCTCTCCACAGATGCTGCCTGACTTGCTGAGTTTCACCAGTACTCTGCGTGTATTCCTCAAGATTTCCAGCATCTGCAGAATCTCACGTGTTTATAATGGCTAGAGAAAGGTAGTGTGGTGTTTCATGGTAAATCACCTGCTTAATGACAACAGGCACTGGGAGATTGGAGGAAAATATACAGTCCAACTGCTCACAAGTAACAGGCTGATGTACCTGTACTATCTGCAGTCACAGAAACTGTGTCATCTTCCATTAGAATGCACGTTCACCGTAGTAATGAGAGTTCAGGCGAATAATCATCTACAATGATAAAGTAACCAGAGGGGCCAGTAAGTTAATGGAAAGCTGCCCACTGTCTTTGAGCTCTCTCATGGCTCATTAGACTTCCAAGGATCTATTCAAGACCATGTAATTGGTGCTTATTGAGACAGAAGACCTGTTGTGCATGAGACACAGGCTGACCCGATGCAGAACTAATTAACAGTCAAACTCTCTCAAAACAGAAGTACACAGGGCCAATGCTTTGAGGACATCTTCGAAAGGTGATGCCCCAAGAAGCCGGCATTCACCATTAAGGGCCCTCACCTTCCAGGACATGCCCTCTTCTCATTACTACCATCAGGGAGGAGGTACACTCAATGGTTTAAGGATATCTTACTCCCCTCCACCATAGATTTTTGAACAGTCCATGAACCCATTAACAATACCTCACAATGTTTGCTCTTTTTGCACCCCTTAAGTAATTTCTATATATACTGTATATTTCGTATTATAATTATAGAATACTTATGTATTATACAGTATTGCTGCTGCAAAACAACAGATTTCACAATGTACGCCAGTGATGATAAACCTGATTCTGATGAAGGGTCTCGACCTGAAACGTCGATTGTTTATTCTTTTCCGTAGATATTGCTCGGCCTGCTGAGTTCCTCCAGCATTTTCTAGGTGTAACTTCTGATTCTGATCTCTGCAAGCTTTGGACCATGACTTCCATGCTGAATTAAAACACATTCAATATCATTCTGATCACTCAGAAACCTTGCAGCCCACTCAGCAGTGCAATTTGAAAAAAAACCCCTTCAAAACCAGAAACATTTAATTTTTGATTGGTTAACACTCTTTCAGGACCCCATTGTAATCCTGCAATTTGCCTGCATCGTAATCAATGAGTCTGAAAGATGACTGCTTGTATCTCAAACTTTCTCCATTAATGCTTATTATTTTAACCTGGTAAGATGTGGCTTCATTTCCTGTGCAGTGGAAGGTGAGCGTATTATTGAGCTGTATTGTGAGAGCTACCTTAATGTTCCTGCACCCAGTTCACTGAAGAGAGATGACCTATTCCATTGCTAGAGAGAATATTTTTCATTTCCTGACAAGAATCCATTACACCCAACAATTCACTTGGTGGCTAAATGCCCTCAAATATCAGAGCTGTTCTCTGTCATGGCTTCCAGCTTTTCACAACTCGGTCGTCTGTTTAAAGTGTTTTTTTTTTCAGCATTCAGCAGCCTGTCCGGCAGGGAATGCAGAATATAAACAAAGGGGGAATCAGGTGCACCCCATTATAACTCTAATTATTTCTGTTGTTGGTCTCTCATCTTTTCTATTTGC
The DNA here is from genome assembly GCF_030028105.1 of Mobula birostris. Taxonomy (NCBI): domain Eukaryota; kingdom Metazoa; phylum Chordata; class Chondrichthyes; order Myliobatiformes; family Myliobatidae; genus Mobula; species Mobula birostris. Next base: position 21,149,657 of record NC_092392.1, on the reverse strand, counting down.
TCCATTTTATACGTGAATACATGGTGGGAGTTACTCTGACACCCTCACAATTCATAACTGTCTCTCTCTTGATCTGTCTCTTTTCTCTGTCTCTTCTCTTTGTCTCTCCTTCCTCCTCTCCCTCTTTCTTTTTGCCTCTCTTTCATCTTTTCTCCTTCTCTCTCTTCCCTCTTTATCTCTCTACACACTCTCTCTTTCCTCTCTTTCCTCTCTTTCCTCCTTGTCTCTCTCTTTTTCCTCTCTTCCTCTCTGTCTTTTCTCTCCCCTATCTCTCTCTTTCTTCTTTAGCCCTTTTCTTTCTTTCCTCCTCTCTCTCTTTCTCTTTGCCCCTATCTCTCTTCATCAACCCCCTTTTTCCTCTCCCTCTCTCTAAAAGTTTCTCCATCTGATTTCATTGAGACTCACCCTACCATCCTACCACTCCCCGGCATGGATTCTGCACTCTTCACTGAGAATTTTTCATTTCAATTGGTATGTCGTTTGTCAACATTTCAGATTCTCACTATTGTTTGAATTGAGACAACAAATTTTCATGGCGTTAGTACTCTGAGCATGCCTATGATGAAAAACTTGAATTTGAGAATTTCTGATATCATTTATTGTAAGTGAAATTTAGCATAAATATGTAAGAGGTTATGCTTAGCTAGACAGGGCAATGGGGAGATCACATCTAGAGTACGGTGTACAGTTCCAGTATCCTTGTTGGGTTACTGCATGTCATCTGCAACTTTGACAAATTTCTATAAATACGCAGTGGAAAGTATCCAAACTGGAAGCTGGAATGTCTTTCTCTCAACTTACTGAGAGAGTTCCCCTCCGTGATCCTGACCACAGTTTACATACAACCAAAGTCCATTGTTAAGCAAGCACTTGGTGTACTGAGTGCTGTGATTAGCAAACAGGAAAATGCTTACCCTGACTAATTTCAAATCATCGCTAGGGACTTCAATCAAGCTTGCTTGAAGAAATCTCTGCCCAGTTATCATCAACATATTACCTGCAGCACCAGGGTTCCCAATATACTTGACAACTGCTATACTACTATAAGGAATGCCCACCATTCCATCCCTAGACCACATTTCAGGAAATCAGCTCATCTGGTTGTCCTCCTCAGCCATGCATTTATCAGTCATGGACAAGTGTGTTCCCACAAAATCATTTTACAGTTGTAAGGGGTTTCTTCTTTTATGTCCTGCGTCGGCTAATTAAAATGGCTTCTTTGTTATGTTATAATTGAAGTGACTCTTTTGTTATGTTAACTGCTGAGAAAGCCCTCCCGCTAGCAGTTTGTTTGGATTATGTTATTGATAAAAGGATGTTACGAACCAATTGGGATATATGCTATTCTTTCTGTGTGTCTGTAAGTTATTGTGATGCGCGGGTTTTTGGGCAGAAGGCGCGAGAGAGAGAGAGTGAGGATGGACAAGGTGCTGTGAGTCGGCTAACAGGGTCGGACCCCGATCAGGAGTTCGTGGTCCAGGGTGTTCGGTGAGGAGAGGAGATGGAGACAGACTTGTGTGGATTGTCTGGTCGACCACCGTTGTTGGTCCCAGGTGGCACGTCGAGGTGGTCTGAGGGGATAGCAGGGTGAAGAAGGAGGGTCCCGAGCTCCAACTGTTTGTGCACGAAGAGATTGAACTTTGATAAGTGTGGCGCCTTTTATTTTCCTTTTATATTTTATGCTCTATTAATTATATAGTTCCAGTAATATCTATAAACTGTAATTCATTTAATCGTATCTGGTGTATTGTCTGTTATTTGGGCGGGGTGGGGTACATCACACAGCATCCACACAAACTAATTACCCAGATTGGCGGGGCCGAGGGCTATTTCCCTAGACAACAGTGAGCTGAGCAACCCTGAAGCTTGCCGGGGGGCTACACAGTCTTCCCCAAGCAAAAGCTGTGCATGAACCAAAAGTTCCACAGTTTTCTGAGGGCCAGATTAGTAGCATTCAAGTCTGGAGACCAAGTAAAATACAGGACATCCAGAAAGCCATCTCTCATGTGAAGTGGCAATTTTGGACCAAAATGGAATCACAGAAGGGTGCTCGACTGCTATGGCAGGCCTTGAATGGTATCTCCACCTACAAAGTAAAATCAATCAACATATGTGACTGCAAGGTTTCACTCCCAGAAGCGCCCAATGCCTTTTATGCTTGTTTGACTGAGAAAACATGGAGGCACCTTCACAAGCTCCCAACGGCCCTATGATTTCAGTCTCTGAGGCTAACAGGAGAGCATCCTTCAGGAGGATGAATCCACGGAAAGCTTTCATTCAACCTTGGAACATTTGGATATCTGGAATTGAATTGACTTTATTACTTACATCCTTCATATACATGAGGAATAAAAATCTTCACGTTACATCTCTGTCTAAATGTGCAATGTGTAACTTATAATAATTTATAATCAATATTATTAACAACAGGACAGTAAATATAACATAGAAATACAGTTGTGTCAGCATGAATTAATGGCCTGATGGAAAAAGCTGTCCCGGGGCCAGTTGGTCCTGGCTTTTACGCTGCAGGACCGTTTCCCAGATGGTAGCAGCTGGAACAGTTTATGGTTGGGATGACTCGGGTCCCCAATGATCCTTCAGGCCCTTTTTACACACCTGTCTTGGTAAATGTCCTGAATAGTGTGAAGTTCACATCCACAGGTGCGCTGGGCTGTCTGCACCACTCTCTGCAGAGACCTGCGATTGAAGGAAGTACAGTTGCCATGCCAGGCAGTGATGCAGCCAGTCAGGATGCTCTCAATTGTGCCCCTGTAGAAAGTTCTTAGGATTTGGGGGCCCATACCAAACTTCTTCAACTGTCTGGGGTGAAAGAGTTGCTGTTGTGCCTTTTTCACCACACAGCTGGTGTGTACAGACCACGTGAGATCCTCAGTAATATGCATACCAAGGAACTTAAAGCTGATCACCCTCTCAACCCCAGGTCCATTGATGTCAATAGGTGTTAGCCTGTCTCTATTCCTCCTGTAGTCCACAACCAACTCTATTTTTACAACATTGAGGGAGTGGTTGTTTCCATGACACTACTGTGTCAAGGTGATGACTTCTTCCCTGTAGGTTGCCTCATTATTATTTGTGATTAGGCCAATCAGTGTAGTGCTGTCAGCAAATTTAATTAGCAGATTGGAGCTGAGGGTGGCGACGCAGTAATGGCTATACAGAGAGTAAAGGAGGGGGCTTAGGACACAGCCTTGAGGGGCACCTATGTTGAAGGTCAGAGGGGCAGAGGTGAGGGAGCCCATTTTTACCACCTACCAGCGATCTGACAGGAAGTCTAGGATCCAGCTGCACAAGACTGGGCAAAGGCCAAGATCTCTGAACTTTTTGTCCAGCCTGGAGGGAATTATGGTATTGAATGCTGAACTGTAGTCCAAGAACAGCTTTCTCACATAAGCATTCTTCTTCTCCAGATGTGTAAGGACGGTGTATAGAGCTGTGGCTATTATGTCATCTGCCAATCAGCTACTTCCCTACAGCAATTCAGTTCTGAAACCACCCAGCAAACCCCTTATTACTTTAGTTTAGCAACACTTTGTACAAAAATGGATTTTTTTGTTCAAATTGTGTTCTTTCTTGCAAAGATTATGTGTAATTCATGTTTTATTGAGAATGTTGTTTGTTCAAAAGTTCCAAGTATACTGTATTTATTACCTATGTATGTATACCATATATAGGCACCCACAAAACAAAGAAACACACCAGGATCCTCAACAAACTACATACAACAAAGACCAATAAACACCCCCTGTGTGAAGAAGAACAAATCGTGGAAATAATAATAAAAGTAAATAAACGCTACCTAGAACCTGAGCTGCAGAGTGCTCAAAGGAGAGCCTACAGGCTGCAGAGTCAGTTCAACGTTAAGACAAGAGATGGCTGCAGGGTAACAAACGCTCCTGAACCTGGCGGTATGGGACACAAGACTCCTCCACATCCCACCCGATGGCGGTATCAAGAAGAAAGGGAGGTGGGTCAAACAAAATCAGACATCACTGAACATCTGTTCTTTTTGTGCTGTTGGGCCTCAACGTTTTAATCTGGCTTGGTGCTTTAATTGGCACAAAGTAGTGGAACGAAACACCAGTTTGATTTCCGCTCTCAGGCCTCCACCCCAGCGATGCCTGTACATGCACTCTCAAGAATCAAGTTCACTGAATTCTTCAAGAGATGGTAAAATTTCTAATTCATTCAGACGGTTCAAAGGTACATTTCTTAAAGAGAAATTGCAGGCTGTGGATTGCAGTGATCGTAGTCCAGAAGGTATATCTGGCAGAAGATCTAGTAGTTTAGTGAGCTGCCCACAAAATGTCGCCATATATCATCAGCACCATCTTGCCAGTGTATAATGCTCTGTGTCTGCGATGCTGCTGCAGGTAAGTTCTTCACTGCACCTGTGCATGCATGGACTTGTACTTGATTTGCACACACACACACACACACACACACACACACACACACACACACACACACACACACACACACACCCACCCATAGCCAATGACACTGAAATGCAACACTTGAACTGGTAAGGAATGAATATAAAAACAGAGGCTTTGAATGTAAAATAGCGATAACTTCAGAGGTTCACCATCGCAACGTAGAACACTGAACATAAGACATAGAAATCTACAGCACATTACAGGCCCTTCGGCCCACAATATTGTGCCGACCGTGTAACCTACACTAGAAACAACCTAGAATTTCCTTACTGCATATCTCTCTACTTTTCTAAGCTCCATTTACCTTTCTAAGAGTCTCTTAAAAGATCCTATTGTACCTGCCTCTACCACCAATGCTGGCAGTGCACTCCATGGACCCACCACTCTCTGTGTGCGCACCCCACCTCTGTGCCAGGGGCTGGAGGAGCAAGATCAAACAACTGGCCAATGGGAGGTCCCCTATTTCAGTGTTATAAATTGAAGAAGTTGTCTGAGTGGGTATTGGTACAAGGGGAACAATAGAATTAATGTTTTATGGAGTTGGCCTGATGTCAATAGAGTTACGTTGTTGTTTGTGCAAAGACAATAAAATGAGAGCTTCAGTTAATTAAGAGTTGCATCGTGAGTCCCCTAACCTAGTTCCGTGGATGAATGGCGAACAGGTATGGTACAGACACACACACACGGTGCATGCATGAAGCATGGGCACACACGGTCACTGGGGCTGCACGGTAATGTAACACGATCCCAGTGCCAGCAACCTGGGACCAATTTCATTGCTGTCTGTAAGGAGTTTGTACATTCTCCCTGTAACCATGCAGGTTTCCTCTGGGTGCTCTGGTTTCCTCCCACATTCCAAAGATGTATAGACTAGTAGGTTTCAGTTGTTCACATGGACGTAATTGGGTGGCATGGGATTATTGCGCTGTTAGGGCCTGTTACCATGCCGTATCTCTAAAATAAACTAAAATACACGCATCTGCACACACAAACAGATTTCAATTTAATATTATATGTTGATGGGAATACACCAGGCATGAATGTTGTGATAACATTCATTACACTGAAATATCGGCATCTGCGACAAGCATCCTGCAAATGAGTGATGATAAATCAGCATTGTAACAGGAACTGTAGGTCCATCTAGTGATCCACAGGTATCCGTCCTCTCGCCTCGTTATGTGCAGAGCTTACACTAATCCATCCAAGTAATAAACCGTCACTCAACATCAGTCATGTTCTCACAGGTTCAGCACAAAAAGAACCACAAACCCTGACCTCATCAGTAATAGAATCACAGCTATGACATCCTCTGAAACAGGTTTTTCTCCCCATCCCAGCAAATTATCAGTAGAAACAATTTGGAATGTGTGTCAAAATACTCCATTACCAAGTACATACTGTAGCGTATTATAAAGCTCAAGCAATTCATTTATAAAACTTGCTTATACGACATGAGATCAAGCCAGTATTATTGTTATTTGCACAATATGCCTCCATTTGAACATTGGTTTTTTGTCAGTCTTTGTTTATGTATAGTTTTTTTTTGTAAATTCTATTGCATTTCTTTATTTTCCTGTAAATGCCAACAAGAAAAAGAATCTCAAGGTAACATATCCAGTATGTATGCACTTTGACAATATATGTTATTTTGACTTTGCAAGGTCTCAGAATTCCCAAGTAGGTTTGCAGCCATCACATTCTATGCTGACAGAAATCAGCATTTTCCACTTAACTGAGGTGCACCAACTTACAGACACAAACTGCTCCCTGGTGGTCGCAGAGGCTATCGAACTGAGGCAACCCAAACTTCCCAATGCCTAGCATGTTCTGAATAGTAGGTTCCTGTTGCAGAGAAACGAGGACAATTGTAGAAAAAAGTTGAGAGAAACATTGAAAATTAACCTTTGGAGTCTTAAGAAGACTTAAAATGTTGCATGGAGTTGATTAGAGAACTGAAAAGATTTAAAAATATGTAACATATTTAAGCTTGCTGACTACACTGGTGTTGTGGGCCAAATCAGTGTTTCGGAGGGAGATTGAAAATCTGGCTGAGAGGTGCCACAACAACCTCTCACACAATGTCAGCAAGACCAAGAAGCTGATGATTGACTTCAGGAGCAGGAAACCTAAGGGCCGTGAGCCTGTCTTCATTTTTTTTTATACAAAACATCTTTATTATAAATTCAGTGCTCTATGTACAAACCAGTGACTAACACAATTATTTCATTACAAGTAGACAATACACATTAAATTAAAATGTTTCCATCTCTGTCAATGATGGCAATAACCCCTTGCGGAGACCAACGGTCCCGGAACGCCTCTATGGTTGCCGTAGACAGTGAGTGTTCCTTCTCAATATTTATCCGGGCACGAACATACCCCTAAACATTGCCAGGCAGTCTACCTGGGCAGATCCTCCTGCAGGCCGTTTCCAAGACCCATATGGTTAGGGTTGTGAATAATGGGCATACTATGTTGACATGGAAGCGTGGCTATACTTGCTGGCTACCCCCAGTACAATGCTTGGATTGCATTGATTGTTGATGCAAAGTGACATATTTCATCATATGTTTCAATGCTCATGTGACAAATGAAGCTAATCTTTCTTTCTAATCTTCACGGTACTCCAAGTGCAGTCTCGCCAAATAGATCTACACTCAGCTGGATTGGAACAACTATGGAGTTGCTCAGACACTCTCGGAGGGAATTCAAGTTCTTTATATCCAAGGGCAGCATGACATTGCAGTGCCGAGGATTGACAATGCATTGAACACAAAAATCAGGTCTGGGACCCACAATCAAATAACCAAGAAACAGGGGGAACGTCAAATGAGGGCAGCACATTTGTGTAGCAGTTAGTGTAATGCTTTACAGTGCCAGACATGGGAAGGTCAAGATTAGATTCACATTGTGCAGTGAATCTTGCCTGTGATGCCTCACCTTATGGTATAAGTGCAGTCATATCACGCGTTATGTGATGGAAGTGATAGCCCCATAGCCTTTGCATCAAAAATGTCTTAACAAGTATTTTTTATTGGAGAGAGTTTACCCTTATTACTGATCATCCACGACTAGTGCTGATCTTCAATCCACAGAGGGGTGTTCTGATAACTGCAGCAGCGCAAATGCAGAGATGGGCTCTGTTTCTTGGAGGACACAATTACAAGTTCAAATTCAAGAGGACAACTCATCACAGAAATGCTAATGGATAGTCCCGTTTACCCTTGGAAAAGGAAATACCTGAAAAATTTACAAAATGGGACACTCCTCTCATATTCTGACGTATTCTCCCTATTGTCTTATGGTCTTTATGGTCTTATTGTAAATCGAAAGTCTCCCTATTATGGCAGAGCTGATCCAAAGGAAAAGCAGAAAAAAACCTCACACTGTCTCAGGTCTACATAGCCACCCAAAATGACTAGAAAGTCTAACAGAAATTCCAGACCCCTATTTTTACCAGTGCTGGGATGAACTTGTTCTTGAAGGGGATTGCCTTATGTGGGGATTGAGAGTTGCATCATCCAAGTTGAGAGCTCAAGTGTTGGAAGATCTATATGTAGGTCATCTAGGCATGGGCAAAATGAAAGACATTCTATTCTGGTAAATCTAGCAGACATAAATGCTTCAATATCCTGAAAGGGTAATCCCTGCCTTTTGAGGCAATATAGATGACCAGGCTTCTGATACTGTTAATATTTCATTGGCTGAAAGCTTTGCCTGGTGGCTTGGGGTAGATCAGCAGATCGAACATCTTGCCATGCACAGTACAGGATGTAAGCACGTCCAGAAGCTGCCAAGAGTAGCACCTCTCCATCCCTAGGAATGGCCTGTATTGCCCTTGCAGAGGCTTCAAGTGGATTTTGCCAGCTTATTCATGGGCACAAATTTCTTAGTAGTAATGGATGCAGCTACAAAATGGCCAGAAGTTTTCCTAATATCCTACACTGCATCCTCATGTACTGCTGAATGTATTGAGAAGCCTCTTCACAAGGAGTAGATTTCCAGAACACTTAATCAGTGACAATGGACCACAGTTAGTGATGGAACAGTTTCGGTCATTCCTGGAAATGAGTGGAATGAGGCATATAACATCTGCACTGTAACACCCACCAGCAACTTTGATATGTGTTGCTTGAATTTCCAGCATCTGCAGAATTCCTGTTGTTTTTATTGTTTCACAGCTACAGATATCATCTGTCAAGCAGAGTGACCCCCTTGTCAGGAAAGACGTTATCTCACAAGAAGAAACCCTGCACAGTGATTAAATCTTTAGGCCTGAATGTACTATGCTGTGGATGTCTATACAGCAGTTGTATTATATAGTATGCTGTATATATATGACTAGAGAGCAATATGTTATATATTTGAGTTGCGATGCATTCTATATTGAGTCGGAGTTTATAGCGAAGCAGTGAGGAAAGTCATGTATTTAATATTTCAGTAATATTTGAGTAATATTGTAAATATCTTGTTTGATTAAGCATTCTTTGTGTGCTTACATAATTCATTATGTGTTCTATGTAAAAGTATGTGAATGGCATATGTCATCACATTATCACATCATATGTGCGCACCTCACTAAAGTAAAACAAAATAGACAAATTTATCTCTGGATCCCGTGTTTTGCTTTCAATTAGTTTCTGGAGCTACAGAATGTAACGAACCTCTCCACATTTGATCCCCCGATGAGTACTGCTTCACAGACCTCTGGTTTCAAAGTTCAAGGTGCATACATATATGTCACCATATACAACCCTGAGATTTGTTTTCTTGTGGGCGTACACAGCAAATCCAAGAAACACAATATAATCAATAGGAGACCGCATCCTACAGGACAGACAACAACCTATGTGCAAATACAAAAGAAAAAAATAACATTAATAAATAAAGAAGCAGGACATGAGATGAAGTGTCCTTGAAAGTCAGTCCATAGGTTGTGGGAACAGTTCAGTGATAGGGCAAGTGAAATAAAGTTATCCTCTCTACTTCAAGAGCCTGATGGTTGAGTGGTAATAACTGTTCCTGAAAATGGTGGTGTGGCTCCTGAAGCTGCTGTGCCTTCTTCCTGATGGCAGCAGTGAGGAGAGGGCATGGCCTGGCTGGTGGGGGTCCTTGATGATAAAGGTTGCTTCCCTGCCCAAGCGCTCTTTGTAGATGTGCTCAATGGTGGTGAGGGTTTACCTGTGATGGACTGAGCTGTATCGACTACTTTTTGACAATTTTCCCTTCAAGGGCATTGGTGTTTCCATACTAGGTAATGATGCAACCAGTCAAAATACTCTCCACCGCACATCTATAAAAGTTGGTCAAAGTTCTAGATGTCGTGCCAAGTTTTCGCAAGCTTCTAAGGAAGCAGAGAAGTAGATAGGTGGAGTTGTGGATAATGAAGTAGGTTTTCAAAGCTTGCAGAGTGATTTAGGCCAGTTAGAAGAGTGGGCTGAAAGATGGCAGATGGAGTTTAATGCTGATAAGTGTGAGGTGCTACATTTTGGTAGGACTAATCAAGATAGGACATACATGGTAAATGGTAGGGCATTGAAGAATGCAGCAGAACAGAGAGATCTAGGAATAATGGTGCATAGTTCCCTGAAGGTGGAATCTCATGTGGATAGGGTGGTGAAGAAAGCTTTTGGTCTGCTGGCCTTTACTAATCAGAGCATTGAGTATAGGAGTTGGGATGTAATGTTGAAATTGTACAAAGCATTGGTAAGGCAAAATTTGGAGTATTGTGTACAGTTCTGGTCACCAAATTATAGGAAAGATGTCAACAAAACTGAGAGAGTACAGAGAAGATTTACTAGAATGTTACCTGGGTTTCATCTCCTAAATTACAGAGAAAGGTTGAACAAGTTAGGTCTTTATTCTTTGGAGCGTAGAAGGTTGAGGGGGGACTTGATAGAGGTATTTAAAATTATGAGGGGGATAGATAGAGTTGAAGCGGATAGGCATTTTTCCATTGAGAGTAGGGGAGATTCAAACAAGAGGATATGAGTTGAGAGTTACAGGGCAAAAGTTTAGGGGTAACATGAGCGGGAACTTCTTTACTCAGAGAGTGGTAGCTGTGTGGAACGAGCTTTCAGCAGAAGTGGTTGAGGCAGGTTCGACGTTGTCATTTCAAGTTAAATTGGATAGCTATATGGACAGGAAAGGAATGGAGGGTTATGGGCTGAGTGCAGGTCTGTGGGACTAGGTGAGAGTAGGAGTTCGGCACGGACTGGAAGGGCCGAGATGGCCTGTTTCCGTGCTGTAATTGTTATATGGTTTATATAGAGGCACTGCTGTGCTTTCTTCATAATTTCAATCTCCCTCCTATTTGCTGACTCATCACCACCTTTGATTCGGCCAACAGCCGTGGTGTTGTGAGCAAACTTAACTGTGGCATTGGGGCTGTTCTTAGCCTCACAGTCACAAGTATAAAGTGATTAGAGCAGGGGGGCTAAGCACGCAGCCTTGTGGTGTTCCTGTGCTGTTCAGGAGGAAATCTCCATCAACAGAGGTTTCATGCTCCTTAAGTCAATAATCATCTGTTGTTGGAACAACCACAGAGTTCACTGCGACACAGCAGAAGGAGATTAAGTTCCAATGAATCCAAGGGGAAAATGGCTTTGTAATGCCAGGATTGACCATGCATTGAACAGAAAATTGGGTCTGGTACCTACAATCAAATAACCAAGAGAAAGGGGGAATGTCCATTGAGGGCAGGACAGTTGTGCAGCACTTACAGCACCTGGAAGATCAGGGTTAGATTTCTCCTGTTCTTTGTAAGGACTTTGCAGGTAAATTGGTAACAAGGGTATATGAATGTAAATGTGCACAGAATGAAGGGATATGGGCTTTGTGTAGGCAGAATGGATTAGTTCAGTTAGGCATTCAGTTTGTAGTTTAATTAATTCAGCAAAACTAAATAGGGCAGAACGCTAGCGTAGTGCTTTACTGTGCCAGTGACCCGGATTGAATTCTACTGCTGTCTGTAACGAACTTGCATATTCTCCCCGTGACTGGGTGGGTTCCCTCCAGGGGCTTCAATTTCCTCCACATTCCAAAGACATACTGTTAGGGTTGGTGAGTTGGGGGCATGCTGTGGTTCGGGCCGGAAGCACAGTGCCACTTGTGGACAGTCCCTAGACAACCCTCGGACTGTGTTGGCCGTCGGCACAAAAGATGCATTTCATTACATGGACACGAGGAAATCTGCAGCTGCTGGAAATTCAAGCAACACACGCTCCCCCTCCCCCCTCCCCCTCCTACTTCCAAATCTCTTACTATCTCTTCGTTCAGTTAGTCCTGATGAAGGGTCCCGGCCCGAAACATCGACTGTACTTCTTCCTATAAATGCTGCCTGGCCTGCTGCGTTCCACCAGCATTTTTTGTGTGTGATGCATTTCATTGTATGTTTCAATGTACACACGGCAATAAGATAATCTTTCTTTCCAATCTTTACAGTACTCCATGTGCAGTCTCACCAAGTGGATCCATACTCAGCTGGATTGGAACAACCATAGCATTGCGATGGCATGGTAGGAGGTGATTCACTTCCACTGAATCTGAGGGCAAAATGGCATTAAAGTGCCTGGATTGATAATACATTGAAACCAAAGCTGGGTTTAGAACACACAAGCAAATAGCTAAGAGACAGGGGGAATGTCAATAAAATAGCTTTCAGATTATTTTGTGAGCAGTGGTCATTTGAGCGCAAAATTGTTGCAGGCTTACCATAAAAGGAACAAATATATTTTTCCCTGAACTACATCAAATTTAATAGATACCTAAATAACACAAAAATAAGAAACCATTATGGCTAGGAGAAACATTGATTACTGCAAGAAAATAATTAACGGGAGACAAGCTGTCTCTGTCAACACAGTTAAATGAGATATGGGTTTCAGCATTGTTCAACAAAGAAATATCCTTCCAGTCAGGGATAATTGGAAGACATTATATTTAGACAGAGCTGTCAACACTGGACAACTGAAAGGTGTGAGACTTTCAATTACATGCTCTGTATCTGAGATATAAACATAGCCAAAAGCTGCAAACTTCATCTCTCATACAGATAACACAACACGGCATGACATTAATGCATTCTCTTGTGCCTCCTGTAATATTTGAAACATCTTTGTCTCCTTTTATCTGCCGTCTTTCTTTATCATTCTGTGTTTTCCTTTCTACTGTTTTGCTCACCCAGCGGTGACCACTTCTCAGCTACTTTTCTATTTATCCTCTGTTGCCCGCCATGATCAGCCATGATCACAGTGAATGGCGGTGCTGGCTTGAAGGGCTGAATGGCCTACTCTTGCACCTATTGTCTATTCCCATAATGCACAGGAAAACAAGAGGCTGTAGACTCAGTCAGTTCCACCAGTGACACAACCCTCCCCGCTATCAAGGACAATTTCAAGGGACAGTGTCTCAGGAAGGTGACATCCACCACGAAGAAAAAACACATCATCCGGGTCATGCCAATCCATCATAGGAAAGGCCAATCCCACCATTGAGCACACCGTATCTACAAAGAGCACTGCCACAAGAAAGCAGCATCCTTCATCTAGAGCCCAACCACCCAGGCCATGCTCTCTTCTCATTGCTGCTGTCAGGAAGAAGATCCCACACCACCAGGTTCAGGAACAGTTATTACCTTTCAACCACCAGGCTCTTGAACCAGAGGGGATAACTTCACTCACCTCAACACTGAACTGTTTTTACAACCTATGGAAGCACTTTTAACTCTACAAATCATGGTCTCAGTATTTTTTTATTTAGTTAGTTAGTTATTGATGTAATAGTAGTCTAAAAGGTTAGCATAGCATCATGGTCCAAATAGCCTGTTACCCTTCTGGACTCTCCTATGTTCTAAATCCCGGAAAACCTTTAGTCAACATTATTGTGGAAATAGCTTCACCCACACACTCTGTATTAGTTTCAGAGGATAACTTACCAGCATCAGCTCAAGCACCATTCGATCTGGGCAATAAATACTGATATATGAGTGAATCCTTGGTACCAAGCAAAACCAGTGCCTTTGTGTTGTACAATACCGATACTTCAAGATTCAATTTAAACAAAGGAAAGTGGTTTGAAACAGAGGGTGATACTTCACCCACTGCCAATACTCCTGAAATGATCTTGTACTACTATCAGAGAAGAGGTACAAGAGCTAGAAGACCACATTCAATGGTTCAAAAACAGCTTCCATCTCTCCATCATATTTCTGAATGGTCCATGCATCCATGTACACCTCCTCATTGTTACAGAGCCTAGTGGCTCTTTGCATAACAACCCAGGCCGGATGGTTGCATTCACCATTGTACCTCATATGATGCAGGGTCTCAATCTGAAACGTTGATTATCTCTTTGCTGGTTAACCTACTAATTCTTCCTAACCTACTAATTCTTCCATCGGTTTATATATTTTGCTCCAGATTCTATTATTCTGCTTAAGTCTCCTCCTAATCCCTTCGCTTTAACTTTTTGCCCTTCAACCAATCAAATACATCCACCCACCTTGAACTTTCTCTTTTCTCTGCCCTTCCATTGGGTAGAAGATACAAAATTCTGAAGGCACAGACCACCAGGCTCAAGGACAGCTTCTATCCCACTGTTATCAGACTATTGCATGATAAAGGTTCTCCAAGAGAACCACAACCTTGTCATGGTTTGGACGCTTGCATGCTTCTATAACCTGGAGAACTCTGTTGGCTGGAGTCAGGGACTTGTGCTTTGGCTCTTGTTCAGGTCGCCCATGTCAAACATGTCAAAGGGCCAGACTAAGAGTGGTTTCACCAGTCCTCTAGGTTTGGGGGTTCATCTCAGGACTGACAACCCTGACCGGTGAAACAAAACTGTTGCTGAAACAGCAATGAAGAATTCTTCTACACCTGAGTGCAATGGTATTCCTGAGTCTCCACGCGGGAATTGCATGACTGACAGTAATGAAAACCGAGAGGAAGCTACCTGCACAATGCAGGAAGCCCTGAACACTGCCAGAGATGGAGAACCTTTCCTGTTGCCCTAAACATAACAGGTGGTAGGTGAGTAAGGATGATAAAGGTGGACCCTTGACCTCTCAATCTACCTTGTTATAGCCCTTGCACTTTATTGTCTACCTGCACTGCAATTTCTCTGTATATGTAACACTATAATCTGCATTCTGTTATTGCTTTCCCCTTGTGCATATGTTGTGAAGCAATATGTACAGGTGGCATGTGGAGCAACATTTTCACGGTATCTCGGTGCATGTGACAATAGTAAACCACTCACCACTTCACCACTGCAGAACTGTTATGTAGGATCCAGGCAAAGTGATCACTTTGTGGGAAGTGTAATCCCCATTCATCAGGTTACCTCTCCATTCACAAAAGATCAATTTTAAATAAATCCCGAGAGGCTGCGTCCCGAAAATTATCTTTCCACACATACTCTGTCTAGGCCTTTCAATATTCGAAAGGTTTCAATGAGATCCCCTACTCATCCTTCTAAATTCCAGAGAGTACAGACCCAGGGCCATCAAACATTCTTCGTATAAAAATCCTTTCATTCCCGAAATCATGTCGAACCAGAGGTTGCAACCTCCAGACTCACTGAAAACAACCTTCAGACTTCAGCATTTTTGTTACGAGTCTGATGTTCATTACTAGTAGAATTGGATGTAAATTAAGGGAGGTTATTCAGGTCTTTGATGAGACCTCCTCAATGTGGGGGTTAAAGATAGAAGTCTGGAACCGCATTGAAGCTGTATCAAACTTCGGCTAGACCTCACTTACATTTCTGATTGCCACTTTACAGCAAGTATGTGGATCAAAGAGTTTAAAGATTAGCTTAGTTTATCACATGTACATAGAAACATACAGTGAAATGTGCCATTTGTGTCTATTCGTCATCTGGACCAACACAGTCCAAGAATGTGCTGGGGGCAGCCCACAAGTGTCGCCATGCTTCCGGCACCAATACAGCATGCCTACAACTCGCCAATCTGTACAACATTGGAATGCGGATGGAAACAGGAGCACCTGGAGGAAAGCATTCTGAACATGGAGAGAGTGTACGAACTCCTTACTGACAGTTGTGGCAACTGAGCCTGGCACTAACTTTTGGGAATTGGGAATTAAATCTGGATCGATGATCGCAGACACTATGAAGCATTGCGCTAATGCTGGATCAGCTGCGATCGTACTGGAAGGAGAAACAAACTTGAGGGGCCGCGTGGCCTACTTCCACTCCTTTATGTTTCTATGTTCTCCACAGGTGCTGTCTGACCTTCTTGCTCCCAGCATTTTCTATTTTTAAATTTGAATTAGATTTGAAGGATTACCTCTGAAACCTTCACTCTCCCGATCTCTCCACAGAAATAATCCATCCCACTAGAATTTCCAGATTTCTGTTTGTGCCTCAGCACTTGTTATTCCTGCCTCTTTAATCAAACTGACCTGCCAAAGAACAACAGCCTAGTTTCCAGAGATCATTTCAAGAATGTTGGCAGTGGGTGAAGTATCACCATCTGTTTCAAACCACTTTCCTCTGTTTAAATTGAATCTTGAAGTATCGGTGTTGTACAACACAGAGGCACTGGCCTTGCTTGGTACAAGGGAATCACTCATATATCAGTATTTTCATTGCCCAGATCTAACGGTGCTTGAGGTGATGCTGGTAAGTTGTCTTCTTGAACTATTAAGCAGTGTGTGGGTGAAGCTATTTCCACAATAACATTGAGTAAAGGGGACCCAGGATTTAGAACATAGAAGAGCCCAGAATGGTACAGGCCATTTGTCCCATGATGCAATGCTGACATTTTAGCCTACTTTAACATCAGTCTAACCCCTTCTTCCCACATAGCACTCCATTCAGTAGTGATGGCAGCAGATATGATAGTGGTGCTTAAGAGACATTTACACAGACTTCTTAATAAAATGGGAATAGAGGGAATATGGGTCATATTCAGGCAGATAGGGTTAATTTATTTGCACAGACATCATGGGCCAAAGTACCTGCCCCTGAGCTCTACTGTTCTATACAACCAGCCTGATGGATCAGTCACGAATCTGAATAACTGCTCAGGGGTTCTCTATGAGAGAAAAAATATTTGTGAAATCTAGCCTTCCTCTTGCCCCTATCTTCTTCTTCCTCTCTGTATTTTATCTTAGAATCGTTCAACCCATTTAGGCCATCAGGTCTTGCCAGCTCCTGGTGAAGTACCCCCATTGCTCTTACATTCCCATGGCCTTGTGAATAATTCTCTCTCCTGCACCCATCCAATATCATCAGGAAAGCCTTTATTGATTCCCTTTTCACCATCCTCACCGGCAGTGAGTGTTCCGCCTCATTACTGCACTCTGTCTAAAAAGATTTTCCTACTGTCTCTTTGGCACTTCATTTAAGTTCTCTTCCTTGTTGCTCTTGAACCATTTAATTTATATAAAATCATTATTAATTCTGGCAAAGTACAATTTTTCACATCTCTGTATCAAGTTCCATCTGTCATTTACCGTACAGGGCTTTTCCAACCTGATGTCATCTGTAATTTTGGAAATGCTATTCCACACATAAATGCAAATTACCAACAATATTAATGATCCACTATACCATGTTTTCTAAGCCATCCATACAATAAATCTCATTAGCTTTGAAAGTGAAGACCTATAATGCTGGATGTGAAAACAGGAAGTACTGGAAATACCCTGCAAGACAGGCAGCATCCGTGGTGAGAAAAACATGGGTAATCTTAATCACCCCTTTCTCATCCCCTTCTTGTTGATGCTGACTCATTCATGGACTCTTAATTCTACTTAATTATTCCATTAGCGTTACGTTAGCATTTTTTTACACTACTTCAGTTTGGACGATGATATTTTCCACCATTCAGTCATTTCACATTTTTATTATTACCATGCACACTAGTTACCTTGTGAACCACATGTGAGCAAGGAGTTTCATTGCACTTTGGTGTATATGACAATAAACTAATCTGAATCTACGTTTGTACAATAAAAACAGAAAATGCTGGAGGTACACACGTTACGACATGCACTCGACCACGCCAACCACCGGTGTTTAGGTGCTTCAACTCTCTGTCGAGAGGCTCTGAACACTATTTTGTTTTGGACGTTGCCTGAGGAGAGTGTCCAGAATGGGGATTTGATAGAGGTTTACAAAATTATGAGGGGTATAGACAGAGTAAATGCGAGTAGGCTCTTTCCACTTAGATTAGGAGAGATAAATATGAGAGGACATGGCTTTAGGATGAAAGGGGAAAGGTTTAGGGAGAACATTAGGGGGAACTTCTTCACTCAGAGAGTGGTGGGAGTGTGGAATGAGCTGCCATCTGATGTGGTAAATGCGGGCTTACTCTTAAATTTTAAATTGGATCAATACATGGATGGGAGAGGTCTGGTGGGTTATGGACTGGGTGCAGATCAATGGGACTAGCAGAATAAAGTTTTGGCACAAGACTAGAAGGGCCAAATGGCCTGTTTTCTGTGCTGTAGTGTTCTATGGTTCTATGGGGAGGTGTTGGCCATTCTGTACGCCACAGACTCCAAGGCAAACTAAAGGATACCCTTGCCTTGGGAGAGCCATAGAGGACTTAGAGGCTGTCATTGATCAGTCCATCTGCCTCAATAATTGCCCGGCAGAGCAAAAGTGGGACTACCTCAAAAGGTCGAAGAGGGCTAGCCCGAGTCCGGCCTCAACACATCGCAGTTCCACTTCTTGGACTCGGACAATGACCAGCCCATCTGCCGCTCAAGATCCTGCCATGCCCATGCAAAATGGCTGCACAAGACTCTGCTAATGAGAGGTCTTCCCTGCACAAGATTCTGCCAATGAGAGGTCCTGACTTCAGAGTTGAGATGGCTGCTATTACTGTGGGCAGGCAGGTCACCTGAGGACCGAATGTCCAAAGCTGCAGCCGTCAGGAGAACAGCTAAGACCATCTAGCAGCTGGAGAACCGTGACAGTAGCAGCCACTACTCCCAACCCTACTCATTCTGGAGTCACGCTGAAGGTCGAGATCTCCTTGGGAAAGAACTGGTGAGAGGAGAATGCCTTTGTGGACTCTGGGGCAACTGTTAATTTCCTGGACCTGGAGACACCCATCGGCTGAACATTCTGCTGCAGGACTTGAACCAGCCTGTTCCCACAACTGCCCTGGATGGTCATCCTCTTAGCTCCAGGCAGATCCTGCAGCAGATATAGATTTTGCAGATGAGGATAGAGAAGCATACAGAGGGCATTTGTTCCTGAATCTCACCAATTCTCCTCACATTCCCCTGATCCTCGGATACCCTTGGCTGTCCCAGCACAACCCTTACGTGAACTGGAAGGAAGGGAGGATCATTGAATAGTCCAGTCATTGCAGGAAACTCTGTTTTCAGTTTGGTGTACTGACCCCCAGACTCTTCTGAGACCAGCGGCTGACGAGGAGGCAGACATTTGTTTGGGGTAACCTGGAGTCTTCGGGAGACCCAGGCCTGCCTTCATGGGCAGACAAGCCAGTTCCAGCCAACAGGACCATGACAGTCCCGACCCTTTCTAGTCAGGGATGTGCTGGAACTCGAGAGAGAGGGTCTCTAGTTCAAGAGCAAGCTAAGGAAGTGCCCAAGCAAAATGGAACTCCAGCAACTAAGCCTAAGGGTTTCAGTCACCAGGTCCCCTCCAAGGGAAAGGCTCCTAAATATAGACCTTTGGAGTCTGGTCAATGGAGCACAAAGGCCATGTGTAGTGCCTCGTTGCCATTGTCTGTGGATACGGATGAGGATTTGGACTCTGACTTGGTCTCTGTTCCAGCTAAAGACTCTAGTCAATCTACGGAGGAGACTGAGCTCTGCCGAGTTGCTCTCGCTACCTAAGGAGCCCCAGGAATCATACTCTGAGGGAGATTCAGGCATAGTTGCAATACCCAAGCCAGTCAAAATCCTTCCCATCTAAAAGGATTTGGAAGAGGTTTTCAGCAAGGGAAAGACCCCAACTCTTCCACTGTACTGACCCTACAACTGTGCTATAGGTCTACTGCCTGGTACCTGTCAAGCTGGAGAAATTCGAATTTCACGTAACCATCATTTCTTGTTTGGGTTTTATCATCTTTAATGGTAATCT
This sequence comes from Mobula birostris, assembly GCF_030028105.1. Lineage (NCBI taxonomy): Eukaryota > Metazoa > Chordata > Chondrichthyes > Myliobatiformes > Myliobatidae > Mobula > Mobula birostris. Next base: position 21,130,107 of record NC_092392.1, on the reverse strand, counting down.
CAAGATGGACCTTACTAAGACACAGACAGTCAGAGGTTGGCCACAACCATCCAATGTGAAACAAGTCCAAGTATTCATGGGATTTTCCTAGTTTTACAGAAAGTTTATCAGGATCTTCAGCTCAGTGGTAGCTCCGTTGACAGAACTAACTAAGAGATCCACGGGCCCTTTTGTTTGGACTACCGAAGTGGAGGCTTCTTTTGCAGAGCTCAAACAGTGGTTCATTACTGCTCCCAGTTTAGTTTCACCCAACACGGACCATCCCTTCAATGTGGGGGTGGACACCTCAGACATCAACGTGGGTACTGTATTGTCTCAATGGACACCTACAGACAATAAACTGCACCTGTGTGCAAACTCCTCCAGGCAGCTATCCCCGGCAGGGGTGAACTACGACATCTAAAACAGAAAGCTGCTCGTGGTCAAGTTGGCTTTGCAAGAATGGCATTACTGGCTTGAGGAGGGCAAGAATCCTTTTATTGCATGGACAGACCACAAGAACCTGGCTTATATTCATGAGACCAAAAGACTCTGCAATGAACCAGAATTGATTAGAGATCTTAAGGTAGAAGAAACCTTAGGGGAAAGTGATCATAATATGATCGAACACTCCCTGAAAGTTGAGGAGAGGCTAAAGTCAGATGTATCAGTATTACAGTGGGGTAAATGGAATTACAGAGGCATGAGAGAGGAGTTGGTCAGAAATGATTGGAAAAGAAAACTGGCAGGGATGATGGCGGAGCAGCAATAGCTGGATTTTCTGGAAGCAATCCGGAAGGCACAGGATACATACCTCCCAAAGAAGAAGAAATAATTTAAAGAAAGGATGCCACAGCCATGGCTTACAAGAGAAGTCAGAGCCAAGATAAAAGCCAAAGACAGGGCATATAATAGAGTAAACATTAGTGGGCAGTTAGAGGATTGGTAAACTTTTAAAAACCAACAGAAGGCAACAAAAAATCATTAAGAAGGTGAAGATGGAATACAAAAGTACGCTAGCTAATAATATCAAAGAAGATACCAAAAGTTTCAACAGAAAGTGTAAAAGAGAGGAGAAATTGGATATCGGACTGCTGGAAAACCATGCTGGAGAGGTAGTAATGATAACAACTAAATGGCAGATGAACTGAATAAGTATTTTGCATCGGTCTTCACTGTGGAAGATATTAGCAGTATGATGTAAATTCCAGGTGTCGGGGCATGAAGTGTGTGAAGTTACCATCACTAGAGAGATGAATCTCGGGAAATTGAAAAGTCTGAAGATGGATAAGTCACCTGGTCCAGAAGGTGTACACTTCAGGGTTTGGCAAGATATGGCTGAAGAGATAGTGGAGGCATTAGTAATGATCTTTCAAGAATCACTAGATTCTGGAATGGTTCTGGAAGACTGGAAAATTGCAAATGTCACTCCACTCTTCAAGAAGGGAGAGAGGTAGAAGAAAGAAAACTATAGGCCAGTTAGTCTGACCTCAGTGGTTGGGAAGATGTTGGAGTCGATTATTAAGGATGAGGTCTCAGGGTAGTTGGAGGCACATGATAAAACAGGCTGTAGTCAGCATGGTTTCCTCAAGGGAAAATCTTGCCTGACAAATCTGTTGGAATTCTTTGAGTTATAATGAGCAGAACCGACAAAGGAGAATCGGTTGATGTTGTGTACTTGGATTTTCAGAAGGCCTCTGACAAGTTGCCACACATGAGGCTGCTTAACAAGCTACAAGCCATTGATATTACAGGAAAGATTCTAACATGGATAAAGCAGTGACTGATTGACAGGAGCTTTTTCTGGTTGGCTGCCAGTGACTAGTGGTGTTCTACAGGGGTCTGTGTTGAGACTGATTCTCTTTACATTATATGTCAATAATTTGGATGGTGGAATTGATGCCTTTGTTGCAAATTTTGCAGTTGAAATGAAGATAGGTGAAGGGGCAGGTAGTTTTGAGGAAGTAGAGAGGCTACAGAAGGACTTAGATCAGGAGAATGGGGCAAGAAATGGCAGATAGAATAGTGTATGTCCATGCACTTTGGTAGAAGAAATGAAAGGGTTGACTATTTTCTAAATGGAGAGAAAACACTGAGAACTGAGGAGAAAGGGACTTGGGACCCCTTGTTCAAGATTCCTTTAATTAATTTGCAGGTTGAGTCTGTAGTGAGGAAGGCAAATGCAATGTTAGCATTCATTTCAAGAGGACTAGAATATTAAAGCAAAGATGTAATGCTGAGACTTTATAAAGCACTGGTGTGGCCTCATTTGGAGTATTGTGAGCAGTTTTGGCTCCTTATATTAGAAAGGATATGTTGAAGCTGCAGAGGGTTCAAAGGTGGTTCACAAAAATAATTCCAGGATTGAATGGCTTATCAAATGAAGAGTGTTTGATGGCGCTGGGCCTATATTAGCTGGAATTCAGAAGAATGAGGGGTGACCACTTGAAACCTATCGAATGGTGAAAGGCCTTAAAAGAGTGGATGTGGAGAGGATGTTTCTTATAGTGGGAGAATCAAAGACCAGAGGACAAAGCCTCATAATAGAGAGGCATCCTTCTAGAACAGAGATGACGTGGAATTTTTTTAGCCAGAGAGTGGTGAACCTGTGGAATTCTTTGCCACAGGTGGCTGTGGAAACCAAGTCTTTATGTTCATTTCAGGCACTGGTTGATAGATTCTTGACTGGTCAGGGCATGAAGGGATATGGGAAGAAGGCAGAAGATTGGGACTGAGAGGAAAATTGCTCTGCCATGAAAGCAGAGCAGACTCGATGGACCAAATGGCCTAGTTCTGCTCCTATATCTTATGGTCTTATGGACTGAATTCTAGGCAGAGCAGGTGATCTCTTTACGTCAACCATTTTAATTTCATCCTGACCTATTTGACTGAAGTCAAAGAATTAGAAATCGGATGCCTTGTCTTGTCAGTTCAACAAAATCGAAGGAGAGGAGCAACCTAGCACCTTTCTTCCACAAGCCAAGGTGCCAATTCATTAGGGAATCATCATAATTGTTTGTAAGGGCCAGACAGAAAGGGAGATTCCCAAGAACAGTCTGTTTATCCCAAATTCTGTCAGGTCTCAGGTACACAATGGGGACACACATCAAGAATGACCACTCATCCAAGGACTGACAGGACTCTCGACTTCATCAAGAGAAGTTACTGGTGTCCTGGAATGGCTAAAGAGGTCCAACAATACAAATCATCCGAAGTGTGTGCTCAGAATAAGGAACTCCGCACTCAACTTCAACGGATCCTTCACCGTCTACCCGTTCCAGACAGACCATGGGCACACATCTCCATGGACTTTGTCACGGGTTTTCTGCCATCCAAGAGGAAGGCCACCATCATGGTAATTGTAAACAAGAGAAAATCTGCAGATGCTGGAAATCCGAGCAACACGCACAAAATGCTGGAGGAGCTCAGCAGGCCAGGCAGCATCTATGGAAACGAGTACAGTCAACATTTCAGGCTGAAACCCTTCGGCAGGACTGGAGAGAAAAAAGCAGAGATGTAGACTTAAAAGGTGGGAGGAAGGGAGAGAGAACCACCAGGTGATTGGTGAAACCTGGAGGGGCAGGGATGAAGTAAGGAGCTGAGAACTGTTGTGATGAGGCCATACTTAGATTGGAGGAAGAGCACCTTGTATTCTGTTTGGGTAGCCTCCAACCTGATGGCATGAACATCGATTTCTCAAACTTCTGGTAATGCCTCCACAACCACCGCCCCCCCTTCATTTCCCATCCCCTTTTCCCTCTCTTACCACATCTGCTTGCCCACCCGTCACCTCCCTCTGGTGCTCCTTCCCCCTTTTTCTTTCCTCCATTGTCTGCTGTCTCTTTCACCAATCAACTTCCCAGCTCCTTACCCCACCAACGACATCAACCCTTCTCTCCCCCTCCCCATCTCCCTGCAGCTTTGCAAGCTTCTTTTGTTTCCTTCTTCTCAGGTCTGGTAGGGGTTTTGACCTGAAACATTGACCCCATTTCTCTGCCTGCAGATGCTGCCTGAGCTGCTGAATATTGCCAGCATTATCTGTCTTTATATTGACAGTGTCTGGTGGATTTCTCATCCCTTCCAGAGTGCTGTTGGATTATAGTGTAGAATTGTTATTTTTTCTTGTAGTTTAACTTTCCTATGGTTGCTTTATATTTTTTATATATTTGTAATTGTTCAGCGAATGTTCTAGCAATTGTAATACAGCTGCTTCTGTACTTTCTAGAATCTTCTCTGTTTTTCTGCAGCATGTGTCACACCACTTGAATCTGTCAACTTTATAGGAATGTGCTTTAACTCTAGTCGGAGTATGAGATGGCCGTGACTTCTTTTTCTTTGTCTTTCTTTCCTCTTGTAACACTAAATAAAATTTTATGCCTCTTTCTTGACATCTGAAGACACACACTCAATGTTTTAGGGATAGTGTCTTCCACCCTGCTGTCAGATTTCTGTGTGATCCATGAACCTATGAACACCATCTCACAGTTTTTTCTCTCTTTCTGTACTACTTATTTATTTTTTATATTACTTGTTATAATTTACATTGATTCTTATGTCTCGCACTGTACTGCTGCCACAAAACCACAAATTCCACGATACGTGTCAATGATAATAAACCTGATTCTGATTCACAATTCGAGATTGTTTATTTTCATTCCTCAGTACAGGCGTGTAAAGAAGAATGAAATAATTGTTACTGTGGATCCAATGTAGCATAAAAAACACAATAAGCATAAAGAACACAATAAAAAATAACAAAAACCACAATAAATATAAATATAAAAGTAATCCTATAAAACGCAATGTGCAAGTAATTATTGACTTCAGGCGGAGGAAATCAGGGGTTCATGTGCCAGTCGTCATTAGAGGAGAGGTGGAGAGGGTCAGAACCTCTAAATTTCTCAGTACTATCATTTCAGAGGACGTGCAGGCCCAGCACGTGCAATTACAAAGAAAGCACGGCAGCAGCTCTACTTTCTTAGGAGTTTGCGAAGATACAGCATGACATCTAAAACTTTGGCAAACTTCTATAGGTGTGCATGGAGAGTTTATTGACTGATGGCATTACAGCTCGGTATAGAATCACTAACGTCTTTGAATGGAAAATCCTACAGAAAGTAGTGGATATGGCCCAGTCCATCATGGGTAAAGCCCTCCCCACCAGTGAGCACATCTACACAGAGCTTTGTCCCAGGAAAGCATCATCCATCATCAGCGACCCCCACCTCTCAGTTCATGATCTATTCTCATTGCTGTCATCAGGAAGAAGATACAGGAGTCTCAGGACTCACACCACATTCAGGAACAATTATTACCCCATCAGGGTCTTGAATCAAAGGGGATAACTTCATTCAACTTCACTTGCTCCATCATTGAAATATTCCCACAGCCTATGGATTCACTTTCAAGGACTTTTCATCTCATGTTCTCAATATTTATTGTTTATTTATTATTATTATTTCTTTATTTTAGTATTTTCAGAGTTTGTTGTCTTTTGCACACTGGTTGAATGCCATATCGGTACAGCCCTTCATTGATTCTATTATGGTTATCATTCTATTATGGATTTACTGAGAATGCCCACAATAAAATGAATCTCAGGGTTGTATATGATGACACATATATTCTTTAATACTAAACTTACTTTCAACTGTAATACTTCATACTTTATTGTTGCCAAACAATTGATACTAGAACATACAATCATCACAGTGATATTTGATTCTGCACTTCCCGCTCCCTGGATTACAAATATTAAATATAAAAAATATTAAAAATAGTAAAAATTAGTAAATATTAAAAATTCAAATTATAAATCATAAATATAAAATAGAAAAATGGGAAGTAAGGTAGTGCTAAAAATCCGAGAGGCAGTTCCGGATATTTGGAGGGTACGGCCCAGATCCGGGTCAGGATCGTTCAGCAGTCTTATCACAGTTGGAAAGAAGCTGTTCACAAATCTGGCTGTACGAGTCTTCAAGCTCCTGAGCCTTCTCCCGGAGGATATACATAGTCCGATTATACACACAGTGGCCATTTTATTAGGTCCTCCTGTACCTAATAAAGTGACAACCATCTGTATGTTCATGATTTTCTGCTGCTGTAGCCTGTCCACTTGATGTGTTGTGCTCTCAGAGGTGCTCCTCTGCACACCACTGTTGTAACGCGTGGTTCTGTGTCACCTTGCTGTCAGCTTGAACCAGTCTGGCCATTCTCCTCTGATCTCTCTCATTAGCAAGGCATTCTTGCCCACAGAATTGCTGCCCCCTGGATATCTTTTGTTTTTTGCACAATTCTCTGCAAACTCTAGAGACAGCTGTGCGTGAAAATCAACAACTTCTGAGATGCTCAAGCCACCTTGTCTGGCACCAACTATCATTCCATGGTCAAAATCACTTGGATCACATTTCTTCACCATTCTGAAGCTTGGTCTGAACAACTACTGAACTTCTTGAGCATGTCTGCATGATTTTATGCACTGAGTTGCTGCCACGTGATTATCTGCTTAGATACTTGCATTAATGAGAGGGTGTACAGGTGTACCTAATAAAGTGGCCACTTGAGTGTAGGTACATAAAGTGATGCTAGGATGCTCGGTGATGTGTAGGTAGTGGTGGAGTGGGATAATGGGCGGAGGTGTTGATCAGCCTGACAGCTTGAAGAAGTAACAGTTCTGGTGTGGATACTGCACAGCTTCTTCCCTGATGGGAGTGGGACAAACAGTCCATCGGCAGGGTAGGTGGGATCCTTCATGATGTTGCTTTCCTTTTTCTGAAATGCATTGGATATTCGCTGTTGACTCATAAGAAATGTAATACCAGTTTGTTCCCATAAATGACAAACAGAAAATGTTTCATAATGGTTTTAATTGGAGGAAAGTCATTGGCTCAGGACGTGAAAGATATCTTCGCTCTTCTTCAAGATGGTGTGGTGGAATCTCTTACACTCACCTGAAGGACTGATGGGGCTGGTTTAATGCGTCATCTGAAACATGAATGTTAATCCAATCTAATTTTGTTTAATAAAGTGATGAGTCAAGCCAATTATACTAAAATGCCAACATTCATAGATAGAGACAAACTGAACAAGGACATTATAAAGGAAATTGCAAGATTACTTTGCATCACTAACTCATTGCAGCCTGAGGCCTAACATGAATCAGATGAATGAATTTGGCCTTCATTTCCACTTACTTTGATGCCTGTTCGGCATTTAACTTGGGACTGTTATGAATCTAGAAATAATATAAAACATGTTTTTGAAAGGCAGTAGATCCTAATGTGTTATGAAAAGGCCCCATAAAATTCCTTGAATGATGAGCAGCCCATCTGTTTATGTCAAAACGCTGCTCTTAACTCGTATCACATTTCTGTTGTAGCAATTGTTAAATCGCAATATGAGAGAAGTTTACATTGGGAACATGTGTCAATGCTTATCAGTTGGCTGAGGAGAAACATTAAGTGTGTGCAAGGACCATGATACAAATTATTAATTTTGGACATGGCTGTAAAACATTCAAATCAGCCTTGTAATTTCAATAATTAAACTGAACATGCCTGTTATTTCAGCATTGTCTCCTCCCGCTTCTATCAGGCCGGCAGAAAGAGGACAAGGGCCCCACACCACAGGTCAGCAAGTTGTTGGCGGGTTCCAAGTTGGAGTTCTGTGCAGGCTGAAGGAACAGGTTCCAATGACTCCCTGGGCTCATGAACCGGTGAGACCCGAGTTTGAGGCCTAGCGTTCGGGGTGCTGTCATCGGCAAGACCGGAGTTTAAGGCCTACTGTTTGGAGATTGGCGGGTCCTGGGATTGAGGCCGAGGATTGAGGCCTGAGAGTTGAATAGTCCAGAAGTTGAGGTCCGTTGGCCAGAGATGAGTCTGCGAATTTCTGCGAGTCTGGTGGGGAAGTCGCAGCCCAATGTTTGCAAGCCAGAATCCTTTTAAGGTTGGAGGCTGGAAGCCTGTACTGGGATTACAGGATGCTGTATGTGCATGGGTGGGAGGGAGGAATGGGATTTGTTTTGCTGTTGTTGTTTTGTTGCTTTTGTGTTCCGTGTCGTTCTGCCAGGCATTGTGTTCATGTAGGTTTTTGCAAATAAAACAAAATGAAGCATTTCATGTTTAATGAAACCCATAACACACTTTATACAAATGCACTTGAAAAATTCTTATTCTTTCAGTTAAGATTTATGGTTTTTGATGTGTAAAACATACTATAGGTAATAAGCAATATACCTTTTTTACAAATACAGCTCTGTGGAGATAAAGGTTCTGATTAACTTCTCTATATATTGTAAGGTTGGATTGGATTTGAGTAATGGAAGGGTGGGGTGGTAACTAACTATATATGATTCTACCATGGGTGTTTTTTTTTAACTGTTATGAACTGTACATTCGATAACTTTGTTTTGCACTGTACAAATTTCTTCTTCACTGGGGTTTTTTTCTTCATTGTAGAAACTAGAAACTAATAAAAATATTAAATAAAAATTCTTATGTAACCACGTCATCATGTCAGACTAGTTTCTTAAAGTGAAACTCCAACTCAATGTTGGTGGTTGTGAGTTATGTATATTTCTCCCAATTACATTACCCTACACAGGGCCCCCAGACTTCACTAAAACCGGCATTGTGAGCCTGTCTGGGTTCCATGCTGGAGGAACTGCAGGTGCTTCTGGCTCGTCCAGAGATGCGGTGACACGCACACGGTCATCTTGTGATGCCAGGGGCATAGCAGCAGAATATTCCAAATCATGGTGGGCTGATTTAAGGCGATCTACCGAAATATGCTCAGGTTTACCCCTCTTACCCATGATAAAAGTCTTTTCTTCCCGAATGGGCCATTGTAGGGGGAACCTAAGGGAATGTTGGTGTGCGTCATAGCGGACGAAAACAAACAAGATGGAATGTAGGTCAATAGGAACCCAAGAGTGCTGTACGCCATGATGGGAGGTAGGAATTGATGAAAAGGAATAGAACTCACTGAGGAGAGTGGAATGCTGTTGAGAGGCCTATCAGGTGGCCGTAGCATCAGGAATGAAATTGTCTGGCACTCGTAACGGCTGCCCGTATACCAAATCTGCCACAGATGACTGCACGTCCTTCTTTGGAGCAGCTTGGAGCCTCAGCAGGACCCATGGGAGACGAATATGCCAACAGTCATCATTCAGTGACTGTTCAAAGCAGCTTTTGAGGAGCATTGAAACCGCTCACATAGGCCATGGACAGTGGGCGATTCACCATGGTGTGATGTAGCTTAAAGCTAAGGTTATGGGCCATCACAGCCTACAGGTCTGATATGAATAGGGGACCGTGGTCAGAGGAGACATCAGATGGGGTGCCAAACCGAGCAACCCAGGTGCTGATGAATGTCTGAGCCATGTCTGCAGCCGACGTCAATGCTAGAGGGATGATCTTTTGCCACCTGACGGTACTGCCATGGTAAGAAGTTGCGTGAAACTGCAGGAGGGGGAAAGAGGACCAACAAGGTCCACATTGACATGGTTAAACTATCACTCAGGGACCAGAAAAGGTACTAATGGTGCCTGAACAAGATAGTTAATTTTTGCCCGCAGGCACTCCACACAAGCTGCAGTCTAATCACGCACATCCTTTCTGAGGCCATGCCAAACAAACTTTAGTGCATCCAGTTTCTGTGAGGCCTTCTGGTCCGGATGCAAGATGCCATGTACGGAGCCAAAAACAGTCTATCTCCAGTTTGCAGGCACGATGGGACGAGGACAACCGGTTGAGACATCACAATGGAGAGAAACCCCAGCTTCCCCATCTTAATGTCAGCAAACCGTAGGCCCATGACAGTGGTTCAGTAAGACTGGACCTCTGGGTCAATAGCTGGTCAGCTGCCATGCCAACATAGTCAAGCCCTATGCTTCTGGCCTCAATGGCTGGCATGAGAGGCATTATTTTTCCCCTTGATATGTTGTACAGTCGGCCCTCCATATCCGTGGGTTCCACATCCGCGGATTCAACCAACTGCAGATCGAAAATATTCAAAAAAAATTCCAGAAAGTTCCAAAAGGAAAAGTTGAATTTTCCACGCGCTGGGCGCTACGCTGAATCCACGCGAATGAAGTGATGTATAGGCATACTCTGCTGTAGCCTCCCGCCATTTCACAGATCCTCAGTCTCTCTCTAGCACTCGTTGTTTGAGCATTGTTTGCCTCGCATCTCGTTCGGTCGCTACTTTGGAAGGAGTTTAAGGCTAGTAAGGGATGGCTGGCTAACTATGTAAAGCGCTACAGCCTCAGGAGCATAAAGATCACGGGAGAATCGGCATTGGCTGATGCCGAGGCAGCATCAGTGTTCCCAGAAGAGTTACAATGGTTGCATCCGTACTGAACATGTATAGACTTAATTTTCTTGTCATTATTCCCGAAACAACACAGTATAACAACTATTTACAAAGCATTTACATTGTATTAGGTATTATAAGTAAAAAAGTATAAGGGAGGATGCGCGTAGGTTATATGCAAATACTATGCTATTCTATATAAGGGACCTGAGCATCCGCAGATTTTGGTATCCACGGGAGGTCCTGGAACCAATCCCCACGGATACCGAGGGACGACTGCATATCTGTTGTGAACTCGAATATATAGGCCAGGTCGCGTTGCTGCTGTGCAGACCTAGTGTCTGATATTTTGGCCATCACGTGCACGAGGGATTTGTGGTTAACAAACACCGTGAAATGGTGACCCTCTCGAAGGAAACGAAAATGGCAGACAGCCAGCTGGAGACCGAGAAGCCCACTGTCAAACGTGCTCTTCTTCCTTTCGGGGGTTTTGGAGTGGCCGGCTGAAGAAAGCGAGTGGCTGCCACATGCTTCTGACCAGCTATTCATGCACAGCACCAGCAACATAGTCCGAGGCATCAGCGGTAATGGCCATGGGTGCGTCAGTAGGGTTGTGTTAGAAGGAGCTCGTTTGGGATCATCAAATGCCCTGGTCATGTGCTGACCAGTCAAGCACTTGAATAGGGGTTTTGCCTTTAAGCACACTATACAGGGGAGCATAAGTTCAGCAGCTCACAGAATGAAGGGGTGATAGAAATTCACCATATCTAAAAACTTCTGTAGTTTTGTTAGTAGTGCAGGGCTGTGGGAAATCCATAATAACAGCTACTTTTGATCGGAGGAGATCCGCACCTTCCGTGGAGATACAATGGCCAAAAAAGTCAATGGTTGACAGCCAAGCTGGCATTTAACAGGGTTAATGATCCCTGGAGTGCTGTACATGGCTGTATTAACCTCTTGGGAGCTTCTTTTTGTGACTGAGCTCGCCTTGGTTGTAAATGCGAAGCCTATTTCAAGATCAAGATTGCTTAATATCATTTCCTGTGCACAAGAATAAGGAGGACAAAATAATTGTTATTCTGGATCTGATGCAGCTCAAAAAAAACACAACAGTTAAAGAACACAATAATAATAATTTAAAAAAACACAGTAAATACAAATACAGAAGACAGCTTATATGCATAGAGTGATTGTGTGTCCATAAAGTAAGGCTAGGTTATACATAAAGTGACTGACAGAAAATAATAAAGTAGCGGTGGAGTTAGTGGGTGTAGGCCTTACTGCTTGGGGAAAGTGCCTCTCTCAGTGTCGTGTACTCACAGCTTTTCTTCCATGTTGGTCTTTGAGGAATAAATGTAAACTTGGACAGTGAACAGAACTCCCTTGATGCTACTGAAATAATGCCTTATTTTCTTTTACGTTCATACCTTTCACTGAGGATTGTCCCCTTGCCACGGTGGAGAGGCTTGTGAGCTCCTGAGATTCCCAGAGCAATGCTGTCTAGAGCTTATCCATCTGGCACCTAGATCCTGGTTGGGCCACCCGTGGCGGTAAGGTCAGAGGGGACATTCTTACAAGGGATATGGCCAGCATTTAATCGCCTATCCCTGGTTGCCCTCGAGAAGATATTGTGAGAGTTGCCCTTAGGGTGTATGTGCTTCCGGAGAATGTGTTACCCCCTAGAAACAGGGGCCATAGTTCAAAATAGAGGGTTGTCTATCCAGGACACAAATGGGTTTGATTTCAACACTTAAGAGTAGATTGGATAAGTACATGGACACGAGGGAAATGGAGGACTATGGGGCTAGGCAGAATAACGGTTCAGCATGGACTAGATGGGCTGAAGGGCCTGCTTCCATACTGAATTGCTCTATGACTCTAAATGTCTTCACCAAGAGGACAATAAATCTTCAGCATTCTCCACCCAACAGGGTTATGGAAATTCAGTTTGACAATATTCTAGATCGAAACCAACAAATTGTTAGATGTTAAGGGAGTCAAGAAACTTGTGGTTAGGACAACCGAGTGTTGACTGAGGTAAGAGATCAGTTGTACAAGATGGTGAAGCTGAATTCGGAATATTATGTCCAGGTTTGGTCGCCATGTTATAGGAAAGATGCCATTAAGCTGGAAAGAGTGCAGAGGAGATTTACAAGGATGTGGCTGGGATTTGAGGGACTCAGTTATGGAGAGAGTGTCAGCAGAATGGGAATTCATTCGAGTTTAGGAGACTGAGAGATGATTTTATAGAGGTGATTAAGGGGCCCAGATAGGGTGAACGTGCACAGTAATTTTCCTGGATTTGTGGTATCAATATCAAGAGGACGTAGGAGAAAGATTTAATAGTGACCTGAGTGGTAACTTCCTCACCCAGAGGTTGGTATGTATATTGAATAATCTGGCAGAGAAAGTGGTTTAAACTGGTACATGAACAATCTTAAAGGTAGCTGTACAAATACCTGGACATAAAAGGTTTTGAGATATTTTGGCCAAATGCAGACCAATGGGATTGCCTTAGATGGGAATGTTTGTTGTTGTGGGCTGTTTTGGCTAAAACGCCTTTCTTTGTGCGGTATGACTCTTTGAGCCATGAACTTCCTGAACGACAGATTGGGAATAAGGAGCTAAATGGCCTTCCTTAACTTTGATTGCTTACATTAATACTTTTCTTAATTATTTTTAAATGCTGGCTGGGCCACAGGCAACCCAAAATCATGAGAGAAGCTTCCCCCACATGTGCGATGGTACGATTGAGTTGGCTCGAAGGGACTCTATTAATCTCTGTGCAATCTCTCCGTTTAGTGTAGATAAGAAACACAACCTGATCTGTTTCTTGGACTAGGCAGAGTTCGTGGGCCAACCAAGAAAATTAAATCAAAGACGAGAGGTCATAGGTTTATGGTGAAAGGGGAATGAATTAAAAAGTTCTGAGGGACAAATTCTTTGCATAGAAGGTGGAGGGTCTGTGGAAGGACCTGCCAGAGGAAGTGGCTGAGGCAAGTACAATAACAGTATTTAAAATACACTTGAACAGGTACATGGATAAGAAAGGTTGAGGGGGGATATGGGCCAAACTTGGGAAAATGGGATTGGATTTGATGGACATCTTGGTAGGCAGGGACAAATTGGGCCAAGGAGTTTTTTTCCATGCTGTATGACTCCAAGAGAGGGTTGAAATTCAGGCAGAAGGAAGAAATATAACTCCTGTTTTATTCGGTCACCAGGAATGAACGAAAAATTTAGGATACAGTGTTATCACTGGGTACTTTGTGAATTGAGAGGCATTACCAGAAACATGATTTTCCCTGTTTCTGCTTCTAAAAACAGGAGCAATGGAGCCTAATTTAGCCTTCCTAATTCAAAGGACCCGATAATTATATTTTGGCTCTGAATTCCCATTTTGCTATTATACTTACATTGCTGAATAGAAGCCATTGAAAAAAAAATGACTTTTTTCAGTATGAAAAACCACTCCAAGTTATTCAGGGCAGACTGTGCACAAGTTCCCATGGCAACAAGGCATCAGGTAGTGCTCTGTTACAGAGCTGTCGTTATTATCCCCCTGTTGCCTCTGTTATCTATTGTTTCCATTCGGAGTTATTTTAATGGTAACAGCACCCACTGGTGTTAAAATAGCATCAGTATAAAAATTGACTTAGGAATGTGTGGACTGCAGTTAGTGCAAAAGCATTGTGGGGAACACGTGTTTCATAACCATTTTCTGTGTTATCAAATAGCATTTTGGAAATCATGAATAAACAATCATTACCCTCTGAGCAAGGGAAAGCTTCGACCATCTTTATAGGATTTGCTATTGATACCAGGCATGACTTCAGCTCAACAGTAGAACAATGTTGAAAATAATTTTCAACCCATGGAGATAACAGAGGAAGATATGGATAAGAGGAAAGGGAGAATAAGGAGATCAGAATCAGGGTTATCAACATGGACAAGTGTCGTGAAACTGTAATTTACAATCAGGAATATATTTTAAAGAAGTAGTGCAAAAAAAAGACCATTAATTGAGGTAGAGTTAATGGTTAATTCAGAAATCTGATGACAGAGCGGAAAAAGCTGTTCCTAAAACATTGAGTGTGTGTCCTCAGGCTCCCGTACCTCCTCCCTGTCCCCAGCTCATCCTCAGACCTTGTTTGTCATCGACACAAAACACATAGATGCTGCCTGACCCTCTGAGTTCCTCTGATATTTTGTGTGTGTCACTCTGGACTTCCAGCATCTGCAGTCTCTTGTATTTATATTTCACTGTATGTTTCGATGTTAAGACATACATCTGACACATTAAGCTGATCTTTTAATCTCTTCAAATAGGAATGTAAATGCATTGGAAACAGCTCAGAGAATGCTTCCTGGACTGACACCCAAAATGGGCATGTGTCTGCTGAAGAAAGCTCAGGCAGGCAAGACATACACCCCCAGGGTTTAGAAAAGAAGGTTATGTGACTGAAACATTAAGAATTGTGGGATCTTGACAGTACCGATGTGCAGAGGATGTTTTCTCCCGTGGCAGAATGTAAAATGAAACATCCTTATTTAGAAGCAAACTGTTGGCCATTTGAAATAGAAATGAGGTGAGATTCTTGTTCCCCCAGAGGTTGGTAGTCTTTGAATCTCATCCCTTTGAAGGCTGTGGAAGCAGAGCCTTTCAATATTTCTTAGGCAGATTTTTTTTAGAAGCAAGTGGGTGAAAGGTTTCCAAGTCAACCGTAAGTTTATTGAATGGTGGAAAAGGGTAGAGAAGACAAGTGGCTTACTTCTGCTCTTTAAAAGTACTTTTGTAGCTCCTTTACACTGCGGTGATGTCTGACAACCATAAAATAATTTGACGACTGCAAAGTTCAGGCTGATCAACATTCCAGCCTCAGTTAATACCTCCAGAAAACTGGTTCTTGACTGGTTCTGCAGCTTTTCGAGATGTCACTTAGGGTGAAAAACAAGAGATTCTGCAAATGCTGGAAATCCAGAGCAACACACACAAAATGCTGGAGGAAACTTTTGCTCCTATCACCTCCTAGCTTCTTACTTCATCCCCCACCCCCCCCTCACCTCACCTACCTGGCTTCACCAATCACCTTCCAGCTTGTATTCCTTCCCCTCCCCCCACCTTCTTATTCTGGTTTATTCCCCCTTCCTTTCCAGTCCTGACGAAGGGCCTCAGTCTGAAACATCGACTGTTTGTTCATTTTCATAGATGCTGTCTGATCTGCTAAGTCCCTCCAGCGCCTTGTGTCTGTTTCTCTGCAATGGTATTACTATTTAATGGTAGCTGGCTGAACAGAATTCTTTGGCACAACTTTATATAAATAAAAATTGCTTCTTATTACAAGTATATCTAGATAAATATCAAGCTCAGATAACAATATAAATAAAGAAATTGCTAGGGATTCCCAGAAGGTCAGGCAGCATCTGTGGGTGAGAAGGAGAGTCAGTATTTCAATTTGACAAACCTTCATCAGAATAGCACACACAAAATGCTGGAGGAACTTTAAAGGTCAGGGGAACAAGCAGTTGACACTTCAGGCCACACCTGTCATCAAGACTACTCTGAATAAAGTTCAACTGTTTATTCTTCTCCACAGATGCTGCCCAACCTCCAACATTTTATGTGTGTTACTCTGGATTTCCAGCATCTGCAGAATCTCTTGTGTTTATGTGTCCATTAGAATAATTAGCATTTCCAGGTAGCATTAACATGCTATATAATTTTGATCTCCATTTTAACCATTGCATTCTGTATCCAGCTACAAATAAAGACAAAATCCAATTAGAATCCCTTCAGTGTAATTAAAGATATTAAGTATTAAGGTCATATCTTTGTAGAAATGTGTACAGTCAGAAGAGACCACAAGAAGCTTCTTTTGGCCAGACTTTCACAACTTACATAATGAAACGTTTAGAAGGAATCACTATTACCAAGTTATAAAGTTTCAAACAGGATAAGTGTTCAACTGATAGTGAGTTTTCTTTCCTTTACTTGAACAACTAGGACAAGTTAGGAGAATTGCCGGAACTGAGATAAAGAATGAACAAGGTTCTGATCAGATGTCAATAAGATTGAAAGAGTGCAGCAAAAATTTACAAGGATGTTGCCAGGACTTGAGGATCTGAGTTACAGGAAAAGATTCAATAGGCTGGGGCTTTATTACCTAGAGTGCAAGAGAATGAGTGGAGATTTGATGGAAGTCTGCAAAATTATGATGGGTATAGACAGAGTTAATGTAAGCAGGTTTTTTCCACTGAGGTTGGGTGACACTAGAACTAGAGGTCATGGGTTAAGGGTGAAAAGTGGAATGTCTAAAGGTAACATGAGGGAGATCTTCTTCACTCAGAGCGTGGAACAAGTGGCAGCAGAAGTGGTGGATGCAGGTTTGATTTTAACAAAGGAGGAATTTGGATAGGGACATGGATGGGAGGGATTTGGAGAGCTATGGTCTGGGTGCAGGACAATGACATTGGGCAGTTTAATGGTTCGACACAGACTAGATAGGCCGATGGCCTGTTTTTGTGCTGTTGTGTCTATGACTCTATGATTAGATTATATTTCACCGTATCTCTTTCACTTAGCTCCATTTGAAATAATCCTTACAATTTTGCTATTACCGTTAAGTTTACCAAGCAAACACAACAGGCGTTCTAGCCCTTCAGATTCAGATTTATTTATCACACATATATATATATCGAAACACAGTGCAGTGAAGTGGGTTGTTTGCGCTATCAACCGACACAATCTTAGGATGTGTTGGGGGCAGCCCGCAAGCGTCACCACACACGTTCCAGCGCCAACATTGTACGCCCACAATGCTCAGCAGAACAACACAGAATAGAACGACAAGCACCAAAACAACAACAAAACATTCCCCATTCCTCCCTTGCACCCAGCCACTCACATAGTCCTCCGACCCCAGGACAGGCAATCTCCGGTCTCCACTCTCCTGTTTCTTGTGAACTCACGGACTGGCAGACCAGGTGAGGGTAACCGGGAACCTCCAACCCCGGTGAGATAGGGGTACGCCTATCTCAGCATGCGAAGCTGGTTCCGGCAAACTGGGCAGATGAGACCAACTGTAAGATCCAACAGCCAAGAAGACGGCGCTGCAACACTTCGTGGAGAGTGAAGGGCATGACAAGGTGTCATGGCTGTCCACTGCAGCTATGGACGTCTCCATTCGTGATGATTTTTCATACCATTGGACCAAGATTTTTGAGGCCAAGAGAGTGGAACTGCCCCAGTGCAACAGCTCTTTATATGAGATGCACAAACATCATCATCGGAAACTATGGACAACCAACACATTATCACCTACATTAAAAAAGATTCATACTAGGTTTCATTTATTATTTGATAATTAAATAAATTAATAATATTATTTTTCGAAGTGTATACTACCTTGAGATTAATTTTCCTCCAAGCATTTTACAGGGAAAAAGAAATACAATAAAAAGAAAATCAAAAATGGAATTTTTCAAAGGGGAAGGGAACGTCAACTCAGACCATGACAGGCCTGCGTCGGGCATTTTCATGCCTTACAAGACGCAGATTGGAAGTCTGTGTGGGGCGCCACTCCTCGCACAGACACTAGAGCAATGTGTGGTTAAGTGCCTTGCTCAAGGGCACAAACACGCTGCCACAGCTGAGGCTCGAACTAGCGACCTTGAGATAACTAGACAAACGTCCTAACCACTTGGCCATGTACCCAACACAGAATTTTTCAAAAAAACAATACAAAAACAGACAAAAGCTGACACAGCCAAAGTGCAAAAGAAGAAAAACTGTGCAAATAAAAATATTACTGAGAACATGAGCTGTAAAGAATCCTTGCAAGTGAGTGTAGGTTGTAGAATCAGTTCAGAGCAGTAGAAAATTAAATTATCCTCATCGGTTCAGGAGCCTACTGGTTGTAGAATAATAACTGCTCCTGAACCTGGTGGTGTGGGACCTAAGGATGCTGTACCTCCTGCCTCAGAAAAAATGCACCACTTACCTTGTGAGCTATTAGACACTTAAGATGGTGGAATATGTGGCAACAAGCAATCTGCTGGAGGAACTCCACAGGTCGGGCAGCATCTGTAAGGGAGAGGAACTGTGAATGTTCCTTCAAGTAATTCCTTTTTCCCCTTATCTGCTGTTCGACCCGTTGAGTTCCTCCAGCAGATGGGTTATTGCTCCACAGATTTCGTGAGTTGCTTCTTCGTGAAAAGAGATATTGGGGACAAAATTCTCGAGTCCTTGAGAATCACAGAATCACAGAACTTTCTGGGGCTGTGATGCAAATGGGATTTTACAAATACATGTATGGTCTTCATTTTCAATCACATTGCCTTCTTCTCTGAAATTTTAAGAGTTAAATGCTCGTTGAAAGCTATTTTATGGGAAAGCCACATGCACACAAAAAACATTGTTTAAATCAGGTGTAAAATGTGTAAATCGTCAAATTTATCGCCTCAATTGCTAATGAAATTATATTTCAAATCAGTGACCACACCTCATCGAATCATTACAACTGAGAAAGAGGTCATTTGTCCATTAAATCCATGTTAGCCTTTTGTAGTGCAATCTTGTTTTATTTCTCCTCCCCCCCCCCCGACCCCCCAGGCACAAGAGACTTTGCAGATGCAGAAAATCTTGAGCAATATACACACACAAGATTCCTGGAGGATCTCAGGAATCAGGCAGCATCTATAGAGGGAGATGAACAGTTGACATTCCTTAACATCGATTGTTTATTCCCCTCCATGGATGCTGCTTACCTTGCTGAGCTCCTCCAGCATTTTGTGTGTGTTATTGTTTCCCGTACTCTTTTACAATAGCCCTGGAAATGATTTTCCCTCAACTGTTGATCCAAGTTTATTCTGAAGACCCTGACTGACTTCATTTCCACTGGTCTTAGTCTCTGAATCCAAATAAGCTTCATTGGGGGAGGAGCATCTGGCGACATCTTGCAAAATTCGCAATGAACATTTAAGAAATGCTCAGATAGTCACATGGATGAAAAGAAATGTTGGGTTATGAGCTATGTAGGAGGAAAACGAAAGGTTAGATTGATCAGGGAGCAGATTAAAAGGTCGGCAAGAAAATTGGGGGCCAAAGGGCCTGTACTGTGCTCTGCTGTTCTATGTTCTATCTTCCGAAACAGAAGTCCTTTGTTTTTTTTCTCTTTCTCTCTACAATAACTGTTAATTGGGCCACATTGCAGTTTGCATGAGACCCCATCCAGATAAAGAGCTGGAATCCCTGGGCGGGAGGTGCAGGAATCTTGTGTTCTATACCAGCAGGATTGGGAATAGCTGTTACCCTGCAGCCATCAGCCTCCTGGACCGTCTTCACATGCTTCCGCACTGAACTGACTCCCCAGACTGTGGACTCACCTTTGGCGACTCTACAGCTCATATCCTGTCTATTATTGTTATTATTTGCACTATTTGTCCTTTTTTGCACGTTGGATGTTTGTCAGCTTTTGTTACTTCTGGTTTTTCATATACTCTATTGTATTTTGTTGTTTTCCTGTGGGTGTCTGAGAGAAGATGATTCTCAAGGTTGTATACGGTAAACAGACTTTGATAATAAATTTTCTTTGAACTTAGAATTTTTAAAAGGATTTAATAAAACGTTGATGTGAACTTAACCTTACAATGGTTTCCGGGGCTTCTAAATAAATGCAGCAAACAGGCAGACGACCCATTGTGCGTGATTAATTGCACCTTCACTATCTGCTGGCATTTCACCCGTGATTCCAGTTACCCACAAGACAGTCTACAGGAGCTGATTCCAACTCATTGGCTGCACTGGTAGGCAAAGCTTCAGCCAATGAGGTAGAAGATGGTTGGGTATCTGCCCAGTCAATCAGGCTTGAAGATCACCTGAACCACATGAGATTCCTGAGATGCTGCAAATTGGGAGCAATGTACATAAATTGCTGGGGGAAATCAGCAGGCGGGCAGCATCAATGGAAGGCTGAAAACAGTCCACGTTTTGGACTGAGTCCTGAAAAGGTTCTTGGCCCAAAAAGTTGGCTGTTTATTTCTGTCCATAGATGCTATCTGGCCTGCTGAGTTCCTCCAGCATTTTGTGTGTGCTTCTCTGCTCTTTGTAATATTCATCAGGATCAGATTTGCCTTTTAACATGAAAAGTGTATGTGAGTGTGTAGTGTGTGTGTGAGTTTGTGTACTATGGATGTGTTTCTGCCATGCACCCAATTGTGTGTCTGTGTGCATTCGTGTGTCTGAAAATGTACATTTTAATATGCATGCGTGCATGTGTGTGAAATTATATTATTTTTTCTGGAAGAGATTACGGTAGTCTAGTTCCTCTGATAAAGGTGACGATAAACGTTACCTTTATTTGTCACATCTACATCAAAACATCAAAACGTACAGTAAAATGTGTCATTTGCGTCAACAACGAACACAGTCTGAGAATGTGCTGGGCACAGCCGGCAAGTGTCACTATGCTTCTGGTACCAATACAACATGCCCATATCTTATTAACACTAACCCGTATGTCTTTCGAATGTGGGGGAAAGCAAAACATTTGGAGGAAGCCCACACAGTCACAGGGAGAACGTACAAGCTCCTTACAGACAGCAGTGGGCATTGAAGCTCGATCGCTGGCACTATAAAGCTTTATTCTAACCGTTAAAATACTGTGCCACCTCGGATTTTAGTATTGATTGTTTGTTGAGTAAGTTGACTTTTTCCTCTTTTCTTAGCTGCCCCTCCTCCCATTCTTTGATTGATGGTTCCCAGGCGATGAACTTTGAAATGCATCCTTGGGCACAAAACGTTGATGCAATCACGAGAAAGGCACGCTGACAGCTCTGCTCCATTAGGAGTTTGAGGAGATTTGGTATGTTACCAAAGATCCTTGCGAATTTCTATAGATAAATGGTGGAGAGCATTCTGACTAGTTGCTTCATGGTCTGGTATGGAGTTTCTATTGCAGAGGATCACAAGAGATTGCAAAGGATTGTAGGCTCAGCCAGTTTCATCACGGCCACAACCCTCCCATCACTGAAAACATCTTCAAGAGACAGCACCTCAGGAAGACAGATTCCATTATTAAAGACCCTCACCATCTCCATCTTTTCATTACTACCATCAGGGAGAAGGTATAGGAGTCTGAAGACACACACTCAACATTTTAAGAACAGCTTCTTCATCAGATTTCTAAATGGTCCATCAAAACATGAACACTATCTTGTTATTTGTCTTTTGCACTATTATTTATTTTCATAATTCATGATAATTTCTATGTCTTGCACTGTACTGCTGCTACAAAAAAAGTCATGACATATGTCAGTGATAATAACCCAGATTCTGATGAAGCTAAAAGAAATGTAAGTCCATAAGCTGACACAAAATGGTACAAAATTACGTTCTAGCACTAATCCAGCTGCTATTATTTCCTTATCTCCCCGGTCTGCTACCAAATACAAAACTCATTATGATTATGATTATGATTATGAGGACACGCAGTCCCTTTTTATTGTCATTTAGTAATGCATGCATTAAGAAATGATAAAATGTTTTTCCAGAATGATATCATGAAAACACATGACAAACCGACTTAAAAACTAACAAAAACCACATGATTATAACATATAGTTACAACAGTGCAAACTAATGCCGTAATTTGATAAGAACAGACCATGACACAGTAAAAGTCTCAAAGTCTCTCGAAAGTCCCATCATCTCACGCAGACGGTAAACCTCCAGTGCCGCCAACTTGTCGGTGCAGCATCCTGGAAGCATCCGATCACAGCCCGACTCCGAGTCCGTCCAATAAACTCCGAGCCTCCAACCTCCTCTTCGACACCGAGCACTGAGTACCATCTCTGCCGAGCGCTTCGACCCCGGCCCCGGCAATAGGCGATACGCAAAGCTGAGGATTTGGGGCCTTTGTCTCTGGAGATTCTCGATTGCGCAGTAGCAGCAGCAGTGAAGCAGGCATTTCAGAAGTTACTCCAGATGTTCCTCTGCGCTTCTCACGGCTGTCTCCATTAAATCCGGATTGTACACGGCCCCCTAGTTACACATAATCGACACTCATTCAGAACAGCCATACGCTCTGCGCCACGTTGCCATCTTCTCCTCCTTCCTGTACGAAGTTACAGTTGATTAATCTATTAAAATCCTTACAGATTGGAACACAGAAGTGAAAAAACTACACTCTAATTTGTGTGCAGAAGAAATAATTTGTTCTACTTACAAAGGTAAATATAAAGTAAGAAGAATTGTCCAAAGAACCAGGACACTTGGCCAACCACATCTTCCTACATTTGACCCTTGACCTTCTCTTCCTGAATGATTTAAGTACTTGTTTGGCCGCTTCTTATTCAGCTTTCCCCAAACTTTCCAGCAGTGCATTCCAAGCATTCACCACCACTCTCTGGGTGACAAAGTTTCTCCTCAGATCACCTTTAAGTATGTTTAACCCTGGATCTATGTCCTCTAGTTTTATTGACCTATGATATGGAGAAAGGTTTCTTACTCTCTGCAGTAATTGTACTCCTCATAATTCTATATAGCTCAGTCATGTTCCGTCTTACCCTAATCCACTCAAGGAAAAACAGTTCCCTGTTTAGTCTTAATGTTAAAATAAAATAAAATTTGCGGTGTGTCATTGCAGTTATATAAGACATTGGTGACAAACGAGAGAGAGTCTGCAGATGTTGGAAATCCAGGCAGCACCTACAAAATGCTGAAGGAACTCAGCAGGCCAGGCAGCACCTAACAGTTGATGTTTCAGGCTGAGACCCTTTGGCAGGACTGCTGCACTTGGAGCATTGTGCAGAGTGTTGGTCACTCTGTTATAGGCGAGTTGTCACTAATCTAGAAAGAGTGCAGAAAGATTTACCAGGATGTTATCTGGTCTTGGTTGCCTGAGTTATAAGGAGAGGTTGCATAGACTAGTAGTTTATTTCTTGGAATGTAGTAGATTAAGGGGTGACCTAATAGAGATATAGAAGATCATGAGGGACATACACAGGATGAATGCATGTAGTCTTTTTTTCTCAGGGACGGTGTGCTAAAAATAAGAGGCCATGGATTTAAGATTAAGAGTTTTAAAATGGACTCCAGGGGCAGCTTCTTTATGTAAAGGGTGGTGTGTACTTGTCATGAGCTGCCTGAAGTAGTGGTTGAGGTGGACACATTATCAATATTTAAAAGCCTTTTAGGTAAGTACATGGATAAGAGAGGTTTCGAGCGGTTTATGGGCCAAACATGGGCAGATGGGACGAGCTCACTGGGCAACACTGTCAGCATGGACAGCAACAGCTTGGAATAGACCCTTCTAGCCCAATGAGCTGTGTTGCCCAGCAACCCACCTATTGAACACTAGCCTGATCACATGATGATTTACAATGACCAGTTAACCTAAAAACCGAAGCCGGAAGGTCTATTTTCATTCTACGTGACTCTGGAACTCGAAACCCAACCTCTGCAGTCTCTCTTCATAACTGAAATACTCCGTCCCACACCACATGCTGGTGCATTCCCTCTGCACCTTCTCCAGTGTTTATATTCCGGCGACACTATGTTCTCAGGTTTCATTGTCACGATGAGTCGTACTATACCCCAGTTTATTACTATCATGGAATCTTAGGTATTTACATCTCAGAAGGCAGCCGTTCAGCCTAACCTGTCCAGAGTAAGGCAAACCCCATCTCCCAGCTCTTGGTTCGTCACCCTGTAAGTTGTGACACCTCAAGTGTTCATCCAAGCACTCTCTATTTGGGACAACGTTTCTATATTCATCTCACTTGCCCAGGTGTACTTCAATTATTAAAAATATCCATTGCAACAGTGCCATTTTCAATGCTTGGAATGCAAAATGTTTGGATGGAATTTACATCAGCTGATTCTAAACAAGACAAAAATGATGAGCATTTCTTTCATGTTTTCTTTTGAGCACATGTATTTTGGAATGGTGCCAGCCATACAGCTCTGTGTGATGACTATAGAACCCTGTGATTAGCTACTTTCTCACCCGATCTTTTGAACCATTCATAGACATTAAATTAACCTTGTTCTCTTTTTCAGTTCTGGCATAGAGCAACGAATAGTCAGACAGTGAAGGATAAAAGAGTAGCACATGGTGAGATAGGAGTCAGGTTAGATAAGTTATGTGTTCGTCCATTGTTATTGTCGATAAGGACCTCGACACCATTATGATGGTGTCGAGACCAGCGCGTGATTTGGATTTAAGTGAGGGAGAGTTACGCAGTGTCAGGTGGACTAACCGCCTTGAAAAGGACATGTCCCCCCTCCAGAGGTGCTACCCCTCCATGACACCCCATACAATAGATAAGTTATAAAAAGCTGCAGAGACATGCTAAGCACACACGTGATGACAGGTACATGCACACATAAGCACACACATATATACTCTGTCACACACACACACACACACACACACATTCTCAGACACATACAGACTCAGTAACCCATACGCACTCA
The DNA here is from genome assembly GCF_030028105.1 of Mobula birostris. Classification (NCBI taxonomy): domain Eukaryota; kingdom Metazoa; phylum Chordata; class Chondrichthyes; order Myliobatiformes; family Myliobatidae; genus Mobula; species Mobula birostris. Next base: position 21,105,341 of record NC_092392.1, on the reverse strand, counting down.
CTGATGAAGGGTCTCAGCCCGAAACATCAACTGTTTATTTCCGTCCATATAAGCTGCCCGACCTACTGAGTTCCTCCAGCATTCTCTGTGTGTGCTGCTCAAGGTTTCTGGCATCTGCGGAATCTCTTGCTCGTCTTTGTTTGTGTGTGGGTTTTCATTGATTCTATGGTGTTTCTTTGTAGTTGCTGTGAATGCTCACAAGAAAATGAACCTCCGGGATGTACATGGTGAAATTTATGTATCTTGATAATAAATTTACTTTGACTTTGTCTTTGTGTCAACAACAGTAAAGCATTGTTCGTGGGTTCATGGACGATTCACAAATCTGATGGCAGAGGGGAAGAAGCTGGTTCAAATCTGTTGAGTGTGGGTTTTCAGTTTCCTGTACCTCCTCACTGATATACAACATCTGTGCGTCCAAGGTCTGGAGGTTGGAGGGCCGAATGTGTGTATTAGAGGGACTGGCTTTGCTGCTGTTGTCATTGCTTGTTACATTTTAGCTGCGTGTTGCTCTGCTGAATGTTGTGGCCATGCTGTGATGGTACTGGACTGTGTGGTGACACGTGTGGCCTGCCCTCTCTGGCTCTGGTGGATGTTAATGCAAATTACAGATTCCAAAGATTTCAAAATACATTTATCATCAACGAATGTATGAATTATATAACCTCGAGATTTGTTTGCTTATAGACAGTCGCAAAGCAATAAACCCAAAAGAACCCAATTTAAAAAAAAATAAAATAAAGGCCAACCTTCAATGTACAGAGAAAAGATAAAAGAACACAAGTCATGCAAACAAGAGAAGCAAGCAACGACATTCTAAACCAAAATGAGTCCTTAGATCTGAACCCCGGAACAGCCCTGAGTAGGCCCGAGCCTCGGTATTAGTCTATCATATTAGCTGGCATGGAGCACAGCAGCTGGGGACAGTCTTCATGGAGAAAAGAATGAACATGGTGGAAGAGCAAGCGAAATCGGTTCTCACCGCCAATCCTAACACCCTGTCTTTCCAGTATGTTGTACAAATTATCCAAACAGCGTATCATACCCTGCACTAGGGCCCAGGCACTGCTGCAGCGCAAGGCTCCAGGCCTAGAACGCACTGTCCAGCAACTCGCTCTGGGCCCAGGTTTTGCAGCCCAGGCCAAAGCTGCTCTGGATTTCCTCAAATTGGTTCAGTGCTCAGAGTGATCCAACTGGCATCCAGGCTGGTTGTACAGGCAGCAGAGCTCGTCTGCCTCAACTTCTCCTCCACGAATGGCTCACTCCATCCGTGTCGATTCTGCAACGTACCAGCACAGTTCATCCCTCAAGTTCGCTTCACCTTTGCTCGTCTCTTCATTGTTTGTGGTGATGGTTTACCACAATTTACTTCAAAAAAGGTGTTATTAGTAATGTTTTTAGTCAAATTTCTTGCCTTTTGAACTACCAGAGAGCTGTCGTATGCATTCAGTAACGCCATCTTCAACCAGAAGTCTCCATCTCAACAAGAAGTCTTTCACTGTATGTTGCAATGTATTGTACAAGTGATAAATAAGTCTAATCAAATATTGATATATAGTATAGTATACAGTAGAGACAGACAAAAGACAGGATGGATGTGGTGGGCTGAAGGGCTTATTTCTGGGCCATACAACTCAATGACTCTACAGATAACTCAATCAGTAGCTGTAGATTGGCACAGGAAGATTGTGACAATTGCTCAAACCTACAGTGTGTGAAATGTTTCTGCTCTTTGCCTTGGTGATAGAGCAGGCCTAGAATTCTCCTCTGCTGCTAATCAAAGCACAATTTCCTGAACAAAATTCCACCAGCAGTAAGTAGCCATTAAAGATAATTACAATGGGGTGGGTTGGAAAATTGGTCATTTGTTTCACAAGAACTGGACTTAAATGCTTTTAAATGCATTTCTCTATATTTTCAGTGGAGAAAGCTTCTACACTTAAATAACTTCAGTCTAATAGACCAATGAGATCACAGTTCTGGTGGTCTGCAGATGCTAGATTGAGGACACATTGTGGAGATGCAGTAAAGTGATGCTCAACCAGGAAACTTCCATGAGCAAAATAGTTGCTGGAACAATACTAGTGTGGATAACTTCACTCACCTCAACACTGAACTGGTTCCACAACCTATCGACTCACTTTCAAGGACTCTACAATTCATGTTCTCATTATTATTGATTTACTATTTATTTATTATTATTATTATTATTGCTTTTTATTTGCATAATTTGTCTTCTTTTGCACATCAATTGTTTGTCAGTCTTAGTATATAGTTTTTCATTGATTTGATTGTACTTCTTTGTTCTACTGTGAATGTGCATAAGAAAATGAATCTCAGGGTAGTATATGGTGACATACATGTACCTTGATAATAAATTTATTTTTAAATTTGAACTTTGAACTTTGGAGGTCAAGCAGCATCTATGGAGACAAGAACTGAATAAACTTTTTAGTATGATGACCAGCTGAAAGTCAATGGCCTGAAACATCACGAATGCTTCTCTCCTGTGTGTTTCTGTACGAGCCCAGTAAAACTTTGTGCTGGCCCTGATTTGACATTAAGAAAAGAAGAAAGTGTAATACACTCAACTCATTGAGCCTCTAGTTGATGAGTTCCAAGTTTCCCCTCCAGGTCAAGTCCATCTCCTACCTTATCAACAACGGCTGTCAACAACTCCATAGCTGAGTATTCGTTCCCTTTGGGTTTGGGGATCCTGAATTTGGCATGTCTTTGAGTGAATACATATCTCATTATCTCGACTCAAAATGGCCATCTCTCCATCCTTAAACTCTACTGTTCTCTATGAATCTCCTACCGTGTCTAGTTTTCTTCAAATGCAACAACCCACACTTATTGGAATTAGACTGCATTTGCCATTCCTCAGCCCACTTGCCCAGTTGATCAACATCCCTCTATAAATCCTGATAACCAGCTTCACCGTCAATGGCACCACCAATTTTAGTGCCGTCTGCAAACTATCTAAGATTAAGATTAAAGTAAATTTTATTTTGTCACATTTATGCCAAAACATACAGTGAAATGCGTTGTTTGTGTTAACAACCAACCCTGTCTGAATATGTGTTGGGGGAAGCCCACAACTGTCACCATACTTCTGGTGCCAACATAGCATGCCCACAATTTACTAATCCTAACTCGTGTGCCTTTGGAAGGTGGAAGGAAATTGGAACACTGGAGGAAACCCATGTGGTCATGAGAAGAATGTACAAACTCTTTACAGATAGCAGTTGGTGCTGTAAAGCATTACGCTAACTGCTATACTATCTGCGATCTGACTAAAAATTTTTGTGTTATAAGAACATTCATCCAATCTGACATGAATCTTTGCACACATCATGTTCCATGTGGTCGCCTGGCTCTATCCATGCCTCCCCTGGGTGCCTTGTTAAAGTTATCCAATGGAATTGCCAGTACATCAAGTATAGAAAGACGTTGTCAAGTCGGGGAAGGAGCAGCAACAGATAATTGCACCGGCAGATACTGACAACCTTTTGCAATTTTTCAGCTGAATAGATATGACAGCGAAATGGCATTGAAGCCTTCAAGACAACATCCTCGGAGCAATATTTACATTCCTGCAGTTGAAGGAATGCGCTGGCAGCAGAAACACACAGAAAGAGAGAGAGAGAGAGAGAGAGTGAGAGAGGGAGAGGGAGGGAGGGAGAGAAAGAGTATGACAGACAGATAAAGAGGGAGAGAGGAGTGAAGTAGAGAGAGGGGGTGAAGAGGGAGTCATAGAGAGAGGAGTGAAGTAGAGAGAGGGGGTGAAGAGGGAGTCGGAGAGAGAGGAAAGAGAGGAAACAGAAAGCGGGGAGAGAGAGAGACAGATAGACAGAGAGGGGGAGAGGAGAGTGAGAGGGAGAAAAAGAAGCGAGAGGAGAATGGAAATGTGGGGACAGAGGGAGAGAGAGTGAGTGAGAGGGAGAGAGAAGAGAGCAGGAAATAAATAAGCAGACAAAAAGAGTGAGTGAGAGAGAGAAATAGAGAGGGAGAGGGAGAGATAGAAAGGGAGAGACCTCCTAAAGTGGTCAAGTCAGACTTCATTCAGGATGGTGTGCTCTGTGATATCCCCACAGCTTGTGAGGGCTGTTCCACCCTGAGTGAAAAGGTGTGAAAGTGGATATTAGCAGAGAATTGAGTATAAAAGCAAAAAGGGAACATTATAAGCTTTGAGCATTTTTCCCACTCTTGATTACATGCCACTTTATTTTCTGGAATTTTTGAAAACATGCTGCTTCAGCTTTATATTTGTTTGTTTTTTAGTTCATCCAGATCATTGGATTAGGTCAGTTTAGACCCAGTTACTATCGACCATCCGTAAGTCCATAAGGCATAGGGGCAGAATTTGGCCTTTTGGCCCAACGTGTCTTCTCCACAATTCCATCACGGATAATACTTTTTTCTCAACCCCATTCTCCTGCTTCTCTCTGTAACCCTTGACCCTCGATCAATCGAGAACCTATCAGACTCTGCATTAAATACAGCCAATGACCTAGCCTCCACAGCCACCTGTGACATCAAATTCCACAGATTCACCACTGAAGAAATTCCTCCTCATCTCAGATCTAGAGGAATGTTCTTTTGTTCTCAGATCCTAGACTCTCCTTCTAATGGAAATATTCTTTTCACATCTACACTCACCGGGCATTACAGTATCTGGTAGACCTCAATGAGATCTCTTCACATCTTTCTGAACTCCATTGGGTACAGGCCTGAAGACATCTAATGCTCCACTTATGTTAAGCTTCTCAATCTTGGGATTATTCTTGTCAACCTCTTCTGGACCTTCTCTAGGGCTTGCATATCTTTCCTTAGTCCTGATGAAGCATCTTGACCTGAAACATCAACTGTTTATTCATTTCCATAGATACTGCCTGACCTGCTGAGTTCCTCCAGCATTTTGTGAGCGTTACTCTGCATTTCCACCATCTTAAAATCTCTGGGGTTTATGACATCCTTCCTTAGATACAAGGCACAAAATTGCTCACAGTATTCCAAATGCAATCTCACCAACTCCTTATAAAGCCTCAGCAAGACACCATTGCTTTTATGTCCCTATCTTCTTCCTCAACAGTACATTGTTGCTTTTATATTCCGGTCACGACACATACCGGTGATAATAAACCTGATTCTGATTCTATTTCTACTTCCTCACACCAGGTATTACCCAGCTACCCTCAAAGCAACCACCTTCATTTAGGCAGGATTCTCACCTAGAAGCATTTAGACCATAAGGTATAGGTGCAGAAGCAGGCCATTTGGCCCATCAGGTCTGCTCCGCCATTCAATCGTAGGCTGATCCAATTCTTCCAGTCAACTCCACTCCCCTGCCTTCTCCCCATACCCTTTGACACCCTGGCTGATCAAGAACCTATCTATCTCTGCCTTAAATGCACCCAATGATTTGACCTCCACAGCCACTCATGGCAAAAAATTCCACAGATTTACCACCCTCTGACTAAAGTAACTTCCCTGTATCTCTGTTCTGAAAGGACATCCTTCAATGCTGAAGTCATGCCTTCTTGTCCTAGACTCCCCTACCATGGGAAATGACTTTGCCATATCTAATCTGTTCAGGCCTTTTAACATTCGGAATGTATCTATGATTTCTATGATCCTCATTCTCCTGAACTCCAGGGAATATAGCCCAAGAGCTGCCAGACCTTCCTCATACGGTAAACCTTTCATTCCTGGAATCATTCTCATGAATCTTCTCTGAATCTTTTCCGATGTCAGTATATCCTTTCTAAAATAAGGAGCTCAAAACTGCACACAATACTCCATGTAGTCTCACGAGTGCCTTATAGAGCCTCAATATCACATCCCTGCTGTTGCATTCTATACCTCTATAAATGAATGCCAACATTGCATTCGCCTTCTTCACCACCAACTCATCCTGGAGGTTAACCTTTAGGAGATCCTGCACAAGGACTTCCAAGTCCCTTTGCATCTCTGCAATTTGAATTCTCTCCCCACCTAGATAATAGTCTGCCCGTTTATTTCTTCCACCAAAGTGCATGACCATACACTTCCCAACATTGTATGCCATTTGCTACTTTTTTGCCCATTCCCCTAAACTACTTAAGTCTCTCTGCAGGCTCTCTGTTTCCTCAACACTACCCACTCCTCCACCTATCTTTGTATCATCAGCAAACTTAGCCACAAATCCATTAATCCCATAGTCCAAATCATTGACATACATCGTAAAAAACAGCGGTCCCAACACCGACCCCTGTGGAACTCCACTGGTAACCAGCAGCCAGCCAGAATAGGATCACTTTATTCCCACTCTCTGTTTCTGCTGATCAGCCAATTATCCACCCATGCTAGTAACTCCCCTGTAATTCTATGGGCTCTTATGTTGCTAAGCAGCCTCATGTGCGGCACCTTGTCAAAGGCCTTTTGAAAATCCAAGTACACCAAATCTACTGCATCTCCTTTGTCTACCCTGCTTGTAATTTCCTCAAAAAATTGCAGTAGGTTAGTCAGACAAGACTTTCCTTTCAGGAAACCATGCTGGCTTTGGCCTATCTTGTCCAGGTATTCCATAATCTCATCCCTAACAATCAATTCCAACAACTTCTCAACCACTGATATCAGGCTAACTGGTCTATAGTTTCCTTTCTGCTGCCTCCCATCCTTCATAAATAGCGGAGTAACATTTGCAATTTTCCAGTCAACCGGTGCAATGCCAGAATCTATCGATTCTTGAAAGATCATTGTTAAAGCTTCCGCAATCTTACCAGCTACTTCCTTCAGAACCCGAGGGTGCATGCTATCAGGTCCAGGAGACTTATCCACCCTCAGACCATTAAGCTTCCTGAGCACCTTCTCAGTTTTAATTTTCACTGCACATACTTCACTTCCCTGACACTCTTGGATGTCTGGTATACTGCAGATGTCTTCCATTGTGAAGACCGATGCAAAATATGTATACAGTTCATCTGCCATCTCTGGTATTTCTCATTACAATACTTCCAGCTTCATTTTCTATTGGTCCTTTATCTACCCTCAACTCTCTTTTACCCTTTATATACTTATAAAAAGCTTTCAGTATCTTCTTTGATATTAATCTCCAGCTTCCTTTCAGAATTCATCTTTTCCTTCCTAATGACCTTAGTTTCCTTTGGCAAGTTTTTAAAAGCTTCCCAATCCTCTATCTTCCCACTAGCTTTGGATTCCTTGTATGCCCTCTCTTATGCTTTTACCTTGGCTCTGACTTCACTGGTCAGCCGCGGTTGTGTCCTTCTTCCATGACATTGTCCTTCTGACACACCTTTTCTATCTCCTGCTGTAATTTGTAATCCACATCCCGGCTGCTGTTTTGAGGCCTGTATACAACTGCCATTAGGGTCCTTTTACCCTTGCCATTTCTTAACTCAACCCATAGATACTCTACACCTTCCAATCCTATGTCATCCCTTTCTAATGATTTAATATTATTTCTTATACACAAGGCCACACCACCCCCTCTGCCTACTAACCTATCTTTCTGATACACCATATATCCTTGGACATTCAGCTCCCAATGGCAGACACCCTTTAGCCAAGTTTCAGAGATGGCCACAACGTCACTGTTGCCAATCTGTAGCTAAATTTCAAGATCGTCCATTTTATTTTTTATGCTGCATGCATTCAAATACAACACTTTCAGTCCAGTATTTGTTGCTTTCTATTTTAACTGTGCCATGTCTCTATTTCCCTGTAACTCATCCCACTGGCAGTGATTATGCCTCATCTTCTGCCTGTCCATTCTATCATCTCTGTTGCACGCTATCTTTGATTTATTTCTGTTTTCTCCTTCAGGAACTTGAAGCCCTGTCCCCTACACTGGTCTCTCAGCCACACACTCTTAGCACGTGGCACAGGCAGCAATCCTGAGATTTCTACCCTGGAGGTCCTGCTTTTCAGCTTCCTACCCAACTCTCTGAATTCCCTCTTCAGGACCTCCTCCCTTTTTCTACCTATGTCATTGGTACCAACGTGTACCAAGACCTCTGGCTGTTCACCCTCTCCCTTCAGAGTACTCTACACCTGATTCGAGACATCCCGTACCCTGGCACCTAGAAGGCAACACACTATCTGGGTATCTCTAGCAGTCTGACAGAACCTCCTGTCTGTTCCCTCACTATGGAATCCCCCATGACTACTGCATTCCTCATCTTCTTCTCTCCCTTCTGCACCACAGAACCAGGCTCAGTGCCAGAGACCCAATCGCCATGGTCATCCTCCGTCAGGTCACTCCCCTCAACAGCATCCAAAACGAGATAACGATTACTGAGGGGGCTAATCCCATGGATGACAGCACTCAGCCAAGCACTCAGAGAATTGTGTACAGTTAATAATTAAAAACCACTAAAAAACATTTTGACAATAGACATTTTGAATCAGATTTGTGGTACTCCCATCCAACTTAACGTTGATCGACTTTCTGCTTGGGTTTGTAACATTGTCGGCAGAAACCAGCAGTGCAGAATTAATTGGATTATAACTTGTTTTGAGTAGTTCAATTGTTTCATTTAAACTGACGTAGCATCAGCCCCTTTAAACAATATACTGTACTTGTTCAGAATTAATAAAGCAGGCTGTTTATTGAACTGCGTTGACAATAAGACACAGCAGTTGGAATATTGTGTATGGTTTTGGTAACTCTATTCTAGGAAAGGCATTATCAAGCTGGACAGGGTGCAGAAGACACTTATAAGGATGCTGCCTGGACTAGATGGCCTGAGCTATAGGGAGAGGTTGCCAATGCTGGATCTTAATTTCCAGGAGTGCAAGAGACTGAGGGAGGTGACCTCACTGAAGTTTTTAAAATCGTGAGGGTAATACATAAAATGCACAGTCATATTCTGTTCCCCATTGTGGGAGAGTCCAAAACTGGGGGGCACAGATGCAAGATAAGAGAGAAGAGACTGAAGGGAGACTTGAGAGGTAACTCTTCTACCCTGAGGATATTAAGTAGCTGGAATCAGCTGCCGGGTGAGGTGGCTGAGACGCATGCAGCATTTAAGAGGCAATTCCTGTCGGTACGTGGGTGGAACGCAAGAAATTGGGGCTAGCAGGGAAGATGCTGTGTTGGCATGGACCTGTTGGACCAACAGGCCTCCTTCCATGCTATACTAATCTATGAATCGATAACACTTATCACCTCATATCTTATCCTGCAGTTCCTCTCACACTGCTCCCACTTACTAATTCTAGAAGTGGAGGGCTGAATGAGCAGGTTTTCCCCACCCAAGGGACATACTGTTTGGAGGGAATGGGCCCCAAGCAATACCTAGGCCTCAGGCATTGTATTCAGACACCCCACTACCCAGAACATCTGACAGGCCTGAATGCTCTCAGCTGCCAAAGGCCTTTGAGCTCTATTTACATTTCCCTGCTAGTCACAGCTATTTATCGATGCTCATGTTGTTTTAAATAATTAAAGAAATTGTTAATTTTTTAAAATTTTAGCGACATGTCTTATTAAGATACCGTGGGCGCTGCAGTAGCATAACAGTTAGCGCGACGCGATTACACCTTGGGGCATTGGAGTTCGGGGTTCAATCCTGGCTCCCTCTTTGAGGAGTCTCTGTGTATCCTCCCCGTGGAATGCATGGGTTTTCTTTGGGTCCTCCCACAGTCCAAAGATGTGTCGGGTAAGTTAATTGTGAATTGTCCTCTGATTAGGTTAGGGTTAAATTGGGGCTGGGCAGTGTGGCTTGCAGGGCAGGAAAGGCCTGCCTCACGCTGTATCGCTAAATAAAATAAATAATAAATTGCAAAATAATAACTAATAATTTAAGTTTAAAATAAAGTTAGTTAATCCTGTGTTTTTATCCTCTTCCACGGTGACCAACGATTCCTGTGAATGGAGTTGTGGTTCGTTCTCCAACATAATCTGATGGAGAAGTTAGGGGTTTGTGACATCAGTGCTCCTCCCCTAGGTTCAAAGGTGAGTGTAGGTTACAAGATGCTGTGGGATCTGACTCTTATCTTGTCCAGAACTATTGTATTTCACCGCGCTTGCACAGATTTAAATGGCACCACGGTAGAATTACTGCCTTCTGGACTCAGACTCAATGCTAAGTGTGTGGAGTTTGCAAGTTTGGCCTGTGACAGCATGGGGTTTCAAGTTCAAAGCTGATTGTCATTCAACCATACACACTTATAGAGCAAATGGAACATTGTACCTCTGGGGCCAAGGTGCCAAACATACAGCACATACAGTCACACACAGCACATACAGTTACGACCCAACACATAACAGTCACAACATATTAGCGCAAGTCCACAAGAGGCATGGCCTGAAGATCAGCAGAATAACATAAAGTGTGAGGGGCATATTGGTGTAAAACAGTGAAGGAGAGGTGGCGGGGGGGGGGCCTTACTGGAAGTTTGAGAAATCTCTTTTCATGCCATCAGGTTGGAGGCTCCTCTCTTTCAACATTCCCTTTTCCCATTTCCCTCTCTCACCTATCTCCTTATCACTTCCCTCTGGTGCTCCTCCCTCTTCTTTTCTTCTATGGCCTTCTATCCTCTCCTATCAGATTCCCCCTTCTCCTGCCCTGCATCTCTTTCACCAACCAACTTCCCAGCTCTTTACTTCACCCTTCCCTCCACAGTTTCACCTACCACCTTGTGGTTCTTCCTCCCCTCACCCCACTTTCTTACTCTGACCTCATTGTTCTTCCCAGTCCTGATGAAGGGTCTTGGCTCGAGGCTTCAAACGGTACTCTTTTCCATAGATGCTGCCTGGCCTGCTGAGTTCCTCCAGCATTTTGCATGTGTTGCTTGGATTTCCTGCACCTGCAGATTTTCTCTTGTTTGTAATTGAACAAAAACAGTTGCTTATTATCTTCTATTTGGCCGATATATTCAAACCTTCACTGCTCTATCACGCAATAGTTTTATACCCTTGAACTATTTCTATCAAATTTCTCATTCTAACTTATTGTGTTCTGAAAACTCAATCTTTCAAGGTTCATCTGGATTATTTGCTTTAATCCTTGGGATAATTTGGACAAAATGTAGTGCTGTCCAAGAGTGAAACTGAATTGTACATGGATGGGAACAACAGCGTAAAAAGGAATAACATGATGACATTTAACTTCAGCAGCAGGGTTTAATTATACTGTTTATTTTTTATTATTTAGAGGAAAAATGTGTATAATTTTTGTAAAATTGCTGCTCAACTTTGACACACGACTGAATTTTGTGAAATGCATCAAGACAATTAAACACAATACTAATAGTGCCAAAGAAAATAGTTGTGGTAAAAAGAAACAGTTTTAGGGAAAAACTGAAATTGTCACATTGAGTCATTCAACTATTGCCAATAAGTTTGATTAGGAATGACTGCACTTGGAGTATTATGAGCAGTTTTGGGTATCTTATCCAGGAAAAGACTTGCTGGCATCAAAGATGGTCCAGAGGAGGTTCACAAGAATGATACTCGCAATGAAAGAATTAAGGTATGAGGATCGTTTGATGTGTCTGGGTCTGTACCTGCTAGAGTTTAGAAGTAGAATGGGGAATTTCATTGAAGCCTATCGAATACTAAAAGGCCTACATATGGTGGATTTGGAGAAGATGTTTCCTACAATGGGGGAGTCTAGGACCAGAGGGCACAGCCTCAGAATAGAGGGATGTCCCCATAGATCAGAGATGAGGAGAAATTTATTTAACCAGAGGGTGGTGAATTTGTGGAATTCATTGCCACATACAGCTGTGGAGGCCAAGTTATTGGGTGTATTTAAAGTGGAAAGTTATAGGCTTTTGATTAGTCGGGGAGCCAAAGGTTACAGGGAGAAGGCAGGAGAATAGGGTTGAAAGGCCATGATGCTATGATGGAGCAGGCTCAATGGACCGAATGGCCTAATTCATCTCCTATGTCTTATGGACTGGGAAGTTAAACCAGAAGCTCAAACATATGTGTCCAAGTCTCATTTACTCTCCTATTCAATGACTTGGATCTTGCTGGCAAATGAAAAACCATTGATGTCTTACTATTTAAATGGATATAAACCCAAGCTTATTTGAAGTCTCTAATCTCCCAACAGCACAGTCAGAGTAAATTTATTATCTAAGTATTTATATGTCACCATATGCTACATAGAAAATCATTTTCTTATAGGCATTCACAGAAAAATAAAGAAATACAACAGAATTTATGATAAACTTTACGTAAACAAAACTGACAGCCAATTTGCATGAGAAGACATTGTACAAATGTATAAATAAAACAAATAACACAGAGAACATGAGTTGTAGAGTCATTGAAAGTGAATCTGTAGGTTGTGAAAAAAGTTCAGAATTGAGATGAGTGAAGTTAAGTGTGTCACTTCAGGAGTGTGATGATTGTAAGGTTATAACTATTCCTGAATCTGGTGGTGTGGGAACCAAGGCTCCTGTACCTCTTTCCCGTTGGTAGTTGTGAGAAAAGAAAATGGTGTGGATGGTGGAGATCCTTGGTGATGAATGCCACTTTATTGTGCTTTTCTTTCTTGCTCCTTGTAAATATGCTCAATGGTGAGGAGGGCTTTGCCTGTGATTGACTGGACTGTATCCATCACTTTCTGTAACCTTTCCATTCCCAGGCACTTGTGTTTCTAAACCAGGCCATGATTCCAACAGTTAGGCGACTCTCTACTGTTCATCTATCAGACATCCCACCCTGCAAAAACTCATTTCAGGGAGGTAGCACCATCAATTTGCAGGAGACTTCCAGGAGAGGTGGGATGTCTGCAACAGAGTAGCTCCTTAGCAGCTGGCCAGCTAGTTTAAATAACGTTAGCTATGCTAATGAACGAATGACACTCATTAAACTCACCTCAACATGTCTTTTACAGTCTTAACCCACCATGGGCAATAGAAAAGTCACTGTTACCAACAGTGCAGCGAGCAACACTGTCATTATTTTTGACCCCTATTAGGCAGGGGTACGCTTTAGTGTAGTCTGGGGTGATGTACATTTTATATATTTTTTTGGAACACTCTGCCACGGCGCGCTCTCGCTCTTTCTCTCTCTCTCTCTCTCGTGGTCGCTGGCGTGCTCTTGCTTGCTTGCCCTCGCGCTCTCTCACTTGCTTTCTCTCTCGCGCTCTCGCTCTCTCTCGCACGCTCTCTCTCGTGGTCGCTCTCGCGCTGTCTCTTGCTTTCTCCCGCTCGCTCTCAAAAAAATTGATTTCCATGATATTGTATATAATTTGCGGGCATCAGGGAGCCACTATTCATATGCGGGAGACTCCCAGAACTTCTGGCAGAGGTGGGATGTCTGATCTATAGAAGTTTGTCATGGGTTTAAATGACATGCCAAATCTATGCAAAACCTTCAAGAATGTAGAGGCACTGTTGTGCCTTCTTAGTGATGGCACTTATATGCTGATCCCAGGATAGATCCTCTGAAATGGTATGCCAAGGAATTTAGAGTTACTGACCTTCTCCACCTCTGATCTCCCAGTGAGAACTAATGAGGAGAGCAGCCTTTGGACACTAGGCCTCTCAAGCCTGCCCCATTAGGGCTTGTCCATGTGGTCCCCAACTCCTCTTTCTTGCCTGTTCCCAATAACCTTCAGTTCCACCATCCTTCAAGTATTTAACTACCTCCCCCTTAAACATATCTAATAATCTGGGCTCCACTACCCTTGGGCCCAACACAGGTTTGGGAACTATCTGGGTGGGCACTGGGCACCATAGTCTGCATGGACTAGTTGGGCTGAAGGCTTGTATCCATGCTATCTTGTTCTATGACTCTACAGTCCTGCTGCAAGAACTTAGTGGGTAAGGCAGTGAATATGTTCCTTGCTCAGTGCTCCTAGGTTCTCTTTCCTCTCGTTCACTTTTTCCATCTCCCACCCCCACCTTCCCCACCTGGATCTATCTGCTCATCATTCCCTCCTTCATCTGGTTCCATCAGTCACCTCCCGGCTCCTGCCCCGCCCCTTCTCCGCACTTCTATCTACAGGCCTTCTCACCCCCTCCCTCCACAGTCCTGATGCAGAGTTTCGGCCCAAAATGCCAAGGTGTCCCTTTTCAAAGTTCAACAATTTAGAGTAAATTTATTATCAATATGCATCTATGTTGCCATATACTACTTTGAGATTCATTTTCCTGCAGTCATTTACAGGGGAAAAAGAAATACGATAGAATGCATGAAAACCATACTTAAACAGACAACGACTGACAAACAGCCAATGTGAAAAAGAAGACAAACCGTGCGAATAAAAAATAATACTGAGAACAGGAGTTGTAAGGAGTCCTTGAAAGCAAGTCTGTAGATCATAGAATCAGTTCAGGGTATTGGTGAGTGAAGTTATTCAGGAGCCTGATTGTTGTAGGGTGATAACTTCTTCTGACCCTGGTGGTGTGGGACCTAGGGCTCCTGTACTTCCTGCAGGACGGTACTAGTGAGAAGGTGGCATGGCCTGGGTGGTATTTTTTTCTGACTCACAGATGCTGCTTAACCTACTGAGTTATACTGTGCATCAAAACAACAAAACACACAGTGAAATGTGATACTTTGTGCCAGTGACCAATACAGTGGGAGGATGTGTTGAGAGCAGCCTCCAAGAGTCACCATGCTTCCCGGGCCAACATAACATGCCCATAACTCAGTAACCCTAACCATGCATCTATGGAATGTAGGAGGAAACCTGCATGGTCTTGGGGAAAATGAACAATCTCCTTTCAGCCAGCCCTGGTGAGCGTTGGTGCAGAAATGCAATTGCAGTAACCACTCAGGTCGGATGTCTCTGGGCGTGTACTCAATGGAGTTCAGAAAGTATGAGGGTGATCTCATCTACCGGATACTGAAAGGCTTGGATAGAGTGAACTTGGAGAGCCTGGCTGGGATACTGAAGGGCTGCTTTGTGGACTGTAGTTTCAGAGAACTCTAGATTAAGGACTCTGTGAGGTTTTGGGGCTTTTGCTGCTGCTTGCATGTGGGGGGAGGGTGTGGGGATCGGCAGTGCTGCTAGTGCAGGCAGGGTGGGGGGATTCAGGGCTTCATTCATTCTATGGGGTTTCTTGTTTCACGAATGTCTGTGAAGAGTACGAATTTCAGTTTGTATACTTTATACACACACTGCTATTAAATTAACTTTTCACCTTTCTATTAGTTAGAGAGTTCAGGATCCAAGGGTGTATTTAAGGTATGGATTGATAATTCTTCATTGGTAAGGGTATAAGGGACTACAGCTCCACATCCTTCCTATAATGGGCCAATCCATGAAAGTCTAGGTGGTTAGTATGCCACTATTTCTGCTTGGGAGTTCAGAGTTCAACTCTGATGTCATCTGCAAGGAATTTGTTATGTTTTATAACTTCAAAATATTAATCTAATTCAAAAGAAGACACAGGAGTCTGAAATGCAGGTCTAACTTTGAGTTCATTTTAAGCAAGGCGCGCACGTATCACACGGTAGTGTGATGACATATGCAAATAACATATTCTTACATATAGCCTGCAATTAATTATGTAACCAAAGAAGAATGCTTAATCAACGAGCATATTTACGAGATTGCTCAAATATTACTGAAATATTAAATACACAACAGAGTCCGTATATCCTCCCCGTGGAATATGTGGGTTTTCTCCAGGTGCTCCGGTCACTCCGGTCTCCTAGCACAGTCCAAAGACACACCATCAGTTTAGTAGGCTAATTGGTCATTGTAAATTGTCCCATGGTTAGGCTGGGCTTAAATTAGCTGATTGCTAGGTGGGGAGGGTCGAAGCGCTGGAAGGGCCAATTCCACGCTGTGTCTTTGAGTAAATATATGAATAAACCCAAACCAAAAGCAATATTCCAGATGCATGTTTTGAGAAACAGCTTAACACCCTTTGAAATGGTAAAAGGCCTCATTTGCTTTCTGGTAAAATCAGAACAATGCATCATATCTTTTAATCAGTCCTCAGGGTAAATTAATTCTGAAGTCCAGCTTTGTTTTCTAATTTTATCTTGTTTATAGGGAGGCAGGGCTGGATATAAAGTAATTTTTGGCACTAAGTGTGATCAGAGTCTGTCATAGAGTTGTGTCTTTCTCATGATATAATAAACTTTGTGAACAGAATGAGAATCAGGTTTATTATCACTGTTATATGTTGTAAAATTTGCTGTATTGCAGCAAAAGTGCAGTGCAATACACGTTGAAGTTGATGAGGCCTAATTTGGAATATTATGAGAAAACAAAATTATGAGGGGTATAGGAAGGGTAAAAGTAAGCAGTCTTTACCACTGAGATTGGGTGAGACAGGAACAGAGGGCATGGGTTAAGGGTGAAAGGTGAAATGTTTAAGGGGAACAGAGAGGGAATTTCTTTACTCAGAGTGTGGAACATGTTGCCAGCTGAAGTGGTGGAAGGGGGTTCAATGTCAACATTCAAGAGAAATTTGAATAGGCACATGGATGGGAAGGATATAGAGGGACATGGTCGAGGTGCAGATCGATGGGACTAGGCAGAATAATAGTTCTGTATGGACTAAATGGCCTGAAGGGCCTGTTTCTATGCAGTAGTGTTCTATGTCGGTATAACTCTACTTTTTAAAAAAAATGACAATAAGTTACAATAAGAAATGAGTCCTAATGAAGGGTCTCGGCTCAAAACATCAGCTCGTTATTCCTCTCGATAGTTGCTGCCTGACCTGCTGAGTTCCTCCAGCATTTTGTGTGTGTTTCACTGCCTTTCCAGCATTTGCAGAATCCCTTGTGTTTATTAAAATAAATGATTAGTGAAAAAAGAGATCAAAGATAGTGAGGTAGTGTTCATGGGTTCATGGTCCATTGGGTGGAGGGGAAGAAGCTGTTCCTGAAACATTGCCAGTCGGTCTTCAGTCTCCTGTACCTCCTTTCTGATGGCAGCAATGAGAACAGGGTACATCTTGGATGGTGACAGTCCTTGATGATAAATGTAGGCACTGCCTTTTGAAGATGTCCTCGATGATTTAAGTGCAAATGGTTTATGATGTCATGAGGCTTTGCCAGCTCATTTTGAAGCCTGTTGCATGTGCTAAGGTAACCGCAGTGTGTCTAGCCTTGGCACTGTAGTATGTACCCAGTCATGTGAACCGATCACTTTTCTGTGGTGTTCACCCCTGTAACAGTTCATGTCAGCCTTATCTGAGGCACATGACGATTGTGGAAAACATAAACAGACGGATTAGCTATGTATTAAGAGCTTCATGCTCCGTCATTCAATCAGATTGTGCCTAGCCACCTGCTTATTAGGCATTTATAAACTCAAGAGATTCTACAGATGCTGGAAATCTAGTGCAACACATAGAAGGTGCTGGAGAAACTCAGCAGGTCAGGCAGCACCTATGGAGAGGCGTACATAGTTGACGTTTCTGGCTAATATCCTTCATCAGAACTGGAAAGAAAGGGGGAAGCAGCCAGAATAAGAAAGTGGGAGAAGGGGAAGGGGTAAAAGCTTGAAGGTGATAGGTGCAAGTCTGGGTGAGCACAGATTTGAAGTGTCGGAAGGCAGCAGTGATCCCAAATGGGGACCCGCGAGAGATGGTCTCACTGAACACACACCGAAGCAAAGATTTAAACTTCTTCGGGGTAGGCATCCCTGGAAGAGAGTTTGCAAATCATAAACACAAGAGACTCTGCAGAATCTGGAAATCCAGATCAGAGTTTGCAAATCATAAACACAAGAGACTCTGCAGAAACTGGAAATCCAGGCCAGAGGTCGTGGTACATATAGGTACCAATGACATAGGTAGGAAAAGGGATGAGGTGTGAAAGGAGAATATAGGGAGCTAGGAAGGGAGTTGAGAAAAAGGACCGCAAAGGTAGTAATCTCGGGATTACTGCCTGTGCCACGCGACAGTGAGAGTAGGAATGCGACGAGGTGGAGGATAAATGCGTGGCTGACGGATTGGAGCAGGGGGCAGGGATTCAAGTTTTTGGATCATTGGGACCTCTTTTGGCGCAGGCGTGACCTGTACAAAAAGGACGGGTTACACTTGAATCCTAGGGGGACCAATATCCTGGCAGGGAGATTAGCGAGGGCTACTGAGGTGACTTTAAACTAGAATGGTTGGGGGGTGGGAATCAAATTAAAGAGGCTAGGCGTGAGGAGGTTAGTTCACAACAGTGGGATGGGAACCAGTGCAGAGAGACAGAGGGGTGTAAAGTGAGGGTAGAAGCAAAAAGTACTAAGGAGAAAAGTAAAAGTGGCAGGCCGACAAATCCAGGGCAAGCATTAAAAAGGGCCACTTTTCAACATAATTGTATAAGGGCTAAGAGAGTTGTAAAAGAGCGCCTGAATGCTTTGTGTGTCAATGCAAGGAGCATTCGTAATAAGGTGGATGAATTGAAAGTGCAGATTGTTATTAATGATTATGATATAGTTGGGAACACAGAGACATGGCTCCAGGGTGACCAAGGATAGGAGCTCAACATTCAGGGATATTCAATATTCAGGAGGGATAGACATGAAGGAAGGGAAGGTGGGGTGGCATTGCTGGTTAAAGAAGAGATTAACACAATAGAAAGGAAGGACATAAGCCGGGAAGATGTGGAATCGATATGGGTAGAGCTGCGTAACACTAAGGGGCAGAAGACACTGGTGAGAGTTGTGTACAGGTCACCTAACAGTAGTAGTGAGGTCGGAGATGGTATTAAACAGGAAATTAGAAATGTGTGCAATAAAGGAACAGCAGTTATAATGGGTGACTTCAATCTACATGTAGATTGGGTGAACCAAATTGGTAAAGGTGCTGAGGAAGAGGATTTCTTGGAATGTATGCGGGATGGTTTTTTGAACTAACATGTCGAGGAACCAACTAGAGAGCAGGCTATTCTGGACTGGGTTTTGAGCAATGAGAAAGGGTTAATTAGCAATCTTGTCGTGAGAGGCCCCTTGGGTAAGAGTGACCATAATATGGTGGAATTCTTCATTAAGATGGAGAGTGACATAGTTAATTCAGAAACAAAGGTTCTGAACTTAAAGAGGGGTAACTTTGAAGGTATGAGACGTGAATTAGCTAAGATAGACTGGCAAATGACACTTAAAGGATTGACGGTGGATATGCAATGGCAAGCATTTAAAGGTTGCATGGATGAACTACAACAATTGTTCATCCCAGTTTGGCAAAAGAATAAATCAAGGAAGGTAGTGCACCCGTGGCTGACAAGAGAAATTAGGGATAGTGTCAATTCCAAAGAAGAAGCATACAAATTAGCCAGAGAAAGTAGCTCACCTGAGGACTGGGAGAAATTCAGAGTTCAGCAGAGGAGGACAAAGGGCTTAATTAGGAAGCGGAAAAAAGATTATGAGAGAAAACTGGCAGGGAACATAAAAACTGACTGTAAAAGCTTTTATAGATATGTAAAAAGGAAAAGACTGGTAAAGACAAATGTAGGTCCCCTACAGACAGAAACAGGTGAATTGATTATGGGGAGCAAGGACATGGCAGACCAATTGAATAATTACTTTGGTTCTGTCTTCACTAAGGAGGACATAAATAATCTTCCAGAAATAGTAGGGGACAGAGGGTCCAGTGAGATGGAGGAACTGAGCGAAATACATGTTAGTAGGGAAGTGGTGTTAGGTAAATTGAAGGAATTGAAGGCAGATAAATCCCCAGGGCCAGATGGTCTGCATCCTAGAGTGCTTAAGGAAGTAGCCCAAGAAATAGTGGATGCATTAGTGATAATTTTTCAAAACTCGTTAGATTCTGGACTAGTTCCTGAGGATTGGAGGGTGGCTAATGTAACCCCACTTTTTAAAAAAGGAGGGAGAGAAACCGGGGAATTATAGACCGGTTAGCCTAACGTCGGTGGTGGGGAAACTGCTGGAGTCTGTTATCAAAGGTGTGATAACAGCACATTTGGAAAGCGGTGAAATCATCGGACAAAGTCAGCATGGATTTGTGAAAGGAAAATCATGTCTGACGAATCTCATAGAATTTTTTGAGGATGTAACTAGTAGAGTGGATAGGGGAGAACCAGTGGATGTGGTATATTTGGATTTTCAAAAGGCTTTTGACAAGGTCCCACACAGGAGATTAGTGTGCAAACTTAAAGCACATGGTATTGGGGGTAAGGTATTGATGTGGATGGAGAATTGGTTAGCAGACAGGAAGCAAAGAGTGGGAATAAACGGGACCTTTTCAGAGTGGCAGGCGGTGACTAGTGGGGTACCGCAAGGCTCAGTGCTGGGACCCCGGTTGTTTACAATATATATTAATGACTTGGATGAGGGAATTAAATGCAGAATCTCCAAGTTTGCGGATGACACGAAGCTGGGTGGCAGTGTTAGCTGTGAGGAGGATGCTAAGAGGATGCAGAGTGACTTGAATAGGTTGGGTGAGTGGGCAAATTCATGGCAGATGCAATTTAATGTGGATAAATGTGAAGTTATCCACTTTGGTGGCAAAAATAGGAAAACAGATTATTATCTGAATGGTGGCCGATTAGGAAAAGGGGAGGTGCAACGAGACCTGGGTGTCATTATACACCAGTCATTGAAAGTGGGCATGCAGGTACAGCAGGTGGTGAAAAAGACGAATGGTATGCTGGCATTTATAGCAAGAGGATTCGAGTACAGGAGCAGGGAGGTACTACTGCAGTTGTACAAGGCCTTGGTGAGACCACACCTGGAGTATTGTGTGCAGTTTTGGTCCCCTAATCTGAAGAAAGACATCCTTGTCATAGAGGGAGTACAAAGAAGATTCACCAGATTGATTCCTGGGATGGCAGGACTTTCATATGAAGAAAGACTGGATGAACTGGGCTTGTACTCGTTGGAATTTAGAAGATTGAGGGGGGATCTGATTGAAACATATAAAATCCTAAAGGGATTGGACAGGCTAGATGCAGGAAGATTGTTCCCGATGTTGGGGAAGTCCAGAACAAGGGGTCACAGTTTGAGGATAAAGGGGAAGCCTTTTAGGACCAAGATTAGGAAAAACTTCTTCACACAGAGAGTGGTGAATCTGTGGAATTCTCTGCCACAGGAAACAGTTGAGGCCAGTTCATTGGCTATATTTAAGAGGGAGTTAGATATGGCCCTTGTGGCTACGGGGATCAGGGGGTATGGAGGGAAGGCTGGGGCGGGGTTCTGAGTTGGATGATCAGCCATGATCATAATAAATGGCGGTGCAGGCTCGAAGGGCCGAATGGCCTACTCCTGCACCTATTTTCCTATTTTTCTATCACACACTCAGCTTCAAACATCCTCTGCAGAAGAGTCGTTAAGGCTCATAATCCCTTGAGTCATTGAGTCACAGAGCAATGCAAAACAGGTTCAGGCTCTTCAGTCCAAACAGAACATATGGACCACAGTGCCCAATTTTCTGCATTCAGGCCATATCCCACCATACCCTACCCCTTCTTACCATGCCAGGTCAGCGAGGTAGTACAGCGGTTAGTGCCGGGTTCAACTCCTGCTACTGGAGTTGTGCATTCTCCCCATGTTTGTACACTTCTTTTAAATGGCTTGTTTCTTGATTTTAAACAGTGATCCCTAATTATAAATTCTCCCACAAGTGTCAAAGTCAAAGTAAAATTTATTATCTCAGTACGTGTATGTTACCATACATTATCTTGAGATTCATTTTCTCACAAGCATTTAAAGGAGAATTTAAAAAATAACAGTGTTTATGAAAAATTATACATAAACAAGTCTGACAAACAAGCAGATGCAAAAGAAGACAAATTGTGCAAATAAAATATGAAATAATACTGAGAACAGGAGTTGTAAAGAGTCCTTGAAAGTGAGTTTGTAGGTTGCAGAATCAGTTCAGATTAGTCATGTCCCTATGGAGAGCCATGTGGATCTTAAGTTTCAAAGGAAAGATTAGCATATCCATAGCACCCTTCATTCCAAATGGTTTACAACCAATTTGCTGATAGATCTCTCATAGGAAACACAGCCACAGACAGCTGTAGGGTGTATTGCATTTAAAGCAAAGGTTGATAGGTTCTCGATTAATAAGGGTGTCAAAGGTGTCAGGAACAATGCAGGAGAATGGGGTTGAGAGGTGTGATAAATCAGCCATGAGAGAATGGTGGAACAGACTTGATGGGCTGAATGACCTCTCTCTGCTCCTATATCTTAAGGTTTTATGGCCTAAAAATGATGCTATGTATCGTAATTAGCCCTCAAGTCTTCTGGAAGCTGCTCCATGGCATGAACCTTATTCCAAATTGGTTTACAACCACTGAAGAACATTTGAAGCTGAGTCACACATGGGAAGGGCAGCAGCAAATTTGTGCACAGCAAGATCCCACAAGGAGCCAGGTAATAATGACTATGTAGTAATCCATGCTGCCGAGCGACAGATCAACATTGACCCAAAGGTTGCCCTGAAACATGTATAAATGACTCGCAGTGTTGGTTGCGTGACACTGACGATGGTTGCTGGGACTAAAAGGTGAACCTACTCAAACAAGCAGCTGGGATCTGAGTGAACAGGAAGTGCACACGTTCATCCCTGTAACCAATCAGACCCAAAGCGCTCTGAAGTTAAAGTCAACCAGTCAGACAAGGAAGTGGGATTTTGAAGAGAGAATTCAACATCCAGTCAAGTTTAGAATGTGAAATAAGAGGTGGAAAAGAAAGACTGAATTTGCAGAGAGAGAGAGAGAGAGAGAGAGAGAGAAACCTTAATTTAAAAACCCATTAGAATCTCCCTGTGGGATAGGAAATGACAACAAAAGGAGGCATTTTATCGGGCTGATAATGCAAATGAGAATTGGACTGAAACCAAAAAGCTCAGAAGGGAAGTGAGAAAAGAAACCAGAATAGCAACTGAAAGCTAACAAAATGGAAACCAAGAAGTCGGATAGAGACATATAAATAGTAATTACATAGTAAAAGTAAGAATGGGGTCTCTTAGGCACCAGAGGATGATCCACCTGCATGAGGACATGGCATGAGTAAAATATTATCGATTAATAACAGTTTAATATGTTGAAGGGCTCAGGGATTTCATTGTGAATGATATGCTCAAATATCTTTACTTGTGCTCCCTGAACAGAAATGGCCAACAGAGGTCATATCAGAACCACTGCCTTTACGTGATGTGAAATGTGTTGTTTTACAGCAGCAGCGCAAAGGCGTAAAAATTACTATAAATGACAAAATAAATAAATAGTGCAATAAAAGGAATAATGAGGACCATTCAAACACAAGGGATTCTGTGGATGCCAGAAATCCAGAGAGAAACACACAAAATGTTGGAGGAACTCAGTAGGCCAGGCAGCATCTACTGAGGGGAATAAACAGTTAGTGTTTCTGGCCGAGGCCCTTCATCAGGACAGGAAAGGAAGGGGGAAGATGCCAGAATAAGCCTGTGAGGGAGGGGAAGGAGTACAACCTGGCAGGTGATGGGGAACAAGATGAGGGGGAGGGTGGGGTTTGAAGTGAGAAGCTTTGGGGTGATAGGTGGAAAAGATAATAAGTTGAAGAAGAAGGCATCTAATTGAAGAGGAGAGCGGGCCATGGGAGAAAGGGAAGGAGTAGGGTCACAGAAGGAGGTGATGGACAGATGAGAGGAAGAGAAAGGGTAAGAGGGGAGCCACAATGGGGAGTAGAAAAAGAGAGGAGGTGGAGGGGAGTGGAGTTATTGGAAGTTGGGAAAAACTAATGGTGGGGGGAATCTCTTCACAACAGCATAGAGACCAAGGGTCAGAAAATATAGATTTAAGAGAAGTGGCAAAAATGCACAGGTGACATGTATAAATACTTCCCTTTTCAATATGTCATTATGCTTTGGAACACAGTCCTGAAAACACAATGTCTGTAGCTTGGAACGTACCTTATAGAAGAAGATTAGATAAATAATTGAAGGTTAATAAAATGGTCGGAAGAAAAGGATGGGGAATTAAAAAATGATTGCTTTGTTCTATCAAGTTACGATCTTCATGGAAGTTGCCTGGAATCTCTTCATTGACTTTGGTCATCAATCTGAGTGATAGTGTCACAGAGTTGTACTGCTCAGAAATGGGTTCCTTTTCCCATCACGTCCAGGCTGAACCTATCATCCATCTGCACTCATCTCATTTGCCTGTATTAGGATTCAGATTGAATCCATGATATAGGGGTTCAACCAGCAACACTGGCAACTCCTTTCCTCCCATAGATACTGCATGACCTGCTGATTATTCGTTGTTTCGGGTTAAAAATGTCCTATAATCAACTCTGGTTTTGAGTAGGTCTAATCCCTGAAAACATCCAAGCTAGCAAAGTTCTAACAAGGAATTTCAAGCATTATTGATCAACCACCAGACAGAATTCGTGTACAGTCTCCTACCAATCTTTTATTATTCTTTTTGCAATTTCTCTTTCTGTGTCAACATGATGACAACAATGTCATATAATGAGGAAAAGTTGAAGAATATCAGAAAATTCCCATTAAAACAAAGAACAGTACAGGTCCTTTGACCCATAATATTGTACTGACACTTTAACCTACTCTAAGATTAACCTAACCCTTCCCTCCCATATAGTCTCCATTTTTCTTTCTTCCATGTGCCTATCTAAGAACTTGTTAAATGTCCCTCTACCACTACCTATGATAGCATGTTCCACACACCCACCACTCTCTGTGTAAAAAACCTACATCCGACATCCACCCTAACTTTCCTCCTAACACCTTCAAGTCACGCTCCCTCAAATTAGCCACTTCAGTGAGGGATTCAAAGTTATTAGAATTAGGAATAAAGTTGTTAACAAGTGGCAACAAGGCAAAATACCCAGGGGTGCAAGATAAGATCATGAAATCAGAAGCAGGAAAATAAAACAAATAAATTGACAAAGTAGCCACAATTTGCATGATTGTCTTCAAGAGAGAGTTTAAAATGTTTCTTTATGTAATCAAAGAAGTAATCTAGACAGAACGAGACCATTTACACATTGACCATAAGGTATAGTAGCAGAATTAGGCCACTCGGCCCATCATGTCTATTCTGCCATTCCATCATTGCTAATTTATTATCATTCTCAACATTGTCCTGGTTTCTTCCTGTAACCTTTGACCCCCTGACTAACCAAGAACCCTATCAAAATCTGCTGTAAAAATACTCAATGACTTGGCCTCCACAGCAATCTGTGGAGAAATTCCTTCTCATCTCTGTCTAAATGGACGTCCTTCAATTCGGAGGCTGTGCCCTCTGGTCCTGGACTCCCCCACTATAGGAAACATCTTCTTTACATCCACTGTGTCTAGACCTTTCAATATTTGACAGGCTTCAATGAGATTGCCCCTCATTTTTCTAAACTCCAGAGAGTACAGACCCAGAGCCATCAAACATTCCTTATATGTTAACCTTTTATTCCTTGCATCATTCTTGTGAACCTCCTCTGGATCCTCTCCAATGCCGTCACATCTTTTCTTAGAAGAGGGGCTCAAAACTTCTCACAATACTCCAAGTGTGCTCTGACTAATGCCTTATAAAGCCTCAGCAATGCATCTTTGGTCTTATATTCTAGTCCCCTCAAAGTGAATGTTAGCATTACATTTGCCTTACTTAACTCTAACTCAAGCTGCAAGTTAACCATCAGAAAATCGTGCACTAGGAATCACAAGTCCCTTTGCACCTCTGATTTTTGAATTTTCTCCCCATTTAGAAAATAGTCTAGACTTTTATTCCTTCTACCCAAGTGTATGACCATACACTTCCCTACACTATATTCCATCTCCCAGTTCTTTGCCCATTCTTCCTCAATCTGTCCAAGTCTTCCTACAAACTCCTTACTTCTATGGAGAAGACTAAAGAGTCAATGTGTCGAGTTGAGACCCTTCATCAGGACTGGAAATGAAGGGGGAAGAAGCCAGAATAAACATCAGCTGTTTATTCCACTCCATAGAGGAACATTGACCTACTGAGTTCCTTCAGCATTTTGTGTGCGTTACTCTGGATTTCCAGCATCTGCAGAATCTCTTGTGTTCATAATTGACTAGCCTATTTCTACCCCTGTTCTTTCTTTTTATGTTTTTATGAATAGCAAACTGAAGTGAAGATTAGTAATGGTATCCATCAGTATGGAAATCAGTAAAAGGGCATCAAAAATTATCTTTTAGCTGGTATCTTTGTTTCTAGGGTTGACATGTCTAATTCTAGAAGGCATGCATTTAAGTTGAGAGAATACGTTCGGAGGAGATGTGGGGAAAAGTTTTTTTTACATAGAGTGTGGTAGCTGCCTAGAGTGCGCTGTCAGAAGTGGTAGTGGAGGTAGATATGATAGAGGCAGGGGAACATGAGTGAATGGAGGGAGTGCAGGAGGCAGAAGGGATGATTTAGTTAGGTATTTAATTACTAGTTTACTTAGTCTGGCACAGTGCTGTGGATCAAAGGACTTGCTCTTGTGTTGCAGTCTTGTGTGTTCTATGTTTAAGATATGTAACCCATTACAATATCAATAGCATTCTTTAAATGACATTGGCCAGGGTCAGAAGATGGCAGTAGTATTAAAATACTGTAAATGTTTTTACAGAGCCATCTATGAATATTGAACCCACACCCGATAGATTCAAGTTGGCTCTGGAATATATATATATATTTTTTAACACACAAACAAGTCAATAAATCATAGGTTGCAAAAGAGAAACCTCAATGCATTTATCATGCACAACTACTCAAACCAGATGGGAGAAACAATCAAATCTTCAGAGAAAATTTAATGAGTAATAGATATAGCTATACATGACTGAGTTTATAAATGTACGTTTCCTGTAGGGTACCTCATCAGGGTTGGCAGTAAGGAGGTGAATTCATAAAATTCAACAAAAAGGAATTTGTGGGCTTCAAGGCATGACCTTCCAATAATATGTCTCAGGTGGGCCAAGGTTCACCATCAGGATCACAGATTCATTTGCCAAACCCTCTGAGCAGAATTTTTCTTTCAGTGTAATTTAATATGCTAACACCTTTGTCAGGATGCTTTTTGTTGACTATAGCTCAGCATTTGACACAATCATTCCCACAGTCCTGAGATATAAGCTACAGTACGTGGGCCTCTGTACCTCCCTCTGCAATTGGATCCTTGACTTCCTAAGCAGAAGACCACAATCTGTGCGGTTTGGTAATAATATCCCCTCCTCGCTGATGATCAACACTGGCACACCTCAGCTTAGCTCACTGCTCTACTCTCTCTCTACCCATGACTGTGTGGCTAGGCATAGCTCAAATGCCATCTATAAAGCTGCTGATAATACAACCATTGTTGGCAGAATCTCAGATGGTGATGAGAGGGTGTACAGGAGTGGGATATGCCAGCTAGTGGAGTGGTGTTGCTGCAACAACCTGGCACTCAATGTCAGTGAGACCAAAGAGCTGATTGTGATCTTCAGGAAGGGCAGGAAGAGGGAACATGAACCAATCCTTGTAAAGGGATCAGAAGTGGAGGGAGTGAGCAATTTCAAGTTCCTGGGTGTCAAGATCTCTGAGGATATAACCTAGTCCCAACATATTGATACAGATATAAAGAAGGCAAGACAGCGGCTGTATTTCATTCAGAGTGTGAGGAGGTTTGGTTTCTCACCTAAAACAGTTGAAAACTTCTATAGATGAACAGTGGAGAGCCTTCTGACAGGCTGCATCATTGTCTGGTATGGGGGTGGGGGGGGTGCTACTGCACAGGATCAAAAGAAGCTACAGAAAGTTGCAAAAGTAGTCAGCTCCATTATGGGTACTAGCCTTCGTAGTAACCGAGTCATCTTCAAGAAGCAGTGCCTCAGAAAGGCAGCGTCCATTACTAAGGACCCTCATCTCCCAGGACATGTGCTCTTCTCGTTGTTACCATCAGGAAGGAGGTACAGAAGCCTGAAGACATACACTCAAGATTCAGGAACAGCTTCTTCCCCTCCGCCATCTGATTCCTAAATGGACATTGAACCCATGATCACTACCTCACTTTTTTATTATTTATTTAATATACACACACACACACACACACACACACACACACACACACACACACACACGCAGTGACATCAGTGCCGGACTCTGGAGCGAAGGTTCTCGAGTTCAAACCCAGTCGGGCTGCTCCCGGGCACACTTTCCATCCATGCCGGGTTGAGTGTTGAGTTCGCAGCTCGGCCTCGTAAAAAAACTGCACTGTGAGAAGGACGTGGGGGACCACTCACAGAATCTTTCCTCCAAGACAACCACTTGAAAATGTGGTCGCCAAGGCTCTGGCAGGGTATGGCACACACAAAAAAAATACTTACTATAATTGATTTACTTAGTTTTTTTTTTCTATCTATTATCATATATTGCATTGTACCGCTGCTGCTAAGTTAACGAATTTCACGACATCTGCCAGTGATATTAAACCTGATTCATTCATTCAAAGTAAATTTATTATTAGAGTATGTATATGTCACCATGTACTACCCTGAGATTCATTTTCTTGCAGATATTCACAATGAAGCAAAGAAATACAATGGGATCAACCAAAACACTACACACGAAGAGTGACAACCAACCAATGTGCAAAACAAAGCAGTACAAATGCAATAATAGTAATATTAACAACAACAGAGAAAATGAACTTTTGGTCTATTATCTGGTCAAGCAGGGCAATGCACAATCAAGAACCAAGCTGCATTAGGGAGGAAAAAGAATGCATTCACACAGATGATGACATACAATGACTTGCTAAAAGCGGTTATAAAAAATTTAAATTTACGAGGGATTTGCTAAAGGTGGTTATAAAAAATACCCACAGTTGGAAAAGTGCTGGCAGTGATTACATTCATAATTATTGGTATAAAATGTTTTCTTGACTTCATCCACACCTATTAACACATATTAACAATTTCCCTAAAAACCCTGAAAAAGCGCCAAATTTTTGTCAGAATGTAAAAAGTATCTCTTACCTAAAGGAGAAATCACAAATGACCCAACAAAATATTGTCCTATTACTTGTTTACAAACTATATATAAAATTTCATGCAGTGATGTTATAAATTGTAACATCATGTATCTCACAATTAGTCACAAATCACTTAGATAACCACAATATACTTGCAGAAGAGGAGAAAGGATACCGTAAGGGTGTGAAAGGATGTAAAGAACAACTGATAACAGATTCTGTAATTCTAAATCAAGCCCAGTGAAAAAGCGGAAATCTTTCTTGTCGTTACATTGACTACCAAAAAGCATTTGATTCTGTCCCACATTCATGGTTAATAGAAGCTCTTAATATATCTAAACTACTCCCAATACTTGTGAAATTCCTACATCATCTGATGAAGCATTGGCACACTATAATTGCCTTTGTCTATTAACAACCAAAAAGGAACAACCTCAGTTTTCAAAATAAACTGAGGCATTTTCCAGGTCAATTCTCTAAACCCACTATGGTTTTGTCTCACTTGAAACCTGCTTTCTAATTTACTGAATCGGACAAAAATTGGGTATCAAATGAGAAACAACAAAATGAGCTATATCTTAACACACCTTTTATACATGGATGATTTGAAATTATATGCTCCTTCATCAGTTAAGCTAAAGCAATTAATTCAAATAGTAGAACTATTTTTGAAAGATATAAACATGAACTTTGGACTGGATAAATGCAGAACATTAAGCATAAAGAAAGGTGTAACAGAGCTAATAGAATACCAAACAGTGCAGCATGATACAATACAGCTGATGGATCAATATGAAACATATAAGTATATGGGATACCAACAACCAAAGAAAATAGATCATAGTGTGATAAAAGGAAAACTTTCAACAATTTATTTCAAGGCTAAAGAAAATCTGCCAAACAGAACTCAATAATAAAAATATAACAAAGGCAATAAAGACTTTCGCAATACCCATATTATTGTATTCTTTTGGCGTAATATCTTGGTGCAAAACTGACCTGGAAAATTTACAAAGAAAATTAAGAACTGAAATGACAAATTTTAGAAAATACTATGTACACTCAAACACACTTGGATAACTCTACCTAGGACGGGGAGAGAAAGAGGAACAACAGACATAAAAACATTTACACAACAGTCAGATAAAACTCTGAAGGATATATTTTTATCAACGAAAGCAGCATTCGGCGCTCTCCACAAGCATTTGCAATTCTGATAAGAAGTACACACCAATAAACTTAAATGAAAGCGCGGCACAGAAAAATGAAGACATTATCACTACAGAAGGAAAAGTCAACCAATGGAAGAGCATGACGCTCCATGGATGACATCCCCACAGTTCAGATGTCAACAAGGAAGCTTTGAACGCGTTGCTCAGAGCTGGAGACCTCTTCCCAGAAACAGAGGGGTTCCTTGAGGCAATACAGGACCAGGTGGTTAACACAAAAAATGATCAAATATACATAATAAAAAGCCAACAAATTCAAGACGATAAATGCAGAAAATGCCAAGAGAAACCAGAAACTATCCAACACATTACAGGATCCTGCAGCAGTTTAACTCAATCTGATTACTTACACAGGCACAATCAAGTGGCAAACATCATTCACTAAAATCTTGCTTTAAAATACAAACACATAAAAGATACCATACCTTACTATAAATACAAGCCTGGTCCAGTTTTAGAGTCAGAGCCCTACAAATTATATTATGACTGATCCATTATTACAGATAGAACAATCTGTAATAATCATCAAGATATAATATTAATGGATAAACAAGCAAAAACAACTTACTTAATGGATATAGCCATTCCAAACACACATAACTTACAGAAATCAGTAAGTGAAAACTCACCAGAAATAAGCTGAATTAAAAGAGGAAATCGGAACATGAACAGGGTACATATTGTCCTCATAGCAATATCTACAACTGGTATCATCCCAAAGTCACTACACAATAGCATTAAACAACTGGGCCTACACAACAATAGTTATGTAAACTTCCAGAAAGCCACAATACTAAACGCCACTAGAATAGTCCAAAAGTTCCTAGCAATTGAGAAATTAATGTGACTATGCCTGTACGTCAGGTTTTACCAGTTTGAGCAGAGGAAAATTAAAAATAAATAGACAGACAGATAAATAAATAATTAAATAAATAAATAGATGAATGAGTGAATGATACTGAGAATACGAGTTGTAGAGTTTTTGAAAATGAGTCCTTCGGTTGTGGAATCAGTTGAGGTTTGAGGTGAGTGAAGTTAGCCATGCTGTTTTAGGAGCCTGATGGTTGAAGGGTAGTAACTGTTCCTGAAACTGGTGGTGGTGTAGTATGGCTAATGTGATATCAGCCAGAAATTTTAATATAGGATCTTAAATTCCAAAGTTTAGCAAAATGTGGATCAAACATACTCCAAAAATAAATTCACTAAGTTCATCTAGTGCAAACTAACATTTTATTTTTACCTTCTTTATTCATGTGCTCTCATTTCTTTAATTTCTGGAATATATGGCATTTGCAGTGGTTGTTATTGGACTGGTAATTGTGAAGCTTTTAGGAATAATCGAGAGTTATAAATTCAAATCCCATCACACCAGCAGTTTTAAATCAATTAATTAAATACATCTAAATTTAAAAATTCATCATGAGTAGTGGTGTTCATGAAACCTCTGGATTGTTAGAAAATTTCATCTGGTTCATTAATGGCCCATGGAAAGGGAATCCCATCCAGTCTGACCCAGATATAACTATAAGTCCAAAGCTGGTTGTTCAGTCCAAGGGTAGCTAGGGACAGGAAATTAAACAATTAGTGCCATCTTTGTCAGTGACATTTATAGCTGGTAACATTGAAGAGTGACATTATTTTTGTCATTTTACCAAATACTCTTTTCCATACAATTTACATCCTCTGCATTCTTTAATCTACATAGAAGACCATAAGACCATTGCATAGGAGCAGAATTAGGCCACTCAGCCCATCGAGTCTGCTCCATCCATCATTCCATCATGGCTGATTTATCTTCACTCTCAGCCCTGTTTTCCTGCCTTCAATAGGATATTGAAAAGTACAGCACAAGAACAGGCCCTTCAGCACACATAGTCTGTAGTGGACACAATTCCAAATTAAATTAAATTTCTTTTGTTTATACATGATCCATAACCCTGCATTCCCTGCAAATTGATGAGACAACCTAAACACCATCATCATAATTGCTTCCACCAGTATCACTGAAAGCTTATTGCAGGCGCCCACAACTCTCCAAGGAAGAGAAAACTTCCCCCACACATCCCCTTTAAATTTTACCCCTCTCACCTTAAATGCATGACTTCTAGTCTTTGACATTTCTATTCTGGTAAAAAGATTCTGACTGTCCACCCTACCTGAGCCTCTTATAATTTTATGAACTTCCACCAGGTCTCCCTTCAGCCTCTGAATCTCCCGAGAAAACAATTTAGGTTTGTCAAACTTCTCCTTATAGATCATGCTCTCTGATCTAGGCAGCATCCTGTAAACCTCCACCGTAGCCTCTTTGGCCTCTTCCTGTACTGAGGTAATTAGCATTTACCTTTATATCCTTATGTCCAAATACCAAACTATAAACTGTTGATCTGATACATTATTGTTAGCTTTCAGGTAGATTGCTCAGCTTTAATTCTATGACCTTAATTTGTGATATTAAAGTTTGTCATTCTCAACTGGGCCTCTTACAGTGCATCACGATCTCAGCAATCCTGTGACTCATCAACTCAGTTTCAGTAGTGAGGTTTCTACTGGGAGACTCGAACCCACAAAGCCCTGACTCAGAAAATGAGACTGCTCTCATCAAGCCAGCAGTCATGACTGCAGACCTGCTGAATTCAAACTGCTCTAAATGTTCAGACTCAACACGTTCATGCATAAAGAATGGAAGCTGGATTGAACAAAAAATGCATCATCCTTTAGTTATTGAACGTTGTACATTGCTAACATATTTCTAAATTCTCTATTTTATTTTCTGTAGTGTTGTTTCATATTAATAATTTTTAAAAAATTTAATTTCCTAACTGATTCTTCTAGCTAATTACTGAGATTTTAAAAACTATTATCCCTATTATTTACGCAAACACGAGGAAATCTGCAGATGCTGGAATTTCAAGCAACACACATAAAAGTTGCTGGTGAATGCAGCAGGCCAGGCAGCATCTCTAGGAAGAGGTACAGTCAATGCTTTGGGCCGAGACCCTTCGTCAGGACTAACTGAAAGAAGAGCTAGTAAGAGATTTGAAAGTGGGAGGGGGAGGGTGAGATCAAAATGATAGGAGAAGACAGGAGGGGGAAGGATGGAGCCAAGAGCTGGACAGTTGATTGGCAAAAGGGATATGAGAGGATCATGGGACAGGAGGCCTAGGGAGAAAGAAAAGGAGGAGGGGGGAAAACCAGAGGAGGAGCAAGGGGTATAGTGAGAGGGACAGAGGGAGAAAAAGGAGAGAGAGAAAAGGAATGTATGTATATAAATAAGTAACTGATGGGGTACAAGGGGGAGGTGGGGCATTAGCGGAAGTTTGAGAAGTCAATGTTCATGCCATCAGGTTGGAGGCTACCCAGATGGAATATAAGGTGTTGTTCCTCCAACCTGAGTGTGGCTTCATCTTTACAGTAGAGGAGGCCGTGGATAGACATATCAGAATGGGAATGGGACGTGGAATTAAAATGTGTGGCCACTGGAAGTTCCTGCTTTCTCTGGTGGACTATTCCTATTGTTTATTTATTTATTTAGAGCTACAAGCCATTCTGGCCTGACAAGCCACACCCCTTAGCAACCTACCTTCTTAACCCTCGCCTAATCACACAATTTACAAAGACCGACTAACCTACTAACTGGTACGTCTTTGGACAGTGGGAGGAAACCCATGCGATTCGTGGGGAGAACGTACAAACTCCTTACAGATAGCGCTGGAATTGAACTCCAAATTCCAGAACTCCTCCAAGCTGTAATAGCGTCAGGAAAACTGCTACGCTACTGTGGTGACCTTATTTATAAATAGTTCTTGATTTTAAAAAATGAATTCTGATACAGCAGCTCAACTAAACAAAACAATGTCATTCATACTAATATATCATGTGGAACACACACAAACAAAATGCTGGCACTCAGCAGGTCAGGTGGCATCCATGGAAAGG
Organism: Mobula birostris; assembly: GCF_030028105.1. NCBI lineage: Eukaryota > Metazoa > Chordata > Chondrichthyes > Myliobatiformes > Myliobatidae > Mobula > Mobula birostris. The sequence goes on along the minus strand of NC_092392.1, from coordinate 21,071,341 downwards.
AATATACAATTGATGATTCAGGCTGAGATCCTTCATCAGGTCTACTAAGGTTCTCCAGTGCTTTGTGTGTGTTCTTCAAGATTTTCACCATCTGCAGAATCTCTTGAGTTTATAATATATCATGTGATATATTTTAATTAGAGGTGTAGTTTCACATTGATTCCTCTGCAACATCCAGAAGTAAATGTTCATGAATCTTTATAATGCTAATTACATACCTCAGATCCAAGTTCATCTGACCTTCCAGCAAACGGAGCTTGGCAAATCCTCCCCTACCTTCTCCTCCCATTCTCCATAAGTAATCTGACATACTTAATACCCAAAACTGTATCAATTTCTGTCCTGAATATTTACTATACCTGAGAACCCAGCTGTGTAAGGAAGTGAATTCCTAAGATTCATAAACTTTGGAGTGAGGGTATTTCTCGAGTTTATTCAGAGACCCACCCCCAGTTTTGTACTCTGAAAAAAAAACAACTGTTATATTCTTTTGTTGTCAAAGAAAAAATTCTTTTCTTAAGTCTTGATTTTGATCACTGCCCATTTGACCTTAAGAAAACAGGGTAGAATTAAGAGATACTCTTAATTTTAGAGAGATGCCTCAAAAAGCAGCATGCATCACCATCCAGGACTTTCCCACTTCTTGTTACTACAACTAAGGGAGGAACAGGAGCCTGAAGAAGCACACTCGACGTTTTAGGAACAACTTCTTCCCCTCCACTATCGGATTTCTGAATGAACCATGAGCCAACCCATGAGCACTACCTCAGCATTTTACTCTCTTTTGTTACTATTTAGTTATTAATTATATATTCTTATTATAATTTATAGCAATTTTTAATGTATTATACTGTACTGCTGCCATAATACAACAAATTTCACAATATGTGTCAGTGATAATAAGCCTGATTCTGATTGTGATCTCCTAACATTGGTGGAGAGTCCAAGCAAAAAGAACTTAAGTGACCACATGCCATGTACCTGGCGTTTTCACTGATGTCATACAAAAAAAAATCAATGTTGTGAAACATTTTCAGCAGGATATTAGAAGCAATAGGTTATACCTCACAAATTGGCTGGGATTTATTGAAGAACTAAACATGAATGAAAACTATGCAGTGGACATGCTCAGAATTTTCAGAAGGCGTCTGATGAATTTCCATGCGTGGGATTTTTAAAAAAAAAATTAAGTGTGGAATTAAAAGTAAATCAGCTTGCTGCCTTGACTGGGAAATAGGAAGTAGCAAGTGATGACAAATGGGGGGAAAAAGCTCTGCCTTGGGGGAACTGAGTAACAGAAGGCTGCATGAGTCTGCTTTGGTTTGAGATTATTCATTGATGACTCTGCAGAGGCCATTTCTTGCAACTTATCACCTCTCCTTCTGTTGACGCGCTGTGGGCCATTTTTCTCTTGCAATGCTCACAAATAGAGCAAACAAATTTACCCATTCAATGGACAACAAGTTCGAAAATAGTAAATCATTGTTTAATTTGCTGTCACGATTTCTCCATTCAGCAAATTTCCTGACAACGAAAGACTGGTGAAGTGTTTCCACATCAGCGAGGTGTGTGACTTATAGAAGAAATGGTAAATGGAGGTGTTCCCCTGACTGTGTTGCTCTTGTCCTTCCTCATGAGTTAGTCTGGGAGGTGCCGAGGGGTAGCTAACTTTGTTCCTTTATTTAAGAAAGGCAGCAGGGAAAAGCCAGCTAATTACAGGCTGGCAGTGTTGTGTCAGTGATTGGGAAACTACCGGAGAAAATTCTAAGGGACAGAATTTATGTTTAGTTGGAAAGGCAGGGACTGAACACTAACAGCATGGGTCTGAGAGGGGGAAGATCCTGTCTCTAGTTTGACTGAGTTTTCTGAGGAGGTAATAAGGAAGATAAAGATAAAGGCTGCCACAATAGCATAGTGGTTAGCATTGCACTTTACAGTGCTAGTCATTGGGAGATTGGAGTTCATGTCCTACCACTGTCTGTAGGTTCTCCCCATGACCACGTGGGTTTCTTCAGGTGCTCCAGTTTCCTCCCACCTTGCAAAGACATATGGGTTAGTGTTAGCAGGCTATGGGCATGCTATGTGGTGCCAGAAGCATAGCGATACTTGTGGATGACCCCAGCACATCCTTGGTCCATGTTGGTCATTTACAAAAACAACTCATTTCATTGTATGTTTTGATGTTTCGATGCACATGTGCCAAATAAATCTAATCTTCTTCTATTAACAAAGACAGGATGGTAGATATGGTCCAAATGGAGTTCAGTGAGGCATTTGACAATATCCCACATAGTCCAGAAGGTGAAGGCACTTGGGATCAAAGACAAACTTGTTTGCAGGTAGAGGCAAAGACAGCATCAAAGGTTATGGGGAGAAGGCAGGAGAATGGGGTTGAGAAGATTAATAAATCAGCCATGATAGAATAGCAGAGCAGACTCAATGGGAAAAATGGCTTAATTCTGCTCTTGTGTCTTACATCTTATTGTCTAGTTGAGGAAGGACATTTTTTTGATTGGAGGTCTGCGACTAATGGTGTACAACAGGGATCGGGACTGGGATTGTGCTGTTTGTCATATTTTATAATGACTTGGATGTGAATGCAGCCAATGTGAATAGTAAGTCTGTAGATGACAACCTTCCTTAAGAGAAAGGAAGGTTGTCTAAGGTTACAAGTTATCAATCAGTTGGAAAGTTGCCAGAGTGTTTTCAGGTGGAATTTAACCCAGACAAGTGTGAAGTGATTCATCTGGAAAGATGGGGAAATACTGTATTTGTATATAATACATGATAGCATGGTAAGGAATGATCAGACAGACCAGCTCGGGGTGGGGGGAGGGTGTCCAGGTCCATTTCTCCCTGAGAGTAACAAGACAGATGGATAGGGTGGTGAAGCAGGGATATAGTCTGATTGGCTTCATAGATTGGGAACATGGAATGTAAGAGTTGGGCTGTCATGTTGCAATTTTATATAACACTGGTTGGGCTGCATTTAGAGTGTTGAGTGCAGTTCTAGCTGGCAATCTATAGATAGGATGTGATTGTGCTGGAGAGAGTGCACAGCAGGTTCACCGAGATGTTAACACAAGGGATTCTGTAGATGCTGGAAATTCAAGCAACACACATCAAAGTTGCTGGTGAACGCAGCAGGCCAGGCAGCATCTCTAGGAAGAGGTACAGTCGGCGTTTCAGGCCAAGACTGTCCTGACGAAGGGTCTCGGCCTGAAACGTCGACTGTATCTCTTCTTAGAGATGCTGTCTGGCCTGCTGCGTTCACCAGCAACTTTGATGTGTGTTGTTCACCAAGGTGTTGACTGATTTGCAACACTTCAGTAATAGTGAGAGTTTGGATAGGCTGAGCAAGTTTTCCCTGGAGCAAAGGAGGCTGAGGAGTGACCTGGAAGAAGTATATAAAATTATGAGAAGAATACACTCAGTGGCTACTTTACTAGGTCCAGGGGTGCACCAGGTGTGATCTTCTGTTGCTGTAACCCATCCAATTCAAGGTACAACTTGTTGTGCATTCAGAGATGTTCTTCTGCTCACTTCTGCTACGGCACAATGTTATTTGACTTACTGCCACTTTCCTCTCAGCTTGAACCAGTCTGTCCATTCTCCTCTAACCTCTCTTATTAACGAGCGATTTTCACCCACAAGACTGCAGCTCACCGGAGGTTTTTGTTTTTTGCATCATTCTCTGTAATCTCTAGAGACTACTGTGTCTTAAACTCCCAGGAGATCGGCAGTCTCTGAGATACTCAAGCCACCCCATCCAGCACCAACAATCGTTCAATGGTCGAAGTCACTCATATCACATTCTTCCACATTCTGATGTTTGGTCTGGACACAGCTGAACCCCCTGACCATGTCTGCATGCTTTTATATATTGAGTTGCTGTCACATAATTGGCTGATTAGATATTTGCATTAATGTGCAGATGTATGGGTGTACCTAATAAAGTGGCCACTGAGCGTAAAGTTCAAAGGTCAAAGTAAACGCATTATCAAACTACATATATGTCACCATATACAACCCTGAGATTAATTTTCTTGCAGGCATACACAGTAAATCCAAGGAACACAGTAGAACCAATGAAAGATGGCACCTAACTGGATTGACAAACAACCCACATGCAAAAGACAACAAATTGTGCAAATGCAAAAGAAAAGAATAATAATAACAAAATAAATAAGCAATATATATTCAGAACATGAGATGAACCGTCTTTGAAAGTGAGTCCATACTGTGAAATGTGTTGAGTGCTGTACCTATCACAAGCTAATCCCTCCTGCTTTCTCCCCACAATTTTTGACACCCTCGCTAATTAAGAACTTATCAGCCTCTTTTTTTTAAACATACCCAATGACTTGGACTCCACAGTTGTTTATGGCAACAAATTCCATAGACTCACCACTCTCTGGCTAAAGAAATTTCTCCTCATTCTGTTCTAAAGGGACATCCTTCTATGTTGAGGCCATGCCCTCTGGACCTAGACTGTCTCATTACTAGAAACATCCTCCTCTCTCTATCTAGGCATTTCAAAGAAGGTTCTTCTACCAGTTACTGCGATCCTGTTGGAATCAGGGCATCCCTGTTCATCCTGCCCAGACCTTGCAGCATTTTTTTGTTACTATCGTGGCTAGTGCAGCCACTGCCTCACAGTTCTAGCAACCTGTTTTCAATCTTGGTAGCAGGTATGAGAGACTAATTCTGATGAAGGATCTTCGCCCTGAACCTGAACTGTCCTTCTTTCCGCCGATGATGATTGATCTGCTGAGATTTTTCAGCATCACACGCAGTGCTGGGAAAACATAGCAAGTCAGGCAGCATTTATAGAGGGGAATATTCTCTTCCATACGTAGATGCTGGCTGACTTGTTGAATCTCTCCAGTATTTTGTCCCTGTTGCTAGTGTAGAGTTTGTATTTTCTCCCTGGTGTTGGTTTCCTCTAAGTTCTCCAGGCCCATCCATATCCTGAAGACATGTTTTTGGGCACTGTAAATTGCCATTAGTACATAATTGAATGATGGAACCTGGGGAGCTGGGGGGTGGGAGGGGTAGAATTGTTGAGAATGTGGGGATTAATGTCAATTGTGGACCTGATGGTGCAAAGGGCCTATATCTCTGCTCTGTTTCTCTATAACTCTATGCCTCTTAATTAAATTTCTATTCTAACTGAAACTCTGCTGCTAATCTCTTAGATAATATTCTTAAATTTTCAGATTTGTGGATCATCCGCTTACTAACAATGGCATGAAATAAATGGCGGGACATCAGGACAAATCTACCTAATGATTCTATTGAAAGAGATTCAATTCTGTGGCTCTAAAGAAAGCTGCCTGGTTTGCAGAAGTACACCAACTATATTGTGTGCACCTGGACTGGGTTCCGAACAGCCTTGGTTTGCTGCAGGTTGGCAGCAAGGTAAATCAATGGATTAATAGTGCCAGCATTTTGCTAAATGCCACACATTCCAATACCATTATAGCTTGCCCACAGTATTTGGCAGAGCAACACAGAACACAACAAGTAACCAAACATTAACACAAATGCTAACACAAGCGACACATTTCATTGTATGTTTCAATGCATATGTGATAAATAACTGAATCGGAAGGAATTGCACTGGTTATGTAGAACTTGTGTGAGTACCTGACTTGAGTTGAAAGGTTCGGATGAGGAAATGGTGCCAGGAATTCTTGTCTGGAAGGTTAGAAAGCTATAAACTTGAGCCAAAAAAAAAGAGCTTCTGAAGGAAATCAGCAGGTCAGGCACCTTCTATGGAGGAACTGGACAGTCCATATTTTGGATCGGGATCCTTCACCTGGACTTGACCTGAAACATCAACTGACAATTTTAGAATCAGAATCAGGTTATTGTCACTGACATATGTCAGGAAATATGTTGTTTTGTGGCAGCTGTGTAGTGCATGCATAACAAAATTCCAAAATTACAAAACTAAAACACCTTCAAACTTATTGAGTTTTTTCCTGCAGGTACGTGACCAGCAATGCACACAATTCTCCATATTCAGCTAATGGTGAAGAGATATGTTCAGTCCAGATGAAGGATGCCTTCCCAAAACATTGGCCATTTGTTTCCCTCTACAGATGCTGCCTGACCTGCTGAGTTCCTCCAGGATTATGTTTGCTGCTCCGAATTTCAGCATCTACAGCCTCTAGGTTCTCCAAACTCCCACAGCGATAGTGAGTGATTGCCAGGGAATGCACCTCATCTTTGCTGCTGCTGGGTAAACCATGTGGATAATGGTAATGATAGTGAAGGAAGGTGCCAGAGTCATGGACCTACAAATTGTTGTAGTGGACATATCTACTGCTGTTGAACAAGCCCTGTACCTCATGGTTGCCTAGTTTTGATCTGCTTCATCTATTGCACTTAGCAAGATCTCACAGTACACTTGTACAAGAAGTTGATGAGGTCACCCATGGAGTACGGTGTTCCGTTTTGATACTCTGTTATAAGAAGGATGTAATTAAACTGAAATGAATTATGAAAAAGATTTATAAAGATGTCGAGGGGCTGAGTTATTGGGAGAGGATAGGTGGGCTGGGCACTTACTCCTTAGAGTGTAGGAGAATGAGGGTGTGATCTCATACATGTATACATAATCATGAGGGACATAGGTAGGGTGATTGGGTCCCGATGAAGACCAGGTCCTGATGAAGGGTCTTGGCCCGAAACATTGATTCTTTTTCATAGATGCTGCCTAGCTTACCTAGTTCCTCCAGCATTTTGCATATGTTGATTTATTTTGGAAAATATAGTTAATTGATATTTGATCTTTCCAAAAGGAAAGATAAATGTGAAATTAGAAGTAAATCTCAAATATATGGCGCAGTTTCACAGTTTTCACTTACACTCTAGGCCTACATTCCAATTCTACACCTTTCTCACAGGTTCTATTGTTCAACTGGATAGATAATTTTACAAGTTGCCTTAATAATTCTGTTCATCTTCTGTTGATGGGAATTTTGGTGTAATTAGCTATTTAAGATTAAGCCTTTGAGCTATGGTTTTCACTACATTACAGCAATTATTGAAAATTTTCCTAGAAAAGTTTAAAACAAGATTACACATTTTTTCTGAATCTGTATATTGCAATCTGAAAATTATATAAAGGAATTCTAAAAATACACCAAACTAACCTTTGGGAAATCCCACGGGCAGCTATGAAAAGATAATGATGTTATAAAATACCAAAGTATTCAGCTCATTGCAGCAATTAAGTTTTAAATTTTATAATTATGTTACTGTCAACATAGTTCATGCTTGTTCAGTTCTATACACTGCCACAAAGCTTTCCCTGGTCACTTGGTCACACTTCATTATCACTAAATGTGATGACATAAAAGTTGTAGTTCTGCAACAACAAGGATATAAAATTGTTATAAATTACTAAAATAAATAAATAGGGCAAAAAAAAGAGTAATGAATTAGCAACACACATCAAAGTTGCTGGTGAACGCAGCAGGCCAAGCAGCATCTGTTGGAAGAGGTGCAGTCGACGTTTCAGGCCGAGACCCTTCGTCAGGATTAACTGAAGGAAGAGTGAGTAAGGGATTTGAAAGTTGGAGGGGGAGGGGGAGATCCAAAATGATAGGAGAAGATAGGAGGGGGAGGGATAGAGCCAAGGGCTGGACAGGTGATTGGCAAAAGGGATATGAGAGGATCATGGGACAAGAGGTCCGGGAAGAAAGACAAGGGGGGGGGACCCAGAGGATGGGCAAGAGGTATATTCAGAGGGACAGAGGGAGAAAAAGGAGAGTGAGAGAAAGAATGTGTGCATAAAAATGAGTAACAGATGGGGTACGAGGGGGAGGTGGGGCATTAGCGGAAGTTAGAGAAGTCGATGTTCATGCCATCAGGTTGGCGGCTCCCCAGACAGAACATAAGGTGTTGTTCCTCCAACCTGAGTGTGGCTTCATCTTTACAGTAGAGGAGGCCGTGGATAGACATGTCAGAATGGGAATGGGATGTGGAATTAAAATGTGTGGCCACTGGGAGATCCTGCTTTCTGTGGCGGACAGAGCGTAGATGTTCAGCAAAGCGGTCTCCCAGTCTGCGTTGGGTCTCGCCGATATATAAAAGGCCACATCGGGAGCACCGGACGCAGTATATCACCCCAGTCGACTCACAGGTGAAGTGTTGCCTCACCTGGAAGGACTGTTTGGGGCCCTGAATGGTGGTAAGGGAGGAAGTGTAAGGGCATGTGTAGCACTTGTTCCGCTTACACGGATAAGTGCCAGAAGGGAGATCAGTGGGGAGGGATGGGGGGGACGAATGGACAAGGGAGTTGTGCAGGGAGCTATCCCTGCGGAGTGCAGAAAGAGGTGGCGAGGGAAAGATGTGCTTAGTGGTGGGATCCCGTTGGAGGTGGCGGAAGTTACGGAGAATAATACGTTGGACCCGGAGGCTGGTGGGGTGGTAGGTGAGGACCAGGGGAACCCTATTCCTAGTGGGGTGGCGGGAGGATAGAGTGAGGGCAGATGTACGTGAAACGTGGGAGATGCGTTTAAGAGCAGAGTTGATAGTGGAGGAAGGGAGGCCCTTTTCTTTAAAAAAGGAAGACATCTCCCTCGTCCTAGAATGAAAAGCCTCATCCTGAGAGCAGGTGCGGCAGAGATGGAGGAATTGCGAGAAGGGGATGGCGTTTTTGCAAGAGACAGGGTGAGAAGAGGAATAGTCCAGATAGCTGTGAGAGTCAGTAGGCTTATAGTAGACATCAGTGGATAAGCTGTCTCCAGAGACAGAGACAGAAAGATCTAGCAAGGGGAGGGAGGTGTCGGAAATGGACCAGGTAAACTTGAGGGCAGGGTGAAAGTTGGAGGCAAAGTTAATAAAGTCAACGAGTTCTGCATGCGTGCAGGAAGCAGCGCCAATGCAGTCGTCGATGTAGTGAAGGAAAAGTGGGGGACAGATACCAGAATAGGCACGGAACATAGATTGCTCCACAAACCCAGCAAAAAGGCAGGCATAGCTAGGACCCATACGGGTGCCCATAGCTACACCTTTAGTTTGGAGGAAGTGGGAGGAGCCAAAGGAGAAATTATTAAGAGTAAGGACTAATTCCGCTGGACGGAGCAGAGTGGTGGTAGAGGGGAACTGATTAGGTCTGGAATCCAAAAAGAAGCGTAGAGCTATAAGACCTTCCTGATGGGGGATGGAAGTATATAGGGACTGGACATCCATGGTGAAAATAAAGCGGTGTGGACCAGGGGACTTAAAATCATCGAAAAGTTTAAGAGCGTGAGAAGTGTCACGAACATAGGTCGGAAGGGATTGAACAAGGGGTGATAAAACAGTGTCGAGGTATGCAGAAATGAGTTCGGTGGGGCAGGAGCAAGCTGAGACAATAGGTCGGCCAGGACAGGCAGGTTTGTGGATCTTGGGTAGGAGGTAGAAACGGGAAGTGCGGGGTGTGGGAACTATAAGGTTGGTAGCAGTGGATGGGAGATCCCCTGAGCAGATAAAGTCGGTGATGGTGTGGGAGACAATGGCCTGGTGCTCCTTAGTGGGGTCACGATTGAGGGGTAAATAAGAGGAGTTATCAGCGAGTTGTCGCTGTGCCTCGGCAAGGTAGAGGTCAGTGAATGAATTAGCATTCATGTGTTTGTGAAGCAGTCAGGAATTGAACGGTAGAGGAAGAAGTTGTTCTTAAAACATTGAGTGTGCATCATCAGGCTCCTGTACCTACTCCCCAATGGTAGTAATGAGGGGAAGGCATGTTCCGGATGGTGAGGGTCCTTATTGATGGATGCACTCTTCTTGATGCACCACCTCTTGAAGATGTCCTCGATGGTGGAGAGGGTTGTGCCCGTGATGGGGCTGGCTAAGTCTACAGCCCTCTACCCTCTTGCAATCTTGTGCATCACAGGCAATACACAGGTGAATCTCCTCTGCCCTGTGCAATCATGTCTCTCTTATAGTGTGGCATCCTCCATTGCACACAGTATTCTACCTGTGGTCTAACCAGTGTTATACCAAGACCTTCCTGCTGACTCATTTTCCTGCCATTATTTCAAATTACTTCATCAACCCACTGGCCTGCAGTATATTGCCACGTTCAGAGGTACTTGGACTTTTATACCATTTGTGCCTCAAAACATTGTTTAAAGAACCTACCTGTCACGTGTCTCAACAGTATAAAACAATCTTTCACTTTACTGAGTCATTGCATATTTCTAACCATTTACTCTTTCAGACATTTCTATTTTTAATTTCACAGAATTGATAGCCAACTCATCATTTAACCAGCAAGGTGAACTTCTTGAAAATAAGCAAAAGAAAAGTTGCAGATGCTCCAATATGGGACTCATGTTCTGAATTTTTTTTGTAATTGCAAAGTTTGTCTTGTGCACACTGTGTTTTTGTCCTGTGTGTGTAGTTTTTCATTGATTCTGCTGTGTTTCTTTCTTCTACTGTGTATACTCACAAGAAAATGAATCTCAGGGCAGTATATGGTGATATATTGCCACTCATGCATACTTTTATAAATTTACTTTGAACTTTGAAAACAGAAATAACAACAGAAAATGAGG